>NW_026068059.1:1276457-1426496 GCF_014885135.2 Alexandromys fortis | reverse complement strand
CCAGTTTTGCCAGCACAATTTGTTGAAGATGCTCTCTTTTTTCCATTGTATACTTTTAGCTCCTTTATCGAAAATCAGGTGTTCATAGGTTTGTGGGTTGAAGTCAGGGTCTTCTATTCGATTCCATTGGTCGACTTCTCTGTTTTTATGCTAACACCAAGCTGTTTTCAATACTGTAGCTCTGTAATAGAGTTTGAAGTCAGGGATGGTAATGCCTCCAGACGGTCCTTTATTGTATAAGATTGTTTTGGCTATCCTGGGTTTTTTGTTTTCTCTGCTGGGTCCATGACACCCTTTCAGTGTGGAGAAAACTGAGAGAGCATCTGTGCATTCCATCCTGAACAAGCAGATCTCAGGCGTGGAAGCTAAGCAGGACCAGACCTGGTTAATACTCGGATGGGAGAATACCCTGATCAGAGGCCAGAAGATACACAGATTTGCCTAGGACACGGGGACTGGGGGAAGATCGCCTCAGTGGTCCATTCTCTTATAGTTCTTATTCATATCCAGGTGTGAGGAAGATGGGGTAGACATTCTGTCTCAAAGACCCCACAGTTTTGAAAGAGTGTCAAGGGCTTTACTGAACAGTGGGTGTAAGATATCCCTTTGTGGCTGGCAGTGTTCTTGGAGCCTAAGTCCATCCTCTTGAGAGGTGCACCTGGGAGCTTTTGTATCTTTCCTTTGGAGACCAGCTTCAAGCCGGGACTCATGCAGGCCTCTTAAACATACCCATTTTGTAGGTGAGGAAAAGAGATAGTCTGCTAAAGGAAGGAGAGATGGGTCTCACCTTAGAGTTTAGAATAACCCCTCTGTCCCTCCTGGGCTCCTGGCCTTCCCAGCATGTGACCACAGTCCCAAACCCTCCAAGCTGAGGGAAGGTGACAGAGCTAATGGGAGCAAAGCTCTCTGAGAGGCTGGCTGAGGTCAGGGAGCATGAGTCCTGAGGCTTGCCCAAGCTCCAGTCCCGATTCTTCTCTTTCTCAACGCATGTGACTAGTTTACATGGGTAAACTAAGGCCCGCTGTCCCCGTCCTTCAGAGCTCCCAAGGCTCACATTTGTGTCTAGTGACATGGCGACTTTGGAGGTGCTGTGTGGAGCATGAAGCATGGCCGTCATGACAGGTGCTGTGTGCGGTGCTTCCTACATGCATGGAACAGGGAGAAAGGGAGGTCCAAGTGTCCAGGTAGAGGGGTGGGGTTAATTCTTTCACACAGCATCCTGGCAGCACCGAGTGCCTGCGACGTCCCCAGCCCATGCGGCCTCTTATTTACACCTGAAGACAATGTTGGTAAGAACTGTTTGTTCAGAGAAATGAAGCAACTTGCCCAGGGGCAAAGCTAAATGATAGAGCTGGCATTGGAACTCAGCAATTTCTGGCTCCCAAGCCTGCTCCCAGACTCCCCACCCACCATGCTGTTTCTCGGAGCATTTGCAAGGTACTTTTATTATCACTTGCTCAGCCTCTGCCCTCCTTTGCCGCTGGTTTTCCTTAGAGACTTTCCTGGCTGTGATGGCATGTTCAGGAGACGTTCCGATGAAGGCGGCTCTCCTTCTGACTGAGAACCTGGGTACCCAAGGCCCTCTTAAGAGTGTTAATAACATTGACTAAACGTGACAGAGAAAGGTCAGCCTCTGAGTACCGTGCCAGCAGGAGAGATAAACCTTTCCCAGAACATCTGCTCTCTGTTATTGTTGGTTGAGCAGACTCAGCAGCGCCCAAGTAGCTCATGGGTTCAGCTGGGCAGGAGGCAGTAAAACAGCTCAGGCCATCATCTCTACTGTACCTCTGGGACCAGGGCTCACAGCAGGTGTGTGGGCGGAGCTGGAGGGACAAAGGACTGTGTCTCTCTCTCAGGCAGAAGTTGGCCTCCAGATATTCTTACTTTGAAGTGAAGGAGTTGGAGAACCCTATCTTTTTTTCCTTCCTTCCTTCCTTCCTTCCTTCCTTCCTTCCTTCCTCCCTCCCTCCCTCCCTCCCTCCCTCCCTCCTTCCCTCCTTCTCTCCCTCTTTCCCTTCCTTCCTTTCTTTCTGGCCACACCTTACCAGGTTCATCCGAGGAGTAGCCTTCACAGATGCTATAGTCCCCATCTCTACTCCCATCTCTGCTACTCAGGCAGAAGTCACTACAGGCTCTTGCGGAAGGAGGAGGCTGGCTTAGTGCTCTCTCACTATGTAACAAAATTTCCCCAGACTGAGAAGCCTAAAGCGACAACTGTATATTGTCTCCTTTAGTTTCTGATGGGTATAGTCTGGAATTGTTTCTTGAACTCTTCCTGGCTCAGGGTGGATCCCAAGGCTGCCGTGAAAGGTGGACAGAGGCTGTAGTCAATACAGACCCCACTGGGGCTGCAGCCTCCACCCCTAAGCTCTCACTTGGTGACTTTGAGCCCTGGTATCTCATTGGCGGTCGGCTGGAGGCCTCAGTGCCTGTCTATGTGGGTCTTTCCATAGCGCACTCCTGGGTGAACTTGTTTTCCCCAGAGTCAGGTGCAGGACACCCTAAGATGGAAGCAGCAGTTTCAGAAGCTACTTGTCCCCACCTGTCCCGCATGCCTGGTCAGGGCAGCCCTTCCCAGATCGGAGTAAATGCAAAAGGGATGTGGGATCTACAAGGAATAGTCCCTGGGACTCTCTTGGGGACTAGTTGGCACACAGGTCTATGAAGCCCCTGCACTGAGAGCTGTGTGGGGACTGGAATGTTCACTCGGAGGCCTTCTGTGCAGTCCCAGCCATGCTGCTGCATTTTTCTCACCCAGGACCACGGCCATAGAGTCCAAGTTCCCTTAAATACCTGCAGCCTGCCCTCTGCCCTTTTCTCCAGTTGCCTCACATCCTAGCTCCACAGACCGTTCGTTTGATTCCTCTGTGCCGTACACCTGCTGATTTCTGTCTCCAGCCAGTAGGTTTCTGTGTCACAGCCCAGTTTAGCGATCTCCTTTGTGAGTCTCTCTCAGCACCCCAGAGCACCGTACCTCTCGGCAGCCCCACTTCCCGCCCCGCTCAGGTGGGATTCTCGAGCATGTCCTGCTCTGTGCTGAGCTGCAGGGATAGCAGTGGACAAGGGCCAATATAGGTGGACAGAAAAACAAACCCGAAAAGTGGGGTCTGGAGCTGTAGACGAGGCTGAAGAGAGGCGGGGTGAAGAGCATGTCCTGGCAGAGGGGAGGACCCTCCCTTACTAGACTTGTGGAGGCCTTGCTCCTACAGAACACGAAACAGAGACCACAGAGATCGTGGAACCGAACTGGGGAGAACATTTGAATCCAGGAATGGTGTAATTACAGACATGTTTTACTTCATTCTGGAACATGCGATACTGGGCGATCATGCACTAACGTCATAGAACCTACTTATATACACACACACACGCACACACACACACATACACACGCACACACACACACGCACGCACACACACATGCATGCACGCACACCTCCCTAGATTATTTATTCACTCAGTTTTGTATTGCCAGTGACCAGACCCTAGGCAGTTTTAGGTTGGTGCTCTAAAGTTTGGCTGTACTCTAGCTACCCTTTTAAAATTTGTTATCGTTATCATTTTGTTTAAATTTGAGACAGTATCTTATTATTTTACTGTCTCTCAGACTGGCTTTGAACTTGCTACCTTCCTGCCACAACCTCTCCAGTACTGGGATTATTGGTGGGTATCACCACACACAACTTATGCCATGTAGGTTATATATAAGTATGTGCAAACATATATATATCCATTTGTAGGCCATATGGTGTGTGCATATTACTAAGTAGTCTGTTGCTCCTAGGGCCATGATGAACAAAACAACATATGATTGAGTCGACCACAAAAGAAAATACTGCAGTCAGGAGACATGGTAAACACCAAATGTATGGGGTTGCTTCCAGTGCCACTTGGCACACTGCTTTACAGTAAACAGTCTTTCCAGCGTGAGTGGATGCGAGCCCTGTAGAATAATTATACAAAGTACAGTGATGTAATTATATAAGCTAGCAACACAGCCATTCATTAGCACATCCTCTGCTGCGCACATTGTAGAGTTGTGTGTGTTGTGCTTTCCCGTCTCTGGCAGGCACCAGCATCACTACACTCACGTAACTAATGTGGGGTGCCATGATGTCACAAGGGTAATGATGTCACTGGGCAATGCGAATTTTTCTCTGCTTTCATAATTGTATGCACTTCCCTTGGGTGGTGGTTTGTTGTGGATGTGAGGTCTTATATGGTGCATGACCCAAATCACTTTCATTTCCATATAAATTTGACAGCCCCCTGAGGGCAGGGACCATGAACGATCCTGCTGCCTAGAACAGCTTTGGCACGTGGCTGTGAAGGATGAGTGTGCTTTTGATGTACCGGAGTTGAGCTGTGTCTGAGCCCAGGCAGGGTTGGACACCCAGTGAACTTCCAGAGGCACTGAGACAGCTAAGGGGGAAAGAAATAAAGTTGGAGAAATTTGTTTTGAGGACTAAAGACTCACTCTGTATATATTCCTACATTTTATAGGCAGGGATGAGATGAAAGTGAATTTAAATAAAGACTTTATTCTGTATTTAATGATGTCGTTATTAGGCTGCATTTGGCAATGCGTCCCCTGACATAAAGTTCTAACATGGGTCTTTCTGAACACTAAATTACCTTTTGGATCTGCCAACTCTAATGATAAATAAAGAGAAAGTTGGCCTCATTACCGTCAGATTCATGGAGTGGGTTAACATTTGGTAGATTTAACCAGTTCCGGATACTGAGAAATGATGGCCAATAAGTGACAGATTTCGATGGAGAATCGGGGGCTGGAGTCACATGTGCAGCCAAATTCATTACACAGGGGCCAATGAGCCTCTGCTTTAAATCAGTGGGACTGCAGTTCCCTCTCCATTCTCAGAGCAGGGGAGGCTGCAGACACCTGTGTTGACGCAGGCAGCCACACCCACCAGACTCCAAGGATGCAGGGATGGAGAAGTAAGTGATTGAGAAGAGGTGATTTAAGATGCCATATGACCAAAGGGTCACAAAGAAATGGGCTCCTTATAGACTCTGGAGTGTGTGCTACAATTCCAGGGTCTTCTTGGGGGTGCCCTGGAGACCCTGGACAGTAGTCCTTTTGGAGGGGTCTGCCTTGAACTACATGGGGCTCACTTTTACTACTCATGGGTAAGGCTGGGGAATGGGGCGTGCTGGATTGGTGGAGGACATACATCATGCCCTCAGTTATGAGATCTGAGATTAAGGAAGGGGACGGTCTTGAGAAAGGAGTAATTGCCCTGATGGAGATTTTCCCTGTCCCCATGAGACATCCCATGAGGTAAGGGCAGAGACCAAAAGGAGAGACAGAGTGGTGGTACACAGGCCTCGTGAGTCAGGGTACACAGGCCTCTTGAGTCAGGAGGTAGGGAAAGGAAATCTACAGGCTACACCCCTCTCACCCCAAAACCTCAGACCGTGCCAGCTGGCCAGGCTTAGGCCAACATGTAGCTGGGGTCTGAGTCCCTGGAGAGGAGAGCTTTGCAGCACAGTGTCCCCTTCCGTCGCATGTGTCCTGACAGGGATGCTGGGAGTTAAGGGGAGATGGTGAGCTGGGTGACCATTGACTGGTAGCCCAGGACAGGAGACTCAAAAGCCACGTGTTGGTGTTCATACCATTCTGGAAAAAAGGCTTGATGGCATTTCCCACCAGAAACCACACAGATGGGAAGAGTTTTCTGTTTTTCATTTTGGAGTTTGTTTTTAAAGGTAAAAATTGGTTAGGTGACGGAAGGGGTCTATCCCCACCTGTGAAATAATGATACTCACCTTGAAAGGCAAATGCCATGAGATGGGACTCCTCCAACCATGTCATCACTGTCCCCGTCCCTCTTTTCCCTTCTGTCCTTTCTCCAGGCGGGCCAGGGGGCATCTTCCCTAGCACATGAAAGTGGTCTGCTCTTTAACCTCGTGATGTGATGGCCTGGGCTGAGTGTCGGTGCAGCAAGAGACCAGGCCTTCCTTTTTAGTCTGATCCTAGTCACTGTGTGTCTTTGAGTTCATTTAGTCCTTCTCTGTTTCTGAAAACTCACCAGCAAAAATTGTAATGATTCCGTTTTATCACTGTATTCCAGATTATGAAAAGATGTGAATGAGTTAAGATCTGTGAAAGCACTTCATAAACTATAAAGCAAGACCCCTTTTGCATTCAAAATTATGTTTAATTATGATAAAAGATGTACAATATAAAATGTACCACTTTAATCATTTTTTGATGTTTTCATTTGTTTCTTGAAATTTTTACTCATTTAATTTTTTTGTGAATGAACTGTGCTTGAATGCATGTTCGTGTGTGTGTGTGTGTGTGTGTGTGTGTGTGTTTGTAGAGGCCTGAGGATAGCCTTAGGTGTTATATTCAGGAGCGCAATCCACCTCTTTTGAGATAAGGTCTGCCATTAGCCTGTAGCTCACCAAGTAAGCTAGGCTTGCTAGACAGCGAACCCAGAGATCTACCTGCTCTCTACCTCCCCATCACAGGGCTTACAAATGTGAGCTACTATACACAGTTTATTCTAACCCTGGATTTTAGGGGATTGAGTGCTGGTCCTCACGCTTGCAAAACAAGCACTTTACCACCTAAGCCATCCCCGTGGCGCTCCTCTCAATTATTTTGAAGTGTCCAGTTCAGCGGGGTCAGACACCTTCAGGCTTCTGTGCTGCCGTCACCACTGCGTGTTTCCTGAACCCATTTTATCTTGAAAAACTGAAAACATTTATGATTGCAGAGTAACTTCCCTGGGCCCTAGCCCTAACCCCACGCAGCCACCGTCATGCTTTCTGCCTCCGGAATCTAACTGCTGTCTGCACTGCACCTAGGAGAACACACTGTATGTGGTACGTTGAGACTGGCTTGTTTTGCATAGCATCGTGATCTCAAGGGTCACCATTTTCTCAGCATGTATCAGACTTCCCTTCCTTTGTAAAACAGAGTAACATTTCCTTGTTTGATTATATTCTTATCCCTTCAGCTATGATGGATACGAGGGTTGATTCTTTCTCTGGCAAAGAGGGATGGCTAAACATGGATGTACAAATATCAGTGTGAGACTCTGCTTTCAATCCTTTTGGAAATAGACTCCAAAATATGCTGGGACATATGGTATCTTAGTTTTATCTCATGTGGTTATGGTAAAATAACTCTGACAAAAGCAACTTATGGGAGAAAAGATTGATTCAGATTTTGGTTCGAGGGCACAGTCCTACAGTCTGTATGCCAGGGAATTCAGGGTGGCAGAAGATTAAACTGCTGGTCACAGCTGGGTGGTGGTGGTCCACGCCATTAATCCCAGTACTTGGGAGGTAGAGGCAGGCGGATCTCTGTGAGTGCGAACTACAGAGTGAGTTCCAGGTCAGCCACGGCTACCCAGGGAACAAAACTTTGTTTGTTTGTTGCCCCCAAACAAACAAAGCCATCAGTCACCCAACCAACAATAACAGCAAAAACTGCTGGTCACATCACATCCACAATCAGGAACCGAGAACAATGGATACATAAAGCTGTTCAGCTTCCCTTTTCCAGTTTAGACAGCCCAGGATGTGCAGGCTAGGGAATGGCGCCACCCACAGCAGGCAGTATCAAGCTAATCCCCTACAAGCTTACCCAAAGGCTTACCATCTCCTAGGAGATTCTCTCAAGTTGACAAGAAACCCTAACCATCAGATATGGCAATCGCATCTTGAATTACTTTGAGGCCATTAGATGTGTCTTACAGTACCTGCATCACTGCATGTTCTCCCAGCAGGGCACACGTGTTCTAATTTCTTCACCTCCTTGCTAACACTTCTTATTTTTATAGTTAAAAAGTCTATGTGTGTATGCATATAGGAGATGCGTGCATGCATTTATGTGCATGTGTGTAGTTCAGAAGTTACTGTTGGGTGCTTTTTCCCCCCCTTGTTTTTGGAGATGTTGGGGGTGGGGCCGTTACTGAACCTGGAGCTTGCTGATTCAACCCAATGGCTGACTAGCAGGCATCAGCAGTCTGCCTGTCATCCCAGTGCTGGGAACGCAGGCGTGTGCTTTCATGCTTGACAATTTTTTATACATGGCTTCTAAGAGACTGAATGCAGGTCCTCATGTGCAGTGAACACTTTATTAGCAAGGCATCTCCTCAGCCCTTTCTGGCTTTTGTTTGTTGGTTTTGATTAGCTCATTTGGAGGGGGTTTTGTAGTCTATGTCTGGGTGGGTATAAGACAGAGGTAGGATGCATGTCATTTACTACAGGTAGCTCATCATATTCCAAACAGAAAGGAGGCATTCTAAGCAGACCTGTTAAGCTAGGGTAGGGTCCTAAGTGTGTTGGTTTAGAGGCGTATTCGAGGCTCTCTCCCAGGCACGCGTACAACGGGTCTGAAGATGGCAATGCCTTGGCGGTGCTAACTGATAAGATGTTCGAAGGGGAATGGGCCAGGTGCCCGAGGCATTGCTGGAGGGATGTGTGAGTCAGCTTTTGAGGCACCTTGACAGGTGACTGGTATTTCAAAACGCAGGAGTGCAGAGGACAGGTGGGCTGGCCTGGTGGCACCAGCACGCTCGAGGACACAGCCAGTACTTAACCAGAGGGCCACTTCAGACGTGTTCTGTGGATCGGCAGTGTCAGCGGTTCCTGGGAACTTGTGATAAATGAATAATGTTGGCTATTACTCCCAGACCTCCACTCAGTCAGCACATGGAGGTATGGACCGGGCCACCTGCGTCTTAACAGGTCTCCCGGGGACTTCTGGAACATTCCTACTAGAGAGGAGTACAAGCTGACTAAAGTGAGCTGGTGACGGACTAACGTGGATTCTACAATCAGGCCAGGGACGGGGGTTATATTTGGAATCCGTAGTGGGCAAGTTGGAGCTCACGCCTTTAATCCCAGCACTCAGGAAGGAGAAGCAGGCAGATCTCTGTGAGTACAAGGTCAGCCTGGTCTGAATAGTGAATTATAGGATAGCCTTGAGAGGCTCTGTTTCAAAAACAAAACAAAACACAGCAAAAACAAAATACAAAACCAAATTCCAAACTCCCCCCCCCCCCAATCAACTGAACAAAAAGAACAGAAGCTCTGGAGGCCGGTCATTGGGTAATGTTAAGCGTCTTGCCATGCCATAAAACCATAAGCCCCCTCCCCCCACCCCCGTGGCTCACTGCTTACTCACTCTATAGTCTACTACTTCTCGGTCACTATACTCTAGATGCTGACCCCAGGCCCTTCCCCAAAGCTCCTTCTTACTGTCTTCCTTCAACGTTGGTGTGTTTTGTCTGTCCCTAGCTTCTTCATCTGTGTTATTCTTGTCCTGGCTCAGATGGAGCCTAGGTAGAGGCAATTTTTCCTGCCACTCCTCATGATTTGCTCAGACGTACCCATTTCCTCCCTTTTCTAGTTCTTGCTGCTGTCTGAAACCAGCCTGTGTCTTTTGCTTGTGCCTTTCTTGTCCACCTCTCCTTGCATCTGGGTCTCTGTCCTCTTTCTCGCTCTATTTCCAATGCTCAGAACAAAGTGCGGTGCACAGTAGGGAGTTGGGATTATTTTTTTTCTCATTCTCTGGACACTGGAATTTCTTTGAAGCCATTCTGAAGAGTGAAGTGACGCTATCAAAGATATGCCTTGTGGGGAAAGTCCTCCTGCGGGGTTGAGTACGGGGTAGAGGGACAGCTGCTAAAGGCAAGAGTAAGTTGTAAAACAGTAATGGTCCAAACCATTGCTTCTCCACTGGTGGAAGTGGCTGTCCCTTATCTAACGCAGGGGAGCATTGGGAAATATCTGGAGACATTTTCAGTTGTCATAGCAAGGGAGGGCACCATGGCATCTAGTGGGTAGGGACCAGTAGGGTTGTTAAACCTTCCAGGATGCTCAGAACAGCCTCCTACAGTGGAGGATTGTTGGGACCCAAAACATTGGTGGTGCTGATGTCAATAAAGCTAGCTTTAAACCAACATGTTGATTGGAGTAATAGAAAGGAACAAATTGAATGTTTTCTAGTCATTGGAAAAACCTTTGTGCCTACAGAGGTGGTATTAAGTCCCTTTGGCAGCAGAATCAGGGACCCCCTAAGTAGGCAGTTACTCTGAGAACGTGTGTTCTTTGTACCATTTCTCTGTCTTCCTCCCACTGTCTCTCTGGCCCAACTCTCAATCTCTGTATTGCTGCTCTTGGATTTTGTTGTCTCTCCTCCCCCTTGTTTCTCTTCTCTGTTTCTGTTGTCTCCCCTTTCTTCTCTTCCTTGTACTTTCTCTGTCTTTCCCACTTAACCGCCTATTATGAACATTTGACGTTTAGTGGGTTTGTGGTCTCGGTCCTTAATTTTTAAGGTGGGTGATTGTGTGGTTTATACTAAATTAGATTTACTAGCCTTTTGCTTCTGTGGCATATGGCATCTGCACAGAACTGACTTTTATCCCCTGCAGTTGGTGATCTTTCTTCCTTTATGCTTCTGTGCATTTGGACTGTTCCGACAGCAGTCAGGAGAGCTTCTCTTTCAGTCACAGCTCCTGCGGAAACTTGCCTGGTCAGGTCAGGCAGAGATTATTCCTCAGGCAGAGGAAGACCAAGTCTGTCTGCTGGCAGAAATGTGGCCATCTTGAACTGACATCCTAGGCTATCCCAAGAAAAGGGGAGGCCATTGCTCTTGGAGTTGGTCTCCTAGCTCCTCCTCAACACCTTACAGATGTGGTTCTTAACCAGGATAGCCCAAAGGTACCCATGGATACTAGCTTAACAGTGACTTAGTTTCAAGGAGAAATAGCACACATAGTGAGGGATCTAGGGAAAGGACTGCCACAAAGGATGCTTGAACATGTTTGAATGTCTGTAGTCCCCTAGGGAGGTGTAGTCCCCTAGGTGAGGTACTGAAGCTCATCCTCACAGGGTCTGGAAGCAAAGATACAAGCTTCCAACCTGCATGCTACATGTGGCCTCCAAGACTATTCTGCCTGCCTCCTGGGAACATGGCAGCGACTATCACTCCGACCAGAAATCATAATTACAGCGTGAGCCACAAGTCTGACACATTTTGTTGATACAAATCTCTCCCCTTCCACTTTAGGAAAAGGGCAAGAGAGAGAAAATGACAGATTATCTGTATATTTTTCGAATGAGTGAGCACATGAATATTCCGTTCTTCTCCCACTGGGGGTACCTAGCTTAGACTCTAAACACCAGTGTCCTGCTTGATAAATAGCCCTTGTCCTGTTCTGGGTCTTTCCTTGGGGGATGCCGGCAATGAATAATAATAATAATAATAATAATAATAAAGTTCATTACTGGTGCTTTGCTCTCCTGGGGAAAAGAGGCCAATCACACTGAGGCGGAAACAATCAAAGGGATGGCTCTTCAGTCTGTGTCCTCCACATTCCACCAAGAACTCGGGGAAGTCCTAATTTGTTACTTCTCTTGTTTATGCTCATACCTTGTGACGGAAGGGAGATGAACATCAACCCGACGTATCAATCACCAAGTTCTCATTTCTGATCGGAGGTGACAGGGTCCTGTGTTGTCAACTCTAGTGGGTTTGACCCCCATTTGTTCAAAGCGCGGGGTAAAATGTCCCTCTACCTGTTGAACGTGGTACCGTCTGATAGAGACTGCATTGGTTACTCATCTCACTGGTGTGGCAAATTATCTGATAGCAGCTTAAGGAAGAAAGGGCTTGGTTTGGGCTTACAGTTCACGGAGAACACAGTCCATCATGGTGGGGAAGGCATGGTGGCAGGAACAGGGGGCAGCTGGTCACACCACATTGGCAGTCAAGAAGCAGAGAGAGTGAACAGAGGTGAAAACCAGGCCATAAAACTTCAAGGCCCGCTCTCCAGCTTCACTTCTAAAGGTTCTATAACATTCCACAGGGACTACCTAACACGAGGCGATGGGAGGCACTGCATACTCAGACCATGATAGACTCATGTGTTGGTCAAAATGACCTGAAGCGTGGTGCTCACTCAGAGGCTCATGGACTCATGGGAGAGCATTTCACAGCTGGCCGTGTAGGCTCACCTTCCGAATCGGCTGACTCACGCTTGGTGGTCCTCCTCTCACGTACCCTCCATCTCCGTCTTCCCCACAAGCCTGTGGCGAGTCTTGGAGAGCAGCAACTCGGGCTGATTCACGTCTTCACATTTTGTGTCCTCAGCTGCATCCTCCCTGCCTGGTGCCTGGCGTTAAGATTGGTGGTCCATAGATGCTCTCTAGATTGAATAACCAGTCTAGGAGGTCGGCCTTGGCTTACTTTCCTCTGCTGTTAAAAGGCCAACTTCATCTGGTCTCCTGGACACTCAAACCTTCCAAAGCTCCCAGCAGCCTCCACTGTTCCACACCCCTTCGGCCTTTCTTCCCATTCTGTGCCACAATTTGGCCAGGAGGCTGTCACCAGCAGTCATTAAACAATATGAATGGCAGCTCCAGCCCAGTATTCCTCTCCAGCCTGGCTCTGTGTGCAGTGAGCCGAGAGTGTGACCCCTCCGGGCTCTGTGCTGCCACAAACTGAATTAGAGTTAGCCACAAGCTGCCCATGACATTGCTCAGGCAGGGTGGGGTGGGGGCTTCCTCTGTGACAGTGACTAAGAAGAACACGCGGGGGTGATGATAGTCCCCAGAAGAAAACTAGAAGGAAAGTGGCAAGAGCTAGGCAAAAAAGAGATCAGTATAAGAAGGTTAACTGGGAATATTAATCGGATATATACATAGGCTGTGCAAAGTGACCATATTAATAAAGCACTAAGTGCAGATATAATTGTTGCCTATGCCAGAGAATTCATTCATAATTTTTTTTTCCAGGGGTCATGTCCTTTATTTAGCTATGGGTGTGTGAAAGATTAAAGTGAACCATGCTGTGAAGTCCAGCCACGCTCTTACATCAGACAAATCTGAAAGGCATCCACGCCTAACCTGTGTCCAGCTCAGTGCTGAGTTGACTGGGGCCAGAGACATGGGGAGGTGCTGGCTTCCCACACTCATTGTTTCCTGTTTAGATAGCAGTCATACATAAGGAAGCCAGGGTGCCAGCTTCGCTCCCTAAGTGCTTCCTGCCTGCAGACTCAGCTCCCCTCCGTTCCTGGACTGTTGTCTGACTGCGCTGTTCTTAACGCCCTGACAGCAGGCACATGGAGCCCCCATTCTATTGAGGTGTCTCAACCATCACACTCATTCCCTGTACCGCTCTTCCCATCTCCAGGGGCGGCTGCTGCCCGAGAGTGGCGGCTGCATGTCCCAAACTCCCCGAAGTAATGCCCCCCCCTTGTTGTTTTGATAGAACTCCCCACTCAACTTGTGCCCACCCTGCCATGTAGAGATTGAGCTCTGGATTTGCCATTCTCCGCTTACCTACCTTGCTGCATTTCCATCATCCTTAGTGACTGTGTACCCATTGATCTGGTGCCATTGCTGGGGAGATCACTGTGTTCTTCCCTTTCGCTGACTTCCCTCCCATTCCACATCACAATCACTGCTTCACTGAGGGCCATGATAGATCCCGGCCCTCCGGTTTTCTTGAAAATACTAGGGGACTTAGTGCAGGCCAGGTAAGTTCTCTACCACTAGGCCACCCCTCTAGATTCTTTCTCTGAAAACAGCCTCCTCACTCCCTCCATGTCTGATTCTCTGCATGTCTCGGTATCCATTACAGGAGCCTGTATCCCCCACTCTTACAACTGCTGGGTCTAACCCTTGGGGATACACTCCTCTCTGTTCTGTGGGAAGACCCCAAGCCACCACCTCTTCGTTGCTATGATACCCTCAGCCTCCTTAACGATGTCTAGCTCCTCTTGAGAGCTCTGACATGCACCTGCCTTGCTCTGCACACTGAGCCGCATCAGCATCTCCCCCATTTCAAGGGCACTCGGAAAAGCATTTACAGAGCAGCTGTTCTCGGTTCTCACCCGTGGCCACCTACCCTGTCACTGTCATTCTGGTTTGCAGAAGATGAAGATGTTGCTTCTCCTCCAAGCAAATGGAAACTCCCCCCGCCCCCCCCGACCCGTGTGCAGTCTCTCGCAGCTTCCCCTCCCACAGAATACTTAAGGTGCCGCAGTGTTTATTAGTCTTACCTCTGAGCTATCTGTTTCTGCACTTGAAGTGGAGCTGGCCTGATTGGAGATGGATAACAGACACACTAGATACAAAAACAAGAATATAAAACATCTCAATGACTTTTGTATTGATTGGATGTTGGCATTATACTACTTGTGATTTAATTTCATAATCTCATACATTTCTTTTGACCTTTTACAAAGTGCCCACTAGAACATTAACAGAGAAGCGTGGCCTTTCTTTCTTTCTTTCTTTCTTTCTTCCTTTTTTTTCTTTCTCCCTGTTGAGTAGCACTGGGCTGGGATAGAGCCTGAGACACAGTAGGACTGAAATCCAAAGATGCAGTCACTCAAGTGTAGGCAGGGGGTATAGGTAGGTAAAGGATGGAGATAGTGTGCGATGTTGCTGTTATCAACCATGTGGTTTGTATATGATCCTCTGTCACCATAGTCTTCCAGGGAAAAAAAGAGAGAAATGAGGAGGAGAACAAGGGATGATCTGTATGTCCTGGTCACCTTCATCTACCTCTGTGAGCTCAAAATCAGCTCAGATCTTCCTAAACTCGGGGGAGGCTACATTTTATCATCTGAACTGGGTGGCCATGCATCCAGTTGAAACTTGGGGTGGTGGGTTAATAACAGGAAGACGAGAAAGGCCCTGAGTTGGCACCATGCACTGCCATCTTGGAGGAGGAGCTGTCCCTTCTGTCACCCCAGGTGTGCCCCTTGTCTCTCTCCAGGATCTATCCGTCTGCCCTTTCACAGGGCTTATTCAGAAAAAGGCCCCTTTCTTCTGCTCTGACCAGCTTTCCTCCCAACCTCCTTCCCTTGTCACCTTGGTTTAAAATCCCTTCCTTGTAAAGTTTGTGTGCATAGCCCCCAATTGTCCTGCGACAGATGCTTTACCTTCAGGTTTCCTCTCTTTCTGTCTCACCTGCTCCCATATAAGCATGACTCCTGTCACTCCACTAAAGTCCCCAGAGACCTCCTAGCTGCCAAGTCTCATGAGAAATCATTGGTCCTTATTTCTTCTGACTCCTATCCCCCTCGGGTCCTCGGGTCTGAACTTTGCTCTCCCTAAGCATTGCGTCTCTGAGGTCTCAAGCCTTGTCTCTCCTCCCGTCGTTCTCCATCCGTGCTGAACCCAAATGGTCCTTATAACCCTGTCCCTGGGGATGCCATCATCTAACTACAAGAGAAGCCTAGACCCTGCTTCATTTCCTGTCACCTCTACAGACTCTTTCTGATTCCACCTCATCAATGTCAGTTGAATCTGTCCCAACATTTCCAAGCCCAAAGTCAGTCCTCGGTCTCCTGAACTCGGGAGGCTAACCAATGTTTTTGTCTCTCCTTGCCCTGACCCTCACAACTGGCCTCATTTCTTTCTGCCAGATTTTAAAATAGCACCCTGCCTGATCTTTTCAGATCATATTTCCACCCTCTCCAGTATACCTATAAGAGCAATTGCCCTGAAATACAAACTTTGCCATGTCATGACCTGTTTAAAGTCCTTGGGCTGTTTCTCAGCATTGTGGGCACCATTTCCAGCCTCCTAGTGAGTCTCTATAATGGTTTGCATGCTGTGACATTCTTCATGTGCCCTCCTCCCAAACCTCTCTGACCAGGCACCCCAAACTTCCTTAAGTTTGGGAGGGTTCCATAGCTGGCACATTGCTTCTCTGCCTGTCTGAAACTCACTAACCTCTTTCACAGCTGTCTTTTCTGGGAAGCCTGAGAGTCAGTAGCCACTTAAGTCATCTTAGCCACAGAGATAGTCAGTAACCACTTAGGTAGTCAGTAGCCACTTAGATTTTCTGGTACATGAATACCTGCTTCCTAGTTGGAGCATAATATGGTTTTGTTTCCTCGCTTGCCTTGTTGGCTTGTGTCCATTTGCTTATGTAAGTAACTTTGTCTTCCTCTGGACACGTAGGAATGAGAAGCATCACGTCCTCTGTGTACATCACCCTGACTAAGAAAGTCGGTGAATAGATTTTTGATGCACATAGGAAGGACTGAATGAATGCTTAGCTTTCAGCATCACTTACAAAGTTCATGGTGAAGTACTGAATGGACGATTCAGATTACAAGTGCTTTGGGGGATCTGAGAAGTAGGGACTCCATTCAGCTGGAGCTCTTCATGACTCGCTGGGGTTTAAGGTGAGAAGCTGCGAGAAAATAAGGTGCAGTTCCATTGAGATCTTGATGCAGTCACAGAAAGGCCAAGAGCTTTCCAAAAAGAAGGGGGAGATAACCTGGACCAAAACACACAAACAAACAAATAAAAAACAATAACAGCCAAGCCGAAAACACAAGGCAAAATATGACCTGTTTCATGTTCAGCAAGGACGATCTAGAAGCGGCTAAGGGACCATAGAATTAAGTAGAACATGATCCTGGAAAGGTCACTAGAACCAAACTACACAGGGCTTTAAGGCTAGGGGATCTGCATTGGTATGAGGGAGGCTGAGGCAGGTTAGGGGAATTTGGAGGACAGAAAGAGAATCGACAGCAGGAACAGAGAGCAGTGGGAAGCGGGTCCCCTGGCTGACCTCAGTCATTGAGCAGATGGTAAGGCCAAAGTTTGGGGAGAACACAAGCATCTCTGCCAAACATGTGTATGTGAGCAAATGTGCTACTATTAATTGAGTCTGAGGAGCAAGAGTGCACCCCCAATTGTATATAAAGGTAATGGGTACCATTTGGGACACAGAATTTGCAATAAGCCCCAAGGGAATATTGGATAGTAGCAGCCAGAAACAAAAGCCTACTGTGTGGCTGATAGTTGAGAACCGATTTGAGAATTACTAAGCTATTTCTCCCTGTGTGTATGCATGTGTGTGTGCACTCAGGGGTGTTCATGGACATGTGTGTCTGTGGAGGCCAGGCAACGACTTTGGATTTTTGTTCCTCAGGCCCCATCCTTCTTGTTACTGAGAGAGAATCTCTCATTGGCCTGGAATTGGTTGAGTAAGGTAGGCTAGCTGTGCAGGGAGCCCCAGGGATGTACCTGTCTCTACTTCCCTGGCATTGGGATTGCCAGCATGGGCCACTATATCCTCCTTCTTTGCGTGTGTTCTGTGGATCTAACTCGGACCCCTGACTTGAAAGGCAAGCATGTTCCCAACTGAGCTGTCTCCCCAATCCAATAGGTTCTGTAGGGGAAAATATACAGTCTAGGGTAACACATGTTGGGAGCTAGGGGAGACAACACTTACTATGGCCTTTTAATTTCAACCATTCAAAAAGGTTTGCATTAGTATCTTATTATGGCTTTAATTTGCATTTCCCTGGGAACTGTTTGTGCTGAGTATATGTTATACTCACCCATACCACTTCTCTGTGAAGGGTCTTTCAATTTCTTTCTGTTTGGCTTAAAATTTGCATAGCTTTCTTATTACTGAGTCTTGGAAGCCCTCACGTTTTCTGGATGCAAGTCCTTTGTCTAGGATAGGTTCTGCACAACTCTTCTTCCAGGTCGTGCCTCCTCTGGTCATTCTGCTCGTGGCATCTTCGGAGGAACAGGCATGCACAGCTTCAATGAAATCGAACTTACCGTGTTTTTACTTCATGGATTGTACCTAAGTCTTTGTCTGACTTGAGATCATGTAGATTTTCTTCACGACGTTTCACAGTCTCAGGGTTTACCTTTATGTCTACAGCCCAGTTTGTGTTCATTTTGGCATGCAGCAGTTTGAAGGTCTTTATCTTCTTTTATTGTATGAGGATCCCGCTATTTTGACTCAACACAGCTTGGTACTGTTCTTCACTGGGCCTTTGTCAAAAACCCATTTTTTCCCACAGACGTACGGAGCAGAGTGATGATCTTAATAAAAGCTGGCTTGGAATCTCCCCAAAGTCAAGGTTAATTTGGCTCAAATATTTATGAAGGGTATCCCTTTGCCAGGCGAGGTACCACGCGCTGGGTTAGAATGAGCTGATGAGTGAAAGGGAGAGACGGAGGCCTGGTTGAAATGTACTACAAGAGGCACGGGTTTCTTGGGAAATACAGGGCTGTGGGGCTTGGTTAGTCACCGTGTTCAGGGTACGGCTTCCTGGAGGAGGCGATGTCTCGGGTGTTGTCCTAAGTGTACAGAACGAGCAAGCAAAGATGAGAGAATGGGGGGAGGGGCAAAGGAGTGCAGGCACATAGCAACACCAAGTGTGTTTGCATGTTCATGTTTGTGTGCATGTATGCACGGGAAGTCACATGTATGCCTCTGGATGTGTGTGCATGTATGCATGTGGAGTCAGTCACATGTATGCCTCTGGTGTGTGTGCATGTGCACACACACCCATGGTATGTTGTTAGCATTTCACTCTGTGTGCTAGAGCGCGATGAGTAGGGAAGCAGAGTCTAAGGGGCAGGTCTCATCTGCTGTGTCAAGGGGCCCCACGGATGGAACCCAGATTGGCGCATATGCCCAACAAGTGTTATTTCACTAATGTACACTCCAAGTCAATTTTTACTTTTGTTTTCATCTTTATTTTGAGACTGGGTCTGGATAAGTTGCTCAGTCTGGCCTTGAACTTCTAATCCTCCTGTCTCGGCTTCCTGACTAGCTAGGATTGTAGGTACATAGCCACAAGACCCAGTTGATCCAAAGCTCCACCCTCCCAGGTAGCTGAGAAGAAGCAGACAGTATCATTAGGAGAACCAACAAGAGAATTCCGAGGAGGCGGTTGGGGTGGTTGTTTGGAGGCGAGGAAATGCAAGGGTATAATATCTTGGAAGCTAATGTTGTCCTTTGCTAATCTCAAAGGGAGGAAATGGCTGAACTTAGTATCAGTGTGTGTGTGTGTGTGTGTGTGTGTGTGTATTTGTGTGTAGAATGGGGCAGGTCTGTATGCCACATTGTGTGTTTGTGGAGGTCAGAGGACACTTATTTGGCATCCGTTCTCACCTCCTCCCTTTATGGGGTGTGCGGGTTTGAATGAGAATAGCCCTATACACTCATATGTGAATATTTGGTTGTCAGTCGGTAGAACTGTTTAGGAAGGATTAGGAGGCATGGCCTTGATAGAGGAGGCGGTCACCGTGAGTAGGTTTTGAGGTTTCATAAGACCAGTGCCGTTCCCAGTGTGTTCTCTGCCTTCTGCCTGTGGACGAAGATGTAAGCTGTCCCTCAAATCTTCCCACTACCCTTACAAGCTCTAACCCCCGGAACCATAAACCCAGTTAAACTCTTTTATAAATTGCCTTGGCCATGTGTCTTATCACAGAAACAGAAGCCTAACTAATACATGCGGGTTAGCTTATCAAGCCCGGGTCATCACGTCTGTGTGACAGGAGCTCTACCCACTGAGCCATCTTGCCAGACTCTTAGTTTGGGCTTTGATAAGTGTGAGATGTTCTTTAGACATTTGCCTGGAGGTGACAACTGACTGTTGTGTGTACATGTTGCATCCCCAGGGAGGTAGCTGGAAGCTAAAGCCATCAGTTAGGAAGCTCCTGTAAATAAGGCAGAAAAAGGGCTTTACAGAGACCCTGGGGATCCATCCATATTAAAGGATGGCAGGAACAGAGGCCATCTCCTGTAGCAATGGCCAGAAAATTAGTAGCATCCTTGGAGAGTATCTTCCTAGGAACCAGTGAAGTCAAAGACCTCAACTGAGAAAAATAGGAGCAGGACTTGGCTGCAAAGAACCCTAGCTCAGGAACAACCTGAGGCAAAGGTGCTGGCCCAAATGGACCCAGGCCCCAGGTGCTGCTAGAAGTCGTGCAATCTTGGGCAAGTTGCTTAACCTACCCTTTCTCACTTAACTTGCCACTAAAACAGAATAATAAACTGCAGCTTGCATGGGGATGAAATGAGATCGTGTATTTGATGTTCTCGGAGCAGCACCTGGTGATCATAAACAATGACACTGACTAGTGACATAATTAGACAAGGAATCAGAAGTAACCGCTGATTTTGCAGTGATGCTTGTTGGCATTGGCGTTGTGTGCAGTCCGAGTGAGGCGGGGGACAGAAGGTGAATTGCAATGGGTGCGTGGGCTTGGGGCTGAAGTCAACAAAGTCTGAAGAATCATCCAGCAAGCCGTGCTTATATTGCAGGTGGGTTCTCCCCTTTCTCAGGGCAGCTGTCAGTATTGTAGAAGTATTTGGGGGACTGCACTCTCCTCTCCTCAGGCATTAAAAGTCCCCCTTCACTCCTTTGCGCGTTGGCTGTGAGTTTTGGCTTTCCACTCACCAAAATGGGAGCCCATTGTGCTTGTTTACAGGGCCGGCGTGGCCCATGGCCCATCTGGTCTCAGGAAGTTCCATCTGTTTGGATGTTGTTGCTGTCTGAGCACAGAGAGGCAGGCTGGTCTGCAAGACACAGAAGACAGGAGCAAACGGGGTGTACAGGGCAGGCAGAGCGGGGTCGGGGGAGACGAGTCTGTGGATGAATTCTCTCCTGGAAGCGGCGATCTAGGTGAGGATAATGGTCTGACAACTCCCGTGGAGGGAGGGAGATTCCTTCAGTGGAGGAGGTGAGTGTGCACAAGGAAATGGAGGGCACTAAAAGGACAGACCTGATGAGAGATGAATGACGGGTTTGTAGCCTTATCTGGGAAACAGGAACTGCAGGCCAGCAGCTGGGAAGCAAAGGTAACCAGTTCCCCTGGGCTCAGCCCATCTCTTTTTCTTGTTAGCACAGGGTCCTAACGGGTTGGGCCAAAAGCCATTGGCAGTGTTATAGATATGGCCTATAAAGGTTCACCAGTAAAACTTCTTTATTCCCCCCTTAAAGAAAGGAGCTGTGGAGGTGCCTAGACTCTTCTGTAGCAGGCCTCTGGTGGAGTTTTAGAGCAAGGTGGCTGACATCCATACTTGAGGGGTCACTCCTGAGCTTCCAATAATGCACGGAGGGAAGGCAAGTCCTGCTCCGGTTCCCACAGGTGAACAGAGAGTAGGATGCTGCCATCCCTGGACGGATGCCACTGAGTAGATGTAGCACTGGGTTCTCCACCATGTATCCCCATGCACAGGGGGGTGTCTTCAATCCTGGCGTCATCTGGTGTTGCCACATCACCAGTATTTGCTGCACTTGCTGCCAAGAATGAAGAGCCAGGTGGTCCTGCAGTGCTTAGACACCCAATAGCCATTCGTTCCTGACCACTGTGTGTCCAGATTCATTCATTTACTAAGATGAATCAGGTTCAGCCAGCCGATACCCTCAAAGAGCTGACTGCCTAAGAGAAAAAGGAGAGGCCACAGATAGACAACAGGGCAAATTTATAGAGCTCAAAGGAAGGGAGTAAGCTGGGGAAATCAGGCAGGCAGGAATAAGAATTATCTGGGTATTTAAGGTACCAGCAACTAAGGGTACACACAGGTACAGGAGGGCAGACAAGTCTCTGCCAATGGGGTGGGGCTGGTGGGGTTCTCAGGAAATCTATGGAAGAGGATTCTGGGACCTGGGAGTTGGAGGGACTTTCTGAAAGGGGTGAGTCTGGAGGGAGGAGATCCCAGATGTAGAAAGAGGGGATAAGGAACAGTGTCAACAAAGGCAGAGGTGACAACACAGGTGGGTGGTCGTGCTCCAGTAGCGAGAAGATGCCCGACTATGATGACCAAAGGCCATTCCCAATGCTTTGGGAGACCATTCATCCCTCAGGCTGTAAAAAAAAAGCAAATCAGTAGCTGTACATCTACTTCTGCACAGGCCTGGTCACACTAGAGCTGAGCCAGGCAGTGCTCTAGTAGGCTGGACCACACCCACCAACCCAAAGAAAGCCATCCTGCCTAAAAGCAGTCACTCACTGGAGCGAGAGTGGGGAGGAGAACTTGGGATCAGGGCGCACACTGTCAACAGGCTGTCTTCCCATCGTCAAGGACCTCAGACCCCGATGGGGAGAGAGCTCAGCAGAGAACATAATTGAGGGAGTGGCTCTATGGGAATGCAAAGCCTTTCTTGACACGAAGAAGGTTGGTGAGTCCTGCTGGGCGAGAAGAAGCTGGGCATTGGATCGTCAAGGCTAGAGAAAGGGGTAAACCCTTAGCCCCTACACGTGTCTCTCCATGGCAACCCTGCCCTCACTGCAGCCCAGACATCTTAGCCTTACTGTGGCTACTAGTTGACTTCTGTGCAGAGCGGTCCCCAGGGTCACAGGATGTGCTGGCTCATACTGTTCCTCAGTTGGCAGCAGCTGGGAACTCTAAACATTCTGGCCTAGCCTAGTAGCTGGGCCAGAGGGACCCTGTGTGGTCCAGGAGCATCGGCTGAACATTAAGTCTCGAGCACACTGCTCTCTTCCGCCCATCTGGCCCCTCTCCTGGGGCTGCTGAAGAACAAGTGTGCTGTTTGGTAACTGCCCTTCGGTGACATGTTCCTTCAGCATCCTGGGAGGGCGCGAGTTGCCACCTTGTCTTTGGCATCCATAGCCCTAGAATTCAGTTCCTATTTTCAAGGTAATTATCCTGGTTATAATATGTTTGATACAAACTAACCAACCACGCTTTTAAGCCTCTTCCCTGTCAGAAATTAATCACCATCAAAAACCAAGATCTTAGTGATGTGTGGTACTCAGATGGCCTGGGAGTGGGCATGGGGAACAGGATTTGACAATCCCTTGTCAAATATCTCTGAGGGCCTCACAGGGAAGGAAAGAAGAGGGCCCAGCATCAGATTCCGCCTTCCCTCCTATTGTCTGCTATTCCTCTGACTCGTCACGTTAGATGATGCTCTGGATGTTGGATGGACAGCATATGATGCAGTTGGCTGGGGGCTCAGATATCTGCATTTGTATTAACTGATTGTCTTAATCAGTTTAGGATGCTATACAGTGAGGTTGCAAGCTACGATCTTTTATTTCTCAGTGTTTCCTGCAATGTCCAAGGCCATTCCTAGCAAGGCCTTTCTTCCTGGCCATTTTTCCACTGTGTGTTCTCATAGAAGAGGAGACAAGAGGAGACGAGAGGAAATGAGAGAAGAGAATAGGAGAGGATGGAAGCAATTGGATCTGGAACAGTTCCTTGGGTGTGTGTTGCTTCTTGTAATACACTGCAGTTGTGCCATTTGCACACTGATGGAGCAGTGGCAAAGCCAGGAAGGTTGTAACATAAGCACCCATGGTGGATGGTCCTAAGTTCCCATATTCACAAGGGATACAGACTTTGTGTTAGCTTTCCAGCCCTGTGACAAAATCCCTGAGGCCAATCAGCTTATAGGAGGAAAGGTTTCTCAGGCTCCTGGCATCAGAGGTTTCAAGGCTTGGTTGCTGGGCTCTTTTGCTTTGGGGACCACGGTGAGGCTGTAGATCCTGGTGGAAGTATGTGGCAGAGGAAGCCACTCTGCTCAGGTGACCAGGAAGTGTATGTGGTGGGGAGGCGGGATCACTGGTTACCATTCAGTGGTCTGACTTCCTTCACTATGGCCCACCCCTTGAAGTTCCAAT
This sequence comes from Alexandromys fortis, assembly GCF_014885135.2. Lineage (NCBI taxonomy): Eukaryota > Metazoa > Chordata > Mammalia > Rodentia > Cricetidae > Alexandromys > Alexandromys fortis. The sequence continues at coordinate 1,403,081 of NW_026068059.1, read as the reverse complement.
AGCTCCTAGTTGACCCAGCCTCTGGGACATACTTCAGATCTAAACCCTACAACATTTCCTAGAAGATTATTTTAGTGATTAACTTATTACATATAATTTATAAAATATCTAGTTGATGTTAACAGTGAGACTCACGAAACTAAGGATAGCTGCCTCTGGAAAATCTCATCAGGTTCTGAGCAGGTGATAGGAAAGCATAAAGGCTACATGAATAGTTTTCAGGGGTCCAGAATCCAGGCTGTCACTGTTAGGGTCTCAGCATTGATTTGCTTTGGTGACACTGCCTTCAAAGTGACCATATGATGCAGGATCCCTCCCTGATACATCCTCTCTTGAGCCCAAGTCCTGAGAAGACAGATTTGGTGTCTGAGGTCAGGCCAACCTGAGACCTTGTCCTCCTCCATCGCTAACCAGCTCTGAAAATGTAGGCGAGTCACTGGGCTCATGAGAACCCTTCTTCTCATCTCTGTGAGGTTACGACACTAATCCTACAGAGTTGAGAATGAGATTTTGCCATGTCCGCTAAACACACCATTGTTGCTGAGTATACAGACACAGACTTATCTGGGTCCAGGATCTCCTGTCATGACTCTGCTGGACGGACTGCCAATTCCGGCTCTTCTAGATGCCTTTCTGTGCTCTAGGGCCAGCATAATTGCTGCCGTGTATTTTCAGTGTAAAACATTTTACAACATTAGATCTTACGTAGAGCCTGATATCCGTAAGCAATGGATGTGAAGTTGTGGTGGTCACCACTGGCGTGGGTCTGCTTTTAGAGGGAACACCATGTGTCCGTCAAGGGACATCACCTGGGGATCCTTCTTCTCTATACCTGCATCCTTACAGTCTCAAGTTGTCATCCTAGTGTGACACAGTGTGACTCTGTCCATTTCTGCTCCCTACAGAGCTGTTTCATTCTAGTCTTGCTTCCTGAGCCGGTGCAATAGGACTGTAACGTGAACACTGAAGCCAGAACATCACCAAGTGGCCCCATTCACGAGGAATGTGGACATGTGTTACCTTGGCAGGGCTTTTAAGCCTTCCCAGCTATGGTTCTACAGGTGGCTGGGAATGTGTGCTTTTCTAGTTAATGTGTCTCCTTCATCGCCCAGGCGTGGGGACTTCACCTTCACAGGCCCTATGCTTGAGCCTACATTGTGAATGTGAAATTGAGTTTACATTGCTCACCGAGAGCATGCATATAAATAAATCCACCATCAGGAGAAATGCTTTCTCACGTCCTGTGCTGTGTCTGGTATTTCCTTTGTGCGATGTCGATTGTATGTATATCAGCGAAGGACGAAGCGACAGCATGGAGCCTGGACCATTAAGGCACAGGGAGATTACCTCGGGGATCTTATCCCAGTAATGGAAAGCTAGCAGATACCAAGTCCATATTCACTTGTGGCAGTAGGCTCTGTTGTGATACGCCTTGTGTTTCCTTCAACCCCTGAAAGATAAGCTTGATATTCTTTCCTTTTTTATAATTGCTTTAGTGAGGTAAAATTCATATTCTGCATAACTCACCTGCATGCAGTATACAGCTCTGTGACTTTTACTATAGTCACTGTTGTCTCCTAACCCAAGGCAGCTGCTACTCTGATTTCTGTCCCCACAGATTCACTTTGTCTAGACTTTCTTGTATTAATGGACCCATCCAATATGTTGTGTTTTGCGGCTGGCTTCTTTCACTCGGTGTAATGTTCTTAAGGCTCATCCATGTTGTCACATGCTGAAATAACTTTATTCCTCTTATTTCCCAGCAACAATCCACTGCAATAGGAAAGCGTCCTCCTCCTTGTCCCTCGGTTGATGGGCATATGGATTGTTTCCATCTTTTAGCTGTTGTGGATTATTACTCATGAATAACTGCCGTAAATGTTTATGACAAAATCTCTGTGTTGTGGGTCAGCATTTCAGTTCCCCCGGGAAGGGAATTCAGAACCTCAGTAGCCAGCACTTAGTGCCTGCTAGGTGTGAGGCTGCATCGAGTATGTCCCATCTCGTGTACTGAGCACAGTAGTCCAAAGAATAGCTTTCCTCCACATCTCTCAAGTAAGGAAACAGATCCTTTTGCTAATACGGGTGGACCTGGCACTACAACCCAATTCTCTGTGCATCTGTTCATATTGCATCCAGGAACGGGACAGCTACTCACACCATACCTCTCTCCAGGTCGTCCACACCACATCCACTGTCACACTGGTTAAACCCAGAGGGTGGGTCACTGACCTCCGCTACCTCAGCTGAATCCCTACACTAACCAGTGGGATGTCTTGACTATGCCAGTGTTCACTAAAGAAAAGACTTCAGAGAAATTGCATAGCTCACCTGCGGGGTGGGGTGGGGGGGTGGCTCATGACACCAGAGACTGGAGTACAAGCATTCTGCAGTCACTGGCAGCTGCTTCCCTGCCCCCACCGCTGTCCCACACAAATGCAGATCTATCTTTCCTCGGGGAGTTCCCCTGTGTACTTAGAATTCCATTTTCAAAAGGGTAGCATGCATGTGCCTTTCTGTGTGCACTTGGACTAGTCTCCCAAGGTATTTTTGCACCCGGGTCCGGGGTCCTCAGACAGGTAGGACCCCAGGTGGCTGGCTGTGGTATTGCATTGTCCCTTAGGTGCATAGCCCATTAGAATTCACTGCTATGCCATTTGTGACTGGAGACTAAAGCAAGCAGTGAACTTACTCTGGAGGGTTCTGTGGATGTGGAGGTGGAGAGGGATTTGGGAAGATGGCAGTTTGGGAAGGATGGAGAAGGGAGAGGGGTAATGGTGGTGGCTGATGTGCCAACTGTCTCCATGTGGTTACCTACCCACAGCTGCTATCTTGGATGACCCCATGGAGTGCAGCAGAGGGGAACGGCTCTCCATCACCCTGGCCAAGAACCGCATCAACCGCGCACCAGAGAGACTGGGCAAGGCCAAGGTCGAAGTGGACATCTTTGAGCTTCTCAGAGACAGCGAGTACGAAACTGCAGAAACCAGTACGTAGAATGGACAGGCTGGCAAAGGTTGATGGTGGTGGGTGTGTGCCTAGTGCCAGGCCTCTGATATTTCCAGGGGAGGGGACGAGTTATCTATGAGGAAGGTCTGTGAGAATCTCAGCCCAGATGATATTCCCAAGTTTTGTTGTGAGTCATGGGTTAGATAGGATATTAATTCACTAAGTAATTCGTCCACTCATTCATTCATTCATTCATTCATTCATTCATCCACTCACTCATTCATTCATCCACATGCTGATTCATTTATCTCCTGAGCATCTTTTTAATATTATTTATTTATTATGTATACAAGGGCATCAGACCTCATTACAGATGTTGTGAGCCACCATGTGGTTACTGGGAATTGAACTCAGAACCTTTGGAAGAGCAGGCAATGCTCTTAACCACTGAGCCATCTCTCCATCCCCCTCCTTTTTCTTTACAAATACTTGAACAAAGTTTTGTGGATATTGCGAGAGAATGGTAGCTTATCCATTGGCCTCCGGATTGCCTTCTTCCCTCCTTCCCTCCCTCCGTCTCTCCGAGTCCTTTCCTCCCTTCTCCTTCCCCCACTTTCCCTAATAGTGTTTTCTTCCCTAGTAGTGTTTCGTTTTGAGATAGGCTCTCACTCTGTAGCCCAGGCTGGTCTAGAACTCAGTAAGTATTCCAGGCTAGCTTCATACTCACAGCAATTCTCTTGCTTCGGTCTCCCGAGTACTGTCTCTGCTGTTTCAAGTCACTCCACCTGGCTCTGTCTCATGTTCTTGTGCTGAGGCAGAAACGCAGGAAGATGCAGTGACTTGGAATGGAGCATGGTCACTTTCTTCCACTAAGATATTTATTTAGCTTGTCTCTCTACCTCAGTTTTTTCATCAGTAAAATGGGGGTGCTCAGCTCTGCTTCGCAAGTCTTGCCTATTGTTATGAGTCTCACATGAGTTAAAATTTAGTAGAATCCTCCGTGGATTGTAGGGTGACACTCAGCTTCTTACTCCTAGTGCACAGGGTGGGACCCGTGCGCTGGATGCTGCTAGTGTGAGATTTGCACACTATTTCTTCTATTTCAGAACAGAAAGAGGTGCTCAAGGGTGTGGGATAATTTCCCTGAGCACAGAGCTAGCCTGTGCAAATTCACTGCACCTCTCTTACGATCCTCTGTCTGGCGTTGCTCCACTGAGTGAGCCCCTGTCTTGTAGCTAAGCTGGAAATGAACAGCTCCAGTATAGAAGGAAAGCAAAGAGCTGTTAGTCAACTCTCTGCTCTGTGAGAAAGTACTTGAGACACCAACTTAAAAAGAGAAAAACTGTTTGGCTGCACAGTTTCTGAGGTCTGAGTCCATGAATGGCCTGCCCCATTGCTGTGGGGTTTTGAACATACAGAACGCCATGGTGGAGTCCTGTGTTAGAGTTACCCACCTCACGGTAGGCAGGAAGCAAGAGAAGATAGGAAGAGAGGGGATAAGGGTCCCAATACCCCTTTAAGGACTCACCCCAGTGACCTCACTCACTTCCACTAAGCCCCACCTCCTAAAGTTTCCACTACATTCCAATAGCACTACCATGTGACAACCAGGCCTTCATCCTGAGTCCTTCAGATCCAAACTGTAGCAAGGGATTCTCAGCCCAGACAGATGATTGACATTAGTTCCACAAGACTTTGGAGAGTTCCCTTTTCTTCTTTTCCCAAACCCAAACCCAAATAAATGAAAGAGAAGAACAACTCGTGCAACTATTCATGTCTATCAGAGGGTCTTTCCAATGAGGACACAGTGATGCTCTATAGCTCTAGCTTGGGATGTTAGGACTACAGGAAGGAAACAGTTTCTCATTGAAGTTGATGGGGGAGGCAGGCTGTGGCCCCCCAAACTACCAACCCCCCCTCTCTCCCATCCTCTGTCTTTCCTGTCTCCCCACCCCCACTTCTCTTGTATGTGGTGTGTGTGTGTGTGTTGTTTCTTTGTCTCTCTCCTGCTCTCATTACATCTTTAACACCCTTGTACGGCTGGGCCCAGGCTTTTCCCTAGCTGGCTAGTTTTCCTAGACCATCCATCATGTACCTGTCTCATAATGGCTGTCCAGGATGATGCCCTCTGATTCTTCCCTCTGGAGATTTTATTGAGTGTTTCCTCCTACGATTCAGGATTCTTTGCTTTGGAGGTAGTGTTGGAAACAAGATAGATAGGACCTCTAGAGTCATAGGACCTACAGTCCCCTTCAGAACGCACAGCGTCAGCCTCCCCAGTACTGTTTTTTAAAATCTATTTATTATTAATTGTTTTGAGATTTCACACAGACATACATTGTATTTTGATCATATTCATCCCCGTAACCTTCTCCCTAAGTTTTTCTGTATCCATGGCACCCCACCTCTCCCAATTTCATGTCTTTTGCTTATAAATAACATGCTGAATCCAGTTTGTGCTGCTCCTCTAGGCAAGGATGTAAGGCCATTATCTGGAGCATGGCCAACCTATCAGGGGCCACACTTTTGAAGAAAACCGACTCTCCTTCCCTAGCACTGTCAACTGCCGAAAGCGCCCCCTCCCTCCATGCTGTTATGTTGGATGACTTGTTCTTATATAGGTCTTATGCAGGCGCTCACAGTGATTGTGTATTCATGGCTGCAGCTGTCTTGTCGTGTCCAAAGGATGCAGTTTTGCTCTGGTCCTTCCTGACTTCCAACTCTCATAGTCTTTCTGCTCCTTCTTCCGTTGTGTCTCCTGAGCCTTGATGGGAGGAATGTGAAATAGAAGTCCTACTTAGTATTTGTTTCTCTGGATCCCCAAAGCGGAAGATCTGATTAGGTCTGCTCCTCTTGCTTTGTGGCCAGTCTCACACGCTGTGGATGTTTGCCAGACTGCAAACAGATATTGACTATCCTTGTGGACAGTGTCCTCTTCTGGTCCAGTAGCTGTGAATGAGGGTGGTTTATACTCCACAGACTAGAGCCATTGAGGCTAACAGGAGCTGCTGACACACGTTCCTCTAGAACAGGGTGTGGTAGATCCAGTATGAAAACATTCATTTATTTGTTCAATTAGTAAATAAACATCTAGCAAGAGCCTATTGTACCTGATTCTACCCAACAAGAATTTATCAGGGAACAGAAAAGTGTCCAGGAAGACATCAAGATTAATTTCTTGCACAATAAAAGGAAGATAGATTGTTCAAGATCTTCCAAATAAAACAGAAATACCCACAACAAACTTCCTTTTTTATTTATTTATTTATTAAAGATTTCTGTCTCTTCCCCACCGCCGCCTCCATTTCCCTCCCCCTCCCCAATCACAGCAAACTTCTTATGAGTTTCCTATTCTTATGAGTTTCTTCTCCCAGGTCCCAGACAAGGGTCTGGATTTCTTTATAGCTCTGCAGTCCATTCTTTGAAAACCAATGCACCCCTCCTTCCCTTCAGTGCTTCAGGGCCTCCCCAGCGGGACTGAATGCATATCTGCCCATTGTGGATGGCGTCATTGGCGGGAAGAAATTTCCTCTCCCCGTGACCCACACAGCCTGCTTTGGAAAAGTCAGTGCGTCTAAAATATTAAGCCAGATGAATCAGGGAAGAAAGGAAATTGATATCTTTATTCTTCATTGCAGGGCTTTCAGCATCTTTTTAATGCCCCCTTTTTAGGCACCAAGTATTTTATTAGCAAGTGGCCTTCGGTTCAGCTTTTATATCTCAGTGTGTTTGAGGCATGCTTCAGATGGCTTCTGGATCTTTCTACCCCAAGTGTCTTTCATCTGAAGTCAGAGTATACCACCAGAGTGGGTTTTAAACGCCACCAGACAGTTCTTTGAAAGGCCCCAAACTAATTTTTTCTGTCCTCAGGTAAGTGAATAGGTGAATGGTGGGTTTGTGTGCTGGGCTAAAGCAAAGTGAACAGGTTCACGGGTAGCTATCAGTGGCAGTGCTGGACAAAGATGGGTAGAAGGAACACTATCCCTGGATGGGGAGGACTAGCTGCGCTGATCCCTTCTTGGGAAGAGGTCTAAGTGATGTGGCAGTTGGATCGTGAATTTTCAAATTAGACTGTGGTGTGGGAAGGCTGTACAGCCATTCTTATGCCTCGGGTTTGCTTGTTTGTCAAGTGCGAGTCATGTGGTCTCACCCACGTGTTCCATGCCACAACAGTGTAGGTGACACAAGCCCCTTGGTGGGCGCCCGCACAGGTCTTCAGCGAGTGGCAGCTGTAGCTTCTGCTGTTTGGTTATTTTCCCTCCTGTCTTAGCCGAGCAGTTTTCCTCCAGCCTTCACCATCGCCTCTTCTGTCCTGTGTTTCAAAACTCGGCTGTCCCCAATGGCTACACTCTCCTTCCCAGGCTCTTCTCAGGTGACTGCTTAATGTCAACATCCCTCGTAATTGGGCATTCCCATTCTCCTTCCAGTTTTCTGCACTTGATGCTTCTGACAGCGTTGAGCCTTTGAAAGTTGCCTTGGGTCACCTCATGCCAGCTGCTGCTCCGTGCCACAGTCCAGGTTTTCCCTGGGCTACTGGTCTAGGTCTGATTTTCATTGCTAATTTAAGACATTTGCATGGATCCAGGGCCTTGGGCGACTCTCCCCTATCACCCTGTGGCCAGGGACCGTGTTTCAAGGAGATTAAAGAGGCTGCTGGTGATGTTTTTGGTTGTGCAAAGTCAAGGCTGTGATTGAAGTTGAGACTTTAGCGATCCAACAGGGCTGTTTCGTCTTGCTGTGGTAATAGGAGCTTTTCAAAATAGCGCTGTACACACCACACTTAATGAATCACATTCGGGGTGGGTCAGCCAGTCCAGGGAAGCAGAGGTTATTTTGAGAATCAAAGATGAGGAAGTGTAACGGAGGTGAAGATGCTGGAATCTAGAGGTCACCCCCTCATCTGTGCGCTGCACACGAGGCTTAGAGGTGGAAAGTATCACACAGGGCATTAATTAACAGCCGACTGGAAACCGGGAGGATACGACAACGAGAAAAACCAACCCCTATCCAGTCTGGTTCAAACAGGCAGGTTTTCAGACAGTTGGTTGAGTTAGAGTGAGGGTCACTTCCAAAGCTTCCTCCGGCACTCACGGGACTCCCCCCACCGCTGCCCTTTTACCACCCTCGCCTCAGGCTTCTAGATGTTTGATTTGCTAACTCCCCCTGCACGGTTCACAGATCTGATGGGAGAGAAATGGACACGACCCATTAGGCCATTTCCCCCCCACCCTGCCCTTCCTCCTCTCTGCTCTATCTTATCTCCATCACGGCCTTCCTTTTGCAAGGAGATTCTAAAACGTGTCAGGCGTCCGCGTCCTCCGCTCCATAGATCACTCTGTCTCCTGTGGCGCATGCATTAGAGCTGAGCTGAGCAGCACCCTTTACCACCCAAATACCCGTAGGCATCCCTGCCGCTGCCAGAGCCAGTTTGAGGCTTAATTTACTGTAGAGCTTGAAGCAGGGGCCTCCCTGTCAACCCTTCACCTCTGCTCGTCTCTGTGAGGCCACACTGTCTCTCTTTGAAAGCCAGAAGGCGCACGGGCGAGCCAGGACCTCAGAAGGCTCCAGAGTGCCCGGCATGGGGCTCTTTCAGTCCTCGCTTTCTCGGCTTCTCGAAGGCTCTGGTGGTTTTGATTTCCAGTGATTCAGGGTGGCTTCTGATAATTGAGGGCCCGCGTGCCTCAAGATCAGTTCAAAGGACCCGAGGAGATGGTTCAGGAGGTAAGGCTCACTATCCCTGTAAATCTCAGTGTTTGGGAGGTGAAGAGAAGTAGATCTAGGCTCACTGGCCAGCTTAGAATACTTGCTGACTTCTAGCCCAGTACGAGACTTTGTCTCCAAACAAAACAGGACAGGATGGATGATGCCTGAGAAACAAGAACCAAGGTTGATGTCTGGCCTTCATAAGCATGTGTGGGCGCATGCATGCACGTGTGCGTGTGTACACACACACACACACACACACACACACACACACACCAGGGTAGGAAGAAGCTAGAAAAGAAAGGCTCGATGCAAAAGTGATGAGTCATTCCTCAAACACGCCTTGCCTTGCTCTGCTGTCATAGTTCACCACTTTGGGGTGCACAGCGTGGACTCAGAATCATACCAAGTGGGAGTGCTCAGAAATAACCTGGTCCAGCCTCTCACTTCACAGATGAAGAAACTGAGGCTCCCGGTGTTCTTGGCGAAGAAGTTAAGGAACACGCATTCTTGTAAGCGACTTAAGTCTTGGGTTGTCCTGAAAGGTGTGTCAGAGAGTGAGTGGCTCAGACAGGGGTCACGTCAGGGTCAAGGGGAAGTCCAGGGAAAGCCTTGGACTGTCCTAGGTGAACAGAGACTGAGATCCAGGTAGATGGCACAATAGCCCAAGCAAGCGCTTGCGCCTGACCACAGGGGGACAGTGGGACAAAGCAGCGGATGAACATGTGTCTTTGAAAGAATTTACAGCAGGCATAGCTGATGGTCAGATATGAAGGTCACTACACACCAGCACTCACACTCAGGCCTGGGGCCACCTGAATGCCCTGGGCTTGTAACCCTGGTTCTGCCACGTTTTGGGCTCATGCCCTATTCCATCCATGAAGATGGGAGAATAATGAAAATCCTATGTAAATGGGTGTGCCTCGCACTCTCCCTCCCTAGGGTTAGTGGGGAGAGTGTGAGAATGGAGGAGTTTAGCACACTTGGAGCAGCACATGGCCTGGTGTGAGCTCCCAGCAAATTTTCCCCGTCCTTGTGATTGTAGATTCACGCCTCGCTCTCAGTGGCAGGGTGCTCGCCAGCTGGATGCCTAGCGCATGGGAGGCCCTGGGGAACAGTGTTGTTTCTTCAGAAGTGCTTTGTGACTATTAGGGAAGTGGGGGTCCTGGAAGCAAGCCCCACTGTGGAGCACGGTAGTGCCAAGAGCTGTACTCCTCATCCCTCAGAGACTTCCTTTCTGGGCTCACTTAGCAAGTCCTAGTCATCCAGCCCGCCGCCCACCATGGAGACCTGAACAGGGGTATCCATGACAGCTTTGGTGCTGAAGGAGACTGTTTCAGGGTAAACCGAGGCAGCTGCTGTCTGATTGCAGGACAGGCGGGGCCTCTTGATGTGTTCCCAGAGTGATGTGTGTGTAGGAACAAGGAGACACCTCTGCTCTCCAGTTTCACCTTGATGTGAGTTTGTGCCAAGAATTGAGTCATCCCCGGATTTTTCTGCACCGTGGCTCCCCCAGCCCTGTGAAACTGGGATGCTCAGCACCTGAGAGTAGCTGAGGGGTTCATCTAGAGCTACCTGGCCAGGGACAAGGACCTACGTTCAGTAGCACCTGGATTGACCCCTATGTACTATATGCCTCACGGCCAACCCTTCCCATCCTGCACTGCTCCTGTCTGCTGTGGGCCCAGCTTCCCAGATGGGCTTGGGAGCCGCAGAGAAGTTCTTCCATGGGCTTGTGACTCCGCATCATGGTCTTTTATTCTCTTAGCTGCTCTAACATTTCCATCCTGAGTTCTCTGCTGGCTGGGAAACTGAATGCAATTGTTATAGCAGGATTATTTCTGTTTGTCTGTTTGTCTGTCTCCTGAGTCTTCTACTCCCCCGGAGGCAGAGTTAGGGCTGTCTGTTTCTCTTCATTGATGTTCCTCCTACCCTTTTCTTGGTGACCTCATTCTGGTGACTTTGGCCTTTGGATCAGGACCCAGAAGTTCTAGAGATGAGGCCTTTTGTGAATGTTTCCCATTAATACTGAGCTGGGCATCCTTCATAAGGAATAAGAGCTCTGTCTGTCTCAGGAACTCCCCAGGCCATACTGCTTGAGAGGAGGACCGTTCCATTTCTCTGAACTCATCTTGGATCACCTCAGTTCAATTGAGCAAGTGTGTGGTAAGCAATTCCTCTTTTGTCAGGCTGAACAGATGCCCCTTCCCCATCCTCAAAAGTATAGGAGCCAGTGAGCCAATGGACAAATGGATGTGGGCGTGGGGAGCTCAGAAAGTCGTGCCCAGGACCCCAAGCTCTAAACCCCGATAGGTTTAGAATTCAGAACTTTTGAGACTGCAGTAAGTGCACATGGCACACAGGCCAGACACTAGAGAATGTGTCCAGTCCTGACCCATGTGCAGACAAATGTATTTACAGTCACATATTGCACAGGTTGAATATCCCTTAAGTGAAATGCTTGGTACCTGATGTGTTTCCTGGCGGAGTGGAGGTGGGGATTTGAACTGTTTGCACAGACATCACGTAGTTGAGAATTCTTATTAATCAAAAGGCAGAAACCCCATATCTTAAGTGTTTTGAGCATCACGCCAGTGCGCAGAAAGTTTCTGATTTAGTATTTAGGATTTTTGGATTAGGGCTGCTTAGCTGGTAAATAGCCTCACATCTGTCTGCTTAGAGGAGATTTTACCATCTATTTTGACAAAACGCATCCAAATTTGGGATTGTGACCTTCTATAAGAACTTATCTTTAGAAAAGCATCCCTCTGCTGAGAACCATCGTGAGTATGCTTGGGGCATAAGCTGGCTAGAGAGAACAAGGGAATTGCCCTGTTTCTGCAGGCAGCTGGGTCAGATGCAGGACCCAATGATGCTTTCTTGCCTGGGGGCATGATCTGAACTGGGTGCTACAGGATCAATATGAGTTTCCTGGGCAGAAGAACAATGGAGAGTCTAGACCATGGCCGGCAGAGAATGCTAAAGAACCCTGCCTTGGAGACGTGTTCTAAATTGGATAAAATAGCTGACCATGGAAACCAATTATATAGAAAAGCAGCTAAAATATTTTAATAGTGACGTATTAATATCTGTGATTTATTAACGTATTCATAGCCAAGCCCAGTATTGGGGCTAACCACTAGAACAAGGCTGAACTAGTCATGAATATAAATGACACTCGTAATGTGATATGAAAATATCGGTGATTTCTCTTGGTGACAAAGGCATATGCACTGCAAATACACTGTGCTTTGTTATATGCATTGAAAGCAAAGGAAATGTTACATTTCAACTAGGTTCACAGAGAAAAATGAACAACACATACACACACTCTCTTTCACACTCCTGATTCTTTCCCGCAGAACACAGGCGGCTGGTCAGGTTGGAAACACCTGGTTTAGGTAGAGCCAACCGCTCAGGAGCCTGGAGGAAGAAGACAGAGACAGGCTCAGTGTGGGAGGAGGTGAGGGGGATGGGAGGTGGCAGGGGTGGGGGGCGGGGCTGCGAAGGCAGGGTGACAAGCAGATCAGACCTCTTAAGTTTTACTTGTCATCGGGAGATTTTTTTTTTAATCACAATCCGTACAACATTATTATAAAAAGAATACATGCTCGTTATAGAGAGCGAAGAAATCAAAAAGGAAGAAAACCACAGAACATTCCCACGGCCAGGCGGTGTCATTGAACATTCCAGTTAATTGCTGTTCTCTGTGGAAGGCTGTGGTTTAGGAGATGGTGCTGGGGCTAGGGGTCGAGCTGTCCAATCTGTATTCTATTCCTTCATTTTCTGCTCTTGTTTTTGGGTCTGCAAAGTGAAGACGCGGTCGTTGTACCTGTTTCAGCAGGTTGCTTCGGAATTACATAAATCCGTTCCTCAGACGTGCTCTGAACAGGCCATAATTATCTCCTGGTAAATGTTGGCACTAATCATGTCTTCCTCGGATCATTCCTCAGTGCATAACGAGCCCCAGTATTCGCTTAGCTTGGGCTTCATGTAGATGCACGTATAATTTTATATCCTACTTAATTCTCCTAATATTATTGCATAAATAATTTTAATACTATTATTAGCTGTTCATATACATTTTAAATGCCTAAATAATTTGGGCATATGACCCACACTTTATAACTGTCCCCTGATGGTTATTTCCAGTGACTCATCAGAAGTGACAAGGCTGTGGTATGGCTAGGATATGACGCCTTGGTGTGTAACTATAAGGGCTGGAGGGTGCCAGGATTACATAAGACAGACCAGAGCAACAGATCAATGCTTTATGATTATAATTGACACCACGGTGTGGAGAAAAGATTGGAAATGGAGCTTCCTGAAGACGGACCCCTTAGGTCAGGTCAGGTGGGCAGAGCCTAGTCCCAATGAATGAGTACAGTTAGAGGGAAAGGTGTGGAAGAATCAAGAGTAACTGTGACCTTTGACCTTCAGGAGTTCAGGGAAGTGAACCATGGTGGTTAAGAACATGAGCTTTGGTGTCGTTGGACCTCTAAGGTCAAGATCAGGTCAGCCATGTGTTACCTACGTGACACTGAATACGTTATGTACACGCTACCCTCCATTTCCTCGCCTGTAAAGTGGGAATGAAATGAATCTTCCTCCAGGGAGGAAAAGGATCAGCAGGAGATGCTAGAGGAGGGTGGAGGAGCACAGCGTGAGAAGAAGGAACAGAGCACGTGCGTGTTTGACAATGGTGTAATGCCGGGTTCATCACTTGGCAGCTAACTTTAAAAATCAATACATTTTGGGGGTCTGGGGTGATGACTCAGCAGGTCAGAGCCCTTGCTGCTCTGACAGAGGACCTGAGTTCGATTCCTGGCATGCCTGCTAGACTGCTCACAACCATCTGTAATTTCAGCTACAGCGAATGTGACAGCCTCTCAGGAGTAGGCAGTTTGGCAACAGAGTCCACGCTCATACACGCAGAACTCTGTCGTGTTGAATAGGAGGTTCCAGAGGGTGGGCACCATGGCTAAGGCGAGTCAGTGATTAGAACTTGATTTTGTACCATGAGCAATTGGTAGCATCATCTGGGCAAAGGCAGCAAGGATAAGTTTGTCCAGACAGAGGAAGACACAGGTAAAACCTGGAATAAGCAGATAAGGAAAGAGTCATTAGCCAAGAAGGAGACTCTCAGAACTAGATGAGAAGCAGCAGCAGTGTTAGGAAATATCAAAGAGCAGCCTGATCCAATGTTGGGAAAGAGAGTTGGGTGAGGACCAGTGACAGGTGGGGATGGCCTTGGCAAAAAGCTGATGCGTTCGAACAAGGTGGGTTCAGAGAGAGCCCTCGATGAGCAAGGGTGCACTACAGTTGCTGGGGAGAGAACTAGGGGAGGGTCTGGCTGTAGAGAACCAGATTGTACCGTGAATGGGGCCAGGCGCTTGAAGCCCAAAGCTGACTCTGACCTTGACTGGCTGTGTAACCTAATGTGTGTCACAGCGTCAGGAGGGTGGTGGACACCTTCCAAAGACTGTCTTGCTGGGATGACAAGGAAAGCATCCAGCAAGCAGGGGATCTCCACAGTCAGGCATGGTAAGGCTTGCATGCTGCTCGCTCTGCTCTTCCTAGGTCAGTCCTGGCCACCAGGCTGTATGCCCAGGGGGATGGGTGCTTTCAGTACTGTTGAGTCTTCTGCTGCTCTGGGATTCCACAGGTAAAGAGAGGGTCTAGCAGATCTAAAGTGCACACGGCACACCCACGACTCAGTTGATTTGAATCCTGGAGACCTCTCTTGCTACCTGTGCCCCGTGCGGTTGATTGGCTGTGTGGCTTGGTGGCTTCCTTTATGGACCAGCATGCATTCTTTCCTCAACACAGTTTCTGGGAAGTGAGTTCATCATGGATACAAAGGAAATGTGTGTGAATTTGGATTTTCAGTTTGGGGCACAGTGTCAAATTATGCAGTGGAGACCTCTGCATGCAGCCTGAGGATGGTGTCTGGGCTCTGACGACACTGATGTGTGCAGTAGAAGCCTCTGCAGCCTGAGGATGGTGTCTGGGCTCTGACGTCACTGATGTGTGCAGAGAATGAGCTCAGACTCTTTCTGTTCCCTCCTTTCCTTCTCTCCTTTTCTCCCCAGTCTTTAGCATTCTGTAATCTTAATTCTCCCTTCCTCTTCTGACCACATGTCCCATCATGCAGCAGTCAGTCATGAATGCAATCTGAGATCCTATCTAAAAAACATCGTGCTAGACATCAAGGCGCCTAGTAGGGTTTGCAATCTAGTGAAGGAGTGAGTCTAGGGAGATGGTTTAACAGGCCAAGTTCTTGCCTCACAAGCGTGAGGACTGAGTGTGAATGCCCAGCACCCACATCAAAGCTGGGTCTAGTGATATGCACCTGCAGCTTCAGTGCTGGGGCTAAGATGGGTGGATCCTCAGGGCTCACTGCCCAGCCTCCCAAACTAGCCAAGCTAGCGAGATCCAGGGTCAGGGAGAAATCCTGTCATAGAGGTTAAGGTAAAGGGCAACAGAGGAAGACACCCAATAGTGACCTCTGGCCTGCACATTACACACACACACATGCACATGCACACAAACACACACAAATACATATGTGCATGCACACACATGCATGCACATATATGCATGTGCTCACACACGTGTGCACGCACACACAGGGACATCTTTATGCATGCACATTCATGAAGAACATGGAGAAATCCAGGGAGAGGAGAGGAGAACTCTGGACCACACCGAACTGCACAAAGAGTCTACGAGGAGAGGTATAGACTAGGAATGTGGGAACCGAGCAGGTCTGGGGAAGAAAGATGTCCAGGTAACCTTTGAAAGGTGAGTGTCTACAGCCCAGGAGGGAAGGTTACTTTCCCAAATGAAGGAAAGCAAGGTCAAGAGCCCCAGGCAGCAGAGGAGTGAGCCAGCTCTGGGGCTAGGCAGCGAGAGGGGCCCTGGAAGGCGACACTCCCTTCACCTTGCTCTCTCTCTTCTCTCTCTCACCTGCCTCCTTTGACTTCCACCGTCTGTGTTTTACCTCTCTACTGGCATCTCTCTGTCCCCTCCCTCTCTGCTCTTCTTCCTCCTCCGCTGTCTTTGCATCTGAGGTGTTAAGAGATTGAATGTGGGTGCCACTCTGGTACCACCTGGACCTTAAATTACAGCAGCTGCTTCTCCCAGCCCTGAGCAGACCAGACAGAGAGTGTGGGGGGCACCTTGGGTTCTCCATTACCTCTGTCCTTCGGTGATGGCCCAGACAATTTATACCCCCTGTTTTCTGGGGCCGTATGTTGTCATAACCTGGGTCATTTCCTCATTTAATACTATCCATAAACACCAATAAAACTGTCCGAGGCCTCGCAGGCCAGGGAGAGAAGGAGAGACTTGGGTTTGGAAGGGGTGGAAAGGGGCCCTGGTGGAGCATGGGCAGTCGGTGAGGACACTGGGTAATGATCTAAGGACTTACTTAGAACAGAGTTTAGCTGCATCATCTGAATTCCATGTTTTCTTTCCCAATCCTTCTCCTACCCTGGCTGCAGTGTGTCAGATCCTCCCCAAGGGAGTGGTGGCTGTCCTGGGACCATCCTCGAGCCCAGCCTCCAGCTCTATCATCAGCAACATCTGTGGCGAGAAGGAGGTGAGTGTGGGGCCGGTCCAGCCTATCGGCTGAATCTTTGAGTGCAGGAAGGGCCCAAGGAGGCCATTAACACATCGACGCAAATGTGACATAGAGTGGCCACCGGTGGAAAGTTTTCTTTTTCCAAGTGATGGAGAGATGGAGGGATGTTTGCCCACAAGATTTCCCAGCAAAGTTCAGTGTCTTAGGGTCCCATGGCAGGACAGTTCCTTCAGTGGTCTTTCTGTTATGCAGAGAGATGGCGGGGGGGGGGGCTGGAGGTTTGGCACAAGGTGAAGGGGGCAGAGGTCTGAGCTCAGCACTCTCATAGATACAGGCTGCTTATTGATGGTCTGTTCGCTAGGATTCTGGGGAAGAATGCCTTGGGGAAAGAAGCCACTGCTCCATTTTATCGTGAGAATAAAATGTAAAAGCCTCTGTTTTCTGAGTGCATGAGAAAAGAGATTTTATTTTGTTTTCCCTATTCACTGGTTCCTGCATTTGCTCTTCCAAGCGTGATGTTGGTCCACAGGTGTGACCTCTGGCTGGAGTCTTTGGGCCCAAAGTGTGGAGGCCTTTCTCTCCGGCTCCGGTTCATAAGAGAAAAGCATCCTGGAAGACAGGTTTCCTAGCAACTTGGACTTTAGAGACTCTGCCTATTGTAGGCATCTTTATGGGCCTTTCTCCTGAAAATACATCCCCAGAAGACAGTGGGCAAGAGAGCCCCACCACCACCACCACCACTCCCGACTCCCAGCCTCTCTGTGGCCCAAAGGCTTTTTGGACCAGTTTGTAGGAATTAGATGATATTCGGTCTCACGGAGAATGTTATAAACCTGTTAGAGACCTGAGGCTTGACTCTGCAGCCCATTTTGTAGTAGAAGCATCTGGATCTGGGAAAGAGTTGGGCGCCCTTTCAGCGAAAGCCCACCATCCCCACAGTCTCCCCACAGCAACCACCCTGACAAAGGAGGGAATCACAGACAGGCTTCCACCTACCCATGCTTCCTAGAACCTACCTCTTGGTTCTGCCATCAGGACTTTGTGGGTAGGCCCTGGATCTCTGGCCTTTCTCAGAATCGTTACATTCAAGTATCTTGTGGCCATAGCCATACCTGTCCGAGGCTGAATTTGCTCCTCCCAGACCCCCAGAACCTCCTTTCCCCCTCTCAGCTATCCTGGAAGATGCGTCTTAGGCCAGCTCAGACCACAAAGCCCCTTCTGTCCTGCCACAATCCCTGCAGCATTTCACAGGCTCAGCCAGGAGCTGACGTTTAATCTAAGTCCTCCTCGCCGTGCTTCAGGGAACAGTCAAGTGTGTTAGGTGGCAGGTTGTAACTCAAGCCTTGGCTCTGATCTTCACCCAGCGAGGCTGCCAACATTTGACCCCCACGTTCTTTCACGGACGGACTCCTTTTCCTTTCTCTTCTCTCCCTCATTCCCCACCACACTCTATCCGCCGCCCTTGGCTATCTTCCCCCAGTCCCCACTCCAGAATGGCCCTGCCGTGGAGCTGGAGCTGTGTCACATTGGCGTGCAAGTCCCTCCACACCGGGTGGTCTTTCAGGACAGAGGTCATGGGAGCCACTAATTTGCAGCATTCCCCCCGCCCCCCCCCCACCACATCCAACCAGGAGGCATTGCCCAGAGAGCAGCCAGGCAGTTACCCCTCCTTTGTCTGGTCATATTCCTTCCAGAGCGACCTTGCCTGCCACTCAGATTATGCATTTTGGTTAATATTTTATGAGGTCCGGCTCCCTGGGAAAAGCCCTGGAGTCCTTGCGTGGGTCCCAGAACTTTAAATACTGCTAATATTTCCGAGACGCTCATGGCTGGCTGCTTCCTGCTTCCTGCTCTCCCCTCAGCCCCACTGTGCTGACTTTTTGGGATAAATTTGCAATAAAGAACCAGTCATGGGTTGATTTTTCTCCAGGAGAGAGAACAAACCAGAAGGGTGAGGCCTAGCTACCCCTGCCCAGGTCACAGAGCCTGCCTCCCCAGTAGCCTCCCAGTTGGCTCCTGCTAGTGATTCACTACTTGCCCCATTTTTGGGGAGACCCTTCCGTCCTCTCCTTTGTGCGGCTAAAGGGGCTTCTGGAAATTTCTGCAATTGGAGTAGAGAGAAGCAGGGGATTCTAGGCGTTGTCCAGGCAGTGACTGGGGGTGGGGGTTTGGGGTTGTTTTGTTCTTTGGACACAATCCTATTCTCTCGTCCTGAATTCTCATAAGCAATTGAGGTCATCTCTGTTTGGATGAAACTTAGCCAGGTTTAATGGTTTGCCCCCAAACCACATTGTAGAGGCCAAACACAAGCCAATCTGTAGAATCCAAAACCATGCGCCTTTCTCCTTCCTGAAGGGTGCTAACCCCCACCCTCAATTTAGAGCTGGAAGTCGTGAATTCCTTGCAGCCTGCAATCTCCAAGAGCTCCTCACCACGGGAAACTAATGGGTGGAGCTTTTTTGGCTAGCTGCTAGTGGAACCCAGCAGGCTGACTGTCACCCAGGGAGGAGTCAAGCCACAGACCCGAATGTCTGTATCTGAATCAGCCAGGCCACCTGAAGGGCTTTGCCCTTCATGCGGCTCATCTGTCACCCCTCTTGCCTTCAAGGTGTACGTGTTACTCGTTTTAGATAGATTGCGATTGCGCTGGGTACAAAATGCAAGCAGGAGGAGAGACCCCCACGAAACACACAGGGTCAGCTCTGATCTCGAGAGCCATCCTTCAAACGCACCACCAGGCGGTTGTCAATTCTGCATCGGGCAATCCCTGGTGGAAAAACAAAAAGCAGAAACCAAAACTATGGTTGTGCCTGTCCGTGGTTCAGGGGCTAAGCCCAGTTGAATTCAGTAATTTTCTCTTCGGGTTTTCCTAGCTCTTTGCTCTCCTCCTGTCTCAATTTCCAAAGAGCTCTGGTTTCTGGCAGGCTTCTCCCTAAATCATAAAAGGATAAGGTGGTGGAATCCTACAGAGACTATCCCAGCATTCTGCCAGACCCCTGGAGCACAGCCTCTGAGCAAAGCCAGGCAGAGGAAACGTCCGTAATCGTGTCTGACTAATCCATTCTAGGAGCCAAGCCCCTCATCGCCGGGAAATTCTTCCTGCTGTCTACTTTCAATCTCACTTGCTTTTGCATCGGTACAAACTCACGCTCGACTTCAGCTCTTGCAGCTCTGAGTACCAGGGATAAGAGTGTCTGAATAAAATCAAGGTGGATGGCAGCTTATTACGATTTAACTTTCCTATTACCTACCAAATAGCCTAAGCTGTCAATAAAGCCGCCACTGATGCCTCTTAATATCTCTTTCCCAGCAAAGAGAGGGAAGACAGCACCTTCCAGAAACATCACTGGTGCGTGCGGTAGGAAGCCAGCATTGCTCTGATGAATCCAGGAAAGGCATTTGTCTGTCTGGCTGCATCCAGACCTCTGAATGCTCCTTACATTCTTTCCTATCGACCTTCTACCCCTGGAATTTACCCAGATAGCTTATTGGGATCCAGTGTACACCAGCTATGTAGGGTTGGACTGAAGGCCTCTTCTCAACCTATAGGGAACGGTTTGCCTCTTCTTGCTATCTCTGCTCCAATCTATTAACCACAGATAATAAACTGTAAGGACGGTGCCTTCAGAAAGCAATTGGACTCTTACACTGCAGAGGTCTCTAGCCAAAGAGTGACCAGTAATGGGTCTTCCCAAAGGTGTTACCACACCACACTCCCATGGACTTGGAGCTGAGGGTCCTGTGGTATGTGTCAAAGGTGTTTCGTGAAAGAAGGCATGCTGAGCCACAGCCTGGGTCACCACCCATCCTGCTTTTCCTCACCTACTCCCTCTGGATCCTCCTTGCTGCCATTTCTTTCTTTCTTTTTTTTGTTCCTCCTGACAGGTTCCTCATTTCAAAGTGGCCCCAGAGGAGTTTGTCAGGTTCCAGCTGCAGAGATTCACCACCCTGAACCTTCACCCCAGCAACACAGACATCAGCGTAGCTGTGGCTGGGATCCTGAACTTCTTCAACTGCACCACCGCCTGCCTCATCTGTGCCAAAGCAGAATGTATGTATTCCCAGGCTAGCGGCATGCCCAAACACACTGGTTTCATTCTCTTCTACTAGGTTGTGGGCTCCTGGGCTTTCAACAAGTAAGGAAGTGTTGGGGGTGTCCCTAGGATTCTGGTCTGACAGAAAGCAGCTACAATTCTCTCTCTCTCTCTCTCTCTCTCTCTCTCTCTCTCTCTCTCTCTCTCTGTGTGTGTGTAAGAGAAAGAGTGCCCATAAGCACCCTTTGCCTGTACTACCTGGGCACGGAATTAGGTTGCAGGGAGATTGGCCAACTGCCAAGTCTTTTTGTACCTGCAAACTCAATTCCCACATTTTTAGCCTCATTGTTAAGGAGATACAAAGAGGCCCGCGGAGGGGGTGGGGGGATACAAAATTGAATGTGTTTGTACTTGATGAGCTGAAGAGTATCTTCCTCCGGAGAGCAGGTTTTGCTGATGGAACAAGGTCCAAGGTCAATTCCTGATAAAGCATTTTCTTTTTTCTTTCTGCAAACACAGGTTTGGAGATACATTTTTTTTTCGTGTCTCTCCACATTGTGAGACATAAATTTAGTGTTTATGAGATCTAGCTAATTCGAGCCAGCAACATATGCGCCCACGTATCCCAGGTGGCATCTGTGTCCCCGCTCATTGTCGCTCAGATACCCGGCCACTGCTGTGTCCCCGTGGCCTGTGCTTGACGCTAGCATGTCACCAGCACGGGGCAGCTGTGCAGCTTGTTCTGAGCCTGCAAGTCACCATGGCTGTGCTCATGGATGTGTGCTCTCTTCTGCCAGAAGCTCTGTCTTCAGCTTCTCAGAACTGCTCAGAGCAAGGCTCCCTCCGTCCTAGAATCCAAGTAATATCTAAAAGCAAAACCGCATGACAGTTCGGAGCCACCCTGGCAGCAGACCTCCACACTTGACTGCCTCCATGTGTGTTCTTCTGTATTTATCCTCCAGCTTACCTTTACTTGGAGCTTCCCAGGAAACATACTCACCGAGCTTTGGCCTTCTGTGCTTTATCTATTTTTTTTTTTACCTAACCCTAATTATTACAACCACCCAGGGGTATGGAAGGCATGGCAACCCCCATTCCCAAAAGAGTTACAGACCGAGGGAGCAGAATGGACAGCAGAAGGACTGGGTCTGTGTCTGGGGAACGGATGGTTCTGTTAAGAATGGGTATGGATAGATGATGGAAAAAGGCTGAGGAAGAAATTCCAGACCCATGGCTAGCAGGTAAGGGAGTGCAGACGTGGGTCCTATGTTCATTGAGGGACCTTGAAGGTCAGAAGAGGAAACAGCTCCAGAGGATCTCTCCCCTTGCCTAGAGTCCCTCAGCTATTAAGTGGTAGAGTTGAGGCTTATATCCAGGTTCACTGGAAGGTAGTTCAATGTACTGTCAGCAATACCCTGTGTTTGTCAAACTGGGTTCCTCTGGGTCTAAGTGGGCCCATGTAATAGTCCCAGGTTGCTTATGACTATTTAAATTTAAAATCTGAATTAAACCAAATTAAAATCTCAGCGCTGGGTGTGATGGTGCACATTTGTAACGTGAGCCCCTGAGAAGCTGAGGCAGGAGGATTGTTGATTGAAGCCTTTGTAGGCTACAGAGAGAGACTCCGTTTAAAAAAACCAATAAAATAAGATTACATTAAAAATAAACATTTATTCTCTCAGCCCCACTAGCCTCATTCCAGGTGTTCAATAGCCACGTGTAGCAAGTAGTCATCGACCAGTGAGGGCCGGGACCAAACATCGTAGCACCCCAGAAAGCTCTCTTGAGCAGCATGGCTTTGGTGCGAATGTTGATGGACAAAGAGTTTTGTGTCAAAAAGCAAACAGATGAATAGAGAATAAACCTTCATCTTCTTCCACCTTGTGGCGACTCAGAGTGTGCCTTATAGCACAAGACCTTCTGCGATGTCTGTGGTTCCCCAGGTAGTCTCCCACGAGCCTCACAGAGATGCCAGCCCAGGAGTCCGCAGGATGCTACTGTTTGATGGAATATGCTGTATTCTGCCCTCTGTGTGTGGTACCCAGCATCAGTGAGTGATGTAACAGAATCAAGCTCCTCCCCGTCCCTGCCTCATCCTGGGAATTGATTGCCACAAGGCCACTCTAACAAGACTTACACAGCAGGGATTTTAAATGAAACACCAGAAAGCCTTCCATAATATCTGGAGGCAAAAGTTTCCTTGAAGTCTACCTCAGTGTTAGTTAACAATGTCTCACACACCTTTCAGGAAGTTCTTTCTTGTGTCTAAGCCATCTTGCTTATAAACTGAGCCCTATTTCTCTACTCTAGCTATTATGGGGCCTGGGGAAATCTGTGGCTCAGGTGTGTGGTGCACATCTACTCAGCACTGAGTACTTGGCTGGGTACTGCTGCCTCCCAGCTCAGTACTCTTTCCATTAGAATCATGCCTCCTCTCCTCAGTCATGCAGGAGTAGAGAAAACAGTGTTGGGGTTTTAAGGTTCTTCAGGTCAGGCCGCAGCAGAGCTAGGGCTCTTGTTCATGTCCTCTGACTCAGGCTGGGGCTTTCCTCTCTCTTCTGCACCATCCCCCTCCCCAGATCTGTACATTCAACCCCAGCTTTAGTATGGGCTCTGCCTGGTAGGAATGGAGACGTCTGGAGCAGAGGTCCCTACGTCCTTGAGCAAAGGGGCAGGGCAGTGACTGAATGCAGTCCAGGGCCTAGAAGACACTAGAATGTCTGGCCACAGGCTCAGGGGCTCTTCAGCCACAACATAATGTTCTGCTCAGAGAAGTCACTAGATTGCTGTGACTTTTGTCCCCACCCTCCAGGCCAGGGGAGGAAGGTGGGGCAGTCAGGAGAAGTTCAAGGGCAGAGAAGATTAAAAATCTAATCAAAGGCTGAGGAAATGAGGGGCTGCAGGGAGATGTGGCTCAGGGCTCTGGATGAGACCGTCTTCCATCTTCCTTATTAACGCAGGGCCAAGAGACACTGAGGGTAGAATTAGGAACGGGAATCTAATTCTATTTTCCAGCCTTCAGAATCGCATAGCAGGGATCATTCCACGGGGAATCTACCGTTTATGCTCATGCTCCCCAGAAGGAGATTTTTTAATAAGCAGGTTTGGGACTAAGCAGAGATACATAGTAGATTACAATATTTTTCTTTAATGAAAAAAAAAAGTTGGAGCATCTATAAGCCTTTTTCCGACTTAGAGAAAGGCCAAGAGAAGAGATGGGGTGAGTGGCCCTGCCGTGGCCCTCCTAGTCCTCCCACAGAACCCAAAGGAGTTGGCTCCTTGAGGGCTCCCAAGGAGAGCTATGGTCCCCACAGGAGCTGTGGGTCCCCACGACAACTGTTGGAACACACTTGGTGTGATCAGAGGAGGAAGTGGTGGCAAAGACAGAGGCAGGACTTCTGTCTTAAGAGGAAAGAGAACTATCCTGAGGATGAAGGAAAGTGCCTGCCATGCAAGCTGGTGGACTCAAGCCTGGATCCCCGTAGAGCCCTCCTAAAAACCCGGTCTGCGGTGAACATCTGCAATCTCAATGCTGGAGGAGCAGAAATAGGGTACCCCCCCCGCCCCCCTGGACAACCAGGCTAGCCAAGCTGTTGAGCTCTAGAGAGGCCCTGTCTCAAAAAGTAAGGAGAGTGATTGAGGAGGGCATCCATAATCAACCTACACTTGAAAACACACACATATGCATAGTGCACAAGTACACACACACACACACACACACACACACACACACACACACACACACCCTCTTTGGCTGTGGTGATCCAGAGGAGCCATTCACTGCTCAGCAGATCACCTCACCTTTTTGAGCCCTTTTTTCCTGTTGTTGGAGACAAGGAAGCCCACTGAGGTAACTGGGCAGGAAAATACCTGTGCCCAGATGACGGTGCCCACTTGGTTACTGTTATCTCACCCTGCAACACTGGCGGAGGCTGTGGGAACCGAGCAGACATTGTGATTAATACCCAGGACCCTTTTGAAGACTAGCTGGGGCACTCATAGCCAATGCCTCGATCCGCTGTGAGAAGCCTCTTGTTCAAAACAAACTTACCCATGTACCTGCAGGCTGATCTTGGGACCTCAGTGACACTTACTGTGTGCTGAGAGTTTTTATATTATTTCATTTCAACTTTGAGTTCTCGGGTCCTGGCTTTGATCCCTGACATTACCCAAGGAGTTTAAATCCTCGCATTTAAACCAGAGAGCCGACTATAGCAGGTTCTATTATCGGTCTCATTATACGCATGAAGAAAGCAGAGGTGGCGTCCAATTTCAAGGTCACATGGTTCCCACCTCCCTTGGCTTTGTTCACTCTTCAGATCCATGTGGGAGTGAGGACCCCATTTGTCTACATGTGGGGAGCCCAGAGACCTCCCGTGGGAGAGGTGCAGTTGGAGGCCAGGTGCTGGAGTTGAACAGTTGTGCTGGCTCCCCACCCGCTCAGACCTCTGCCTCTGTGGCCTTCTCCACCTTTCCTGTTCCTGGGAACAGCCTCAGGTGGGAGACGGGACCCAACAGGCAGATGAAAGGCACGGTTCCCACGCTTGAATCTGAAGTGTGTCCCCCACCATTCAGTGACCAGTCACTCTGGGCTCCCACCTTCTTCAGCTAGGTAGAGCAGCGCTCAGGAAGTTGAAGGAGGAAGATATTGAGGTTGATGCCTTCCTGGACTACATCTAGCATCTCAAATAACTGACCCCCTCCCTCTACAGAGAAAGAAAAGAGTTGGTGCTGCAGAGGAAGTTTGACAGCCGTTCAACCTGAGTTTGACACTTGGCAAGGGAGGAAAACCCAGCGCGTGGCATGTCAAGGTCACCAGGCACCACATCACACTCATTTAACTTACTCCATGCTCCCCAAAGTCCTTCGCTTAGCCAGTCCATCAGCGTTAGCTGCCCCCCCGCATGACTTCACAGTGCTCTGCCCCCCCCCCACTGGGTATGGAGCTCTCCCCACAGCCAAGTGATGTAAGGAGGGAGACAGCTAGTGGAAGGAGACGGGAAGCGAGGCTGAGGGAACAGCTGAACTAAATATTGTTTTGTATTGTCTTCTTTGAGATGGGTTGTGGGTTGCGTGGGTTGCGGGTTGTGTGTGTCGCAGGGTGGCCTCAAACTCACCATGTAGCCAAAGATAATCTTGAACTTCTGATCCTCCTGTCGCTAACAACTAATTGCTGTGGGTGTGATCCCTTGCTCCATTTATATGGTGCTGGAGGTTGAAGCCAGGGCTTCCTGAATGCTGGGCAAGTGTTCTACCAACTGAGCTACTCCCCAGCATGCGGACATAGATATTTTCTTTATTTTATTTTATGTGTGTGTGTGTGTGTGTGTGTGTGTGTGTGTGTATGTGTGTAGGTATATGTGGGTGTGCTCTGGCATGTGGAAGCCAGATGTTGATGTTTAGATGTCTTCCTCAGTCACTCTATCTTTTCTTTGAATCTATTTATCTATTTATTTCTGTGTGTGTGTGTGTGTATGAGAGAGAGAGAGAGAGAGAGAGAGAGAGAGAGAGAGAGAGAGAGAGAGAGAGAGAGAGAAAAACTTGTAGGAGGTGTTGTGGGCCCTAGGGATCAAGCTCAGGGCCTGACAGGGCAGCCAGCATCTTCACCTGATGGTCATCTTGCCAGTCATCCACTTTATTTGTCTATCTATCTATCTATCTATCTATCTATCTATCTATCTATCTATCTATCTATCTATCTGCTGTCTGTCTGTCTGTCTGTCTGTCTGTCTGTCTGTCTGAGACTGAAACTGGCTGGCTATTGAGATGCCAGAATCCACCTATCTCTCTGAGTACACCCTTCACCTAGCACCGAGTCACAAGCACTTGCCCTCACTCCTGGCTTTTCAGAGTATTAAAGATCAGAACTGGGTCTCTATGCCGTAGCACTTTAACCCTGAGCCATCCCCCTAGCCCATTTTAAATTTTGATATTGTATTCTCTTTGTCCCCTGCAGAGACATCACTCAAGCATCTCTCTCTATCCTTGTCCTGTGGCTGTAACCAACGCTGGCTGCACTTTCACAGCCTTGATATCCTCCCCCTGGCCCTGGGGCCCCTGCCTTCCAGTTCTGGAAACCAGCCTATGCCCTTCCTCCCAGAGCAGCTGCCTATTGGGCTCCACATTGATCCACTTTGATCCTGACCAAGACTAATGGGTTCCCCAGGCTCCTCAGCTCAGCCTTGGCAGACATGCCTGCTGCTAGGCCAGCATCCTGTCCCCATCCTACAAAAGAGAAAGACTTGGGTAAAGGTGGTGGAGGCCTGAAGACAGAGCAGAATTTAACCCCTTGTGAGGGCAGCTGCGCTTGGTAAAGCCTTAGTTCTAGTATCTAGATGTGGGGAGAAAGGCAGTGAGCACACACCCAGTGGCACTGAGGGGAGCATCCTTTCTCTTTTGCAAGTCCCCACTGCCCAGAACCAAAAGTACCCACTTCTGGGACCTGTGAGATGGCTCAGCAGGTTAGAGTGCTTACCACCAAACATGACAACCTGAGCTTAAACCCCTGGACCCACATGGTGAAAAAGAACTGATTCTGAAAAGTGTTCTCTAACAAAATTAATTTTAAACATTTTTTTAAAAAAATCATGTTTTTTGGATTTTCAGAATTAGAGATGCCCTGAGCTCAAAATGCATTCCTTTTTCTCTTCCCACTTCCCATCCACGGTTCAATTCCCTAAAGAGTAGTCCACGAAAGAGCCTTCCGAGAGTTCTTTGCCTCCAGGGATGGGGAAGCAAACTGCCACGCGCGCAGCCCATGGCTTCAGTGAAATGGAAGATACTTCCCTAGTGTGAGCAAGCCTGTCTCCCTGTGCTGCCTAGCTCCTCATGGTCCCAAGGCTTCCATGACCAAGTGTGTTTCTGACTGCCTTGCCCATTGCCACACTCCTTCTTTGCGCTGCTCACTTGGTGACAACATGACATGTCTTGCCAGGTGCTGCTGCTCCCCTGGCCTCAGAGTACTTCCCCTGGTTGCTAATTCAGTCCAGTAAAACAAGAATGGTACACCCCCCTTTATTGGGGATATGAAGAGGTGTTTGAAGTGTTCCCTGACTTCCCTGAGGGAAATCATTCAGGTATATAGTATTGTAACTAGATGGCCCAACTCACATGATCTAACTTACATTTTCCCACCTTTACCATTGTGCCAAAGCAATTGACCTTCAGTGGAAAACATTCTTAAGGGGTTTTTGAGATGGCTCCATAGGTGAAGTGTTGCCACATAGCATGAAGACCTGTTTTTGGATTCCCAGCGCCCACATAAAAACTTGGGAGTAGTGGCATGTGCTTTGCAATCTCAGTGCTAGGGAGGTAAAAGCAGGAGAACCCCTGGGCTTGTCGGGCAGCAGCCTAGCTGAACCGGTAAGCTTCTGGCCCAGGGAAAGGCTCTGTCTCAACAACTAAGGCAGAAAGTGATTGAGGAAGACAGTGGCCATCAACACACACCCAACCCCACATACTTACTATACTTGAAATTTTGTTTTGGATCCTTTCCCTGGCTAATGGTATTAGGTCCTATACTTTCTTGGGGGATGCTGGGCAGTGACAGTAAGTCATGTGATCACAAGGAGGAAACCCGCCACATTAGAGTGTACAGCATGTGGTTTTGCTAAGCCACGGTGTTCCAGGGACAATGTGTGTGGCGGTGGGTTTCCCTATTAGCATAGTTCCCATGGACAATGGCTTTATCAGGACAGAATTTCTTGAAAATTCAGGGGACTGTGTATGCTGACAGATATTTTATGTGATTGACTTTAGGGACTGGGTGGTTGTCCCTGGAAGTGTTGGGGAAGGGAGAAGATGGGTGAAGATAGAGAAAGGAGAGGTGTTCAGGAAGGAGGAGAGGCTTTGCAGAACCCCTTCTGGGTGACTGACATCTTGGTGCTGTTTTATTGACTCTGTATGACAACCTTCCCCCTGGTTTTCTTGGCATGATGGCGTGGTACGCCGGGGACGTTGTCTCACTGACTCCCTTGTGACATTTCAGCACTGTGCAAGCCTCAGTCTTGTGCTCATTTTTGCCACTCTAGGCACCATCTAGGTGGGGGAAGAAATGACCTTCTGATGGGTGGTTGGGGGGGTTCACTTTTTAGGGGTTCTCACTGCCTTCCTCTTTAGTCCCTCCTCTCAGCACACAGAATGTGGGGTCAAGTAGAGGAAATGTCCTGTTCTTGTGTAAAGGACAGCAGAGCAGCCTGGGAGTCAGTGGCCACGTATTGATTGGAGCCCAGTGTACCTGCCAGGATGAAGGGATTGAAGGTTCCCTCAGCTGCCTTTGTCAGGCCTCACCAGTCTGCCCACAGTCCTGCTGTCGCCCCTTGGATTTCCTGACCTCACCCCACTGAATGGTGTTGCCCATTTGATACATTCTTGGCTCAGGGGACAGTTAGCCTCTTTGTTGCCACGTACCAAAGGTTAACAGACCAGGTCTGTGGGGTTCATTCAACTTGTGAATTTTAATCCCTCTGGCGTCAGTGATCATCAGCCCATGCCCAGGACCTGGCCAGGATTCTGGAGAGCTGTCCTGTGCTCTTTACCCTGACTGCCTGGTGAAAATGGTGCCTTTGGGTCAGAAGTTCAAGTATTCATCTGGTGGGGGTTTGCCTCTGATGTTACCTCAGAGGAAGACACAGTACCTCTCTCTCCATCCTGCAGCTGGACCAGGAGGCTGTTCCCATAGAAGTCCAAACCCATTCAGGCCACCAAACCAAACAGGAACGTGACTTAATTTCACTTTCCACTTGACTTACTTAAGCCCCTGAGGGCAGGATCCAGCCTGCTGTTTGTGTGTATAGATTCCCCTAGTAACACACCTCCCCCAATAGGGCCACACCTCTCAATCTTTTTAAAGCTTTTCCATCAACTAGGGAACAAGGATTCAAACATATGAGCCTCCATGGGTCATACCTTGTGGCCCTCATTTGTGAAGCAAGTTATTCCAGCTCTCTCCATCCCTCATCAGGCAGTCCCCAGCTCCCGGAAGGACTTTATCAAAACAGGAGCAGGAAAATGGGTGGCCTACACCTTTCCAGGTTCCCTCCTCCATCATCCAAGCCCTCAAGTTCCCACTCTGGCCGGTTGCTTGTTTCAAAATAAAATGAAACAAAACAAAAACACTCTTTCTGGTTGTAAACAAACAAACAAACAAACAAACACAAACACACCAAGGGCTGGCTTCACTCAAGGGCCCAGGTGCATAGCCATGTCTCTGGTGTGTTGCGTGGACATAGTCCCTGCTGCCACTTGCTTTGTTCCTAGAGAAAACATGGTCTCATTTGGAAAGGGTTGGGTGAAGATCGGAAAATGAGAAATCTAGTCCCTGCTGCCTCCCGCCCATGAGTGACCGGGCAAGTCACAGCATCTGCTTATGCCAGGGAGAGTGGGTGGATGCTCTTCAGTGCCACCTCTGAATTCTGTCGATTGTCTTTAGACCTCAGGAGGGTACAGAAAAGAATCTGCATGGGTTGCAGTGAAGGCATCTCTGAACTGAGTGCTCTGTTAGCCAGCTCTGAAGCCAACAGCACATTAAACCTAGAGTGGTAGAAAACCTGCCTTCTCTTGCCGCCCACAGCATGAGGTGTGTTCCTTACCTCTCTGCCTTCCATCCTTGGAACTTGGGGATTTTTAATACTTTATAGAATTGTTATGAAGACTTACATAAGATAAGCCATGTAAAAAATTTTAGTACATTAGCCGCAGCATAATAAGGTTTGGTAAATGTTACGCCTGTCCTTTCTTTGTGAGCAAATGCCTGCAGGTATCTTTTCAACAAGACTCAAGACTACTGGCTCTGGGGAGATGGTCCTCCCACCACACATCTGCCCTCCCCATGCCTGCCTTGGCAGGGACAGACAGAATTAAGCCCCTCTAATCTCAGTGACATTGTTCTGGATTGTTTCTTCTCACCAAGACCCCTGGCATCAGCCATCTGGGCGTGGTGGGCAAGAGAAGAATCCTTAGCTTGGAGTCTCCCTTTGCCATTTGTTTCTGAGCCCAGGTTTGCTGCTGTTTTATTTTTCATGATTATACCTTGTCCTAGAGTAGCCACAGGATTCTGGGGAGTTAAAAGAGGCTTGCTTGGACTTTTTCCTGAGCCTCGGGAGTCTAGAGGAAACTGTTCCTCCACCGTCACAATGGAAACAAGGACTTTTCTTGGAGGATTTGATGGAGCACTTCTAGGTCCTCCTGAGCACCTAAGAGTTTTAGGTGCAGCATTTGACACTGCCCAGCCCGGGAGCTGCCTGCTCGTAGGATTTGTCTTTCTTAGAGAAGGGACTGAGGTCTAGACAGCTGGCTACACGGGAAGATTCTGGAAGTGGGGGAAGAGGCTCAGGGCTGGTACAGTCTGATCAAGTTCTCAGCTAGTGGGCACAGTGTTTTGAGCGATGCACTGGGGGTATCTCACCTTGTGCTGAATTCCTGAAGGGGCCATATGTTCTACTCTGAAAGTAGGGGACTACTGGTGTGCTGATGGGAGCTTCTGGGTGCTCCTTGTAGTAGACAGCATAACCGAAACCAAAGAGGCAGAGAAACCTACTTGGGGTTTAATGACCTCCCTAGCACTGGCTCTGAGCTGCCTCCAGCCTGAGACACTCTGTTCCTCGGTTTTCCCCGGAGCATCTGTGGAAGTGGCTCTGCATACTCTCAGGGGCTTCTTCCTCCCTCCTTCCCCCAGGCCTTTTAAACCTGGAGAAGCTGCTCCGGCAATTCCTTATCTCCAAGGACACACTCTCAGTCCGGATGCTGGATGACACACGGGACCCCACTCCGCTCCTCAAGGAGATCCGGGACGACAAGACAGCTACCATCATCATCCATGCCAACGCCTCCATGTCCCACACCATCCTCCTGAAGGTGGGAGCCTGGCTGGGTTGGGTGCTGGAAGGATAGTGTATCCTTCCTCCCCTGTCTTTTCTGACTTGAGCTATGACTGTCCCTTGGTCCTGGGCTGGATCTGAATGCTGATCCCCTCTGTCTATGTCTGTTTCCATGGACACCAGTCGCTCCAAAGAGAAAGCAGGATGATGATGCCACTCAGAAACACTTAGCACCAGGTGGGGCTGAGAGACCAGTTGGACCTAGAGTCAGACTTAAGAGGCCCTGGTGAAGGCCACTTGTCAGACAGTGTATACACAGCACCACTCACGTGCAGTGCCGAGTGTCAGCCTGTCCTCAGCCCTGACAATGTTTCAACAGTTTGCAAAGTATCTCCCTGCCATTTCACAGCACAGTCCTCTTTAAGGTGATGTCAGATAGGTTTGTCGTTGTCTCCATTGGGCAGGTGAAGAAGCTGAGGCCCTGGGAGTTTAGCAGCTGTCAGAGGCCAGCCTTGTGGACACCCGGGGTGAACACACCTCGCTTGCTCTTTCCCACAGGGCAGACACTTTCTATTAGGGTTCATGATGTTGTAGAGTGATGGCCAAGCAGACATGTGCATATAGACATGGGACTTTGTCAGAGACAGATCCCAGAGAGAGAAGTCAGGTAACTAGGGTCACATGGACAGCCGGAAGCAGCTGGGCAGCTGAGGTGCCACCTTGCCCCAGTTTCTGTGCTAAGCATGTGTTTCAGAGAACAAGCCTTGCTCTAGGCTCTTCCTTAGTGCCTCAGCCTTCCCCGTAACTGCTCAGGCACACTGACCTCTCTTAATGCTATTTTAATTGCACATTTAAGCACTCCCTGCCATCTTCCACTGGGGTAGCCAGACTCCTCGTTAACCTCTGTCTGGCTGTGCTGAGCCCAAAAACATTCAATGTCTTTTTCTTGCCTTTATTTTCTGCCTCTTGCCTCTCTTCCACCCCTGCCCAGGTTTTCTCCCTCTAAATCTGAGAGTTAATAAGAGATTTGAATGAGTTCTGTCCCTTCAGCCTGTTGCTATAGTAATTTTCCACAGCACCAAAATCACATCTGTCTATGAGCACTCAACTTACGAAAGAGCACTCAAACACACACACACAGAGAAACACAAATGCATACAGATATACACACACAGAAAAATATACAGTCACAAACGCAGACACCATAAAGATATACACAGTCACACTCACATAGACACAGTCACACACAAGAAAGACACAAACACACACAAACATAAACACTCATATACACACATTGTCATACACAGAGAGACATGACCACACACAGATGCAAAATCAGCCACTTATGCACGCACACACACATGCAGAGTCACGCACATACACACACAGAGTCACGCACATATGCACACACAGAGACACAGTTATACACACCTCTTTTTGTCCTTTTCTTCTTCCTTCTCACATTCGAGATGTTGTCAATGAGGTCATTAAGAATGAAAAGGCTCCTGTAAGTTTTGGGGATGAGAGAAGCAGGCTAAGGGGTCATCTTTAGGGGTAAGAGCTGTTTAAGAGTAAACAGATGTCCTCCCAGCATCCCTTCGGAGAGCAGAGGCCGGGGGTGGGGTTCTTTCCAAGAGTGTTCCATGACTCCTGGCAGAGCAAATTGATTGTTTCCCAGTCCCCCATGCTAAGCCCCTCTCCACTAACATTCTGAGTTCGTTGCTGGAATTTTCAAAAAAGTACAGAGAGGAAAATAAATGTCACTCACAACCCATCGCTGAGCCTTAACCTTTCCTAAAGTTTTAATGTCTATTCTTCTTGCTTCAGACATCCCCCAGTTATCCCCACACTGCTTAAAACTTTCTCTGAGAAGCTAGTCTCTTTGCTCAACTATGTATCATGCATTTTTCCACGTCATTAAATATTTCTCTACAAATATTTCAGTGGCTGTATCATTTCCTATCATGCCGATGTCCCATAATTTATTTAACCATCCCTTCATCCTTGTAAAAACAGGTTGTTTCCAGTCTTTTGCTATGATAAATAATGTGAGGGCACACATCTTCATACATAAATCTTTCTGCACGTGCGTTCATGCATATTTCTTGAGCATATGCTTCTCAGAATGGAATGCCAAGTTCAAGCGACACATGCTCTGAAGGAGAGGACTCACCACCCTTAACCGTTTACACGCTCAGATGTGGCATATGGTGCACCTTTGCCAATGCTGGGAAGTTCCTTTAAACACACCTTGTGTTTTCCCATTTCCTTGGGCTTTTTTTTTTTTTTTTTTTTGCAGGAGGAGGAAGTTCTGGGATGTATGTATGTATTTACTTATTGCATCATACTTCTGAAGGCAATTGCCTATACTGGTCCTTGTTATCCGACAGCTGTTCTGGCTGCCCCAGGGCCATCCTTCCTAAACCTCCCCCCCCCCCCCCCCACCAGCATTTTCACAGCCAAACGGATCGATGAGCAGGGTGCTTTGGGGAAACCTGTTCCCTTGCTTCCCACCTGACATCCTGGTAGCCACAGGCAGGCAGTCTCTCCAGCAAGCCTGGCCTTTATCCTTGGGCCTCTGTGGGGCTCCATGTTTCTTTCTCTCTCTGGGGGCTCCCAGGGGCTTTCTGGAGCCCCGCTGTGCACATGGGAGTCAGGCTCTGGTTGGCAGCTCTCGGCAGCTTCTTGATTTCAGGAGGCTTTGCACAGTAATCCCCTACTTTATTGAGTGGCTGTTCCGGCAACGAACTCCATGTTTACCCAGAATTCATCTCTTAAAAACTTAGGATCTCTTGTCTTTTATCTCTAGGACACAGGTTTCACAAAATGGATTTTAACTACTGACTCTGCCCCTTAGCCTGCTTCTGGCGGGATGCCTATCAGCAATAGCTTGTTGTGGGTCTAGGCAGTGTCTGAGGCAGTGGTCCTCTTGTAGTAAAGACTGAGTGTGGGTGGTGGGGTGTGGATGAAAGGTGACATCCTGCCTGTCTTGGGAGTGGGGAAGAAAGTTTTAAAGAGAGAAGGAGCCCTGTGGAAACCTTGTACTCCACTGTAACCCCAAAGGAGCTTAATCTTGACACCAAGCCTTTCTGCACTTCAGGTGCCCATTGGGACCATGGTGATATCAGTGTATCCTGAACTTCCAGCAGCTGGGGAGACACAAAGTTAAGAATGCTCGCAAAGTTATTTGAGTTCTGGGGAGAGAAAGAGAAAAATGCAATTATCCTAGTCTTGTTTCTCCCCTCCTCCGCCACAATAGTCATGACAAGAGCCATCTCCCAGTGGCCCGGGGCTGCAGGATATATTATGAAAATCTAACGGACTGTCAGGAGGGCTGAGGACCCTGGAGAGAGCCAGGCTCATTACTTACCTGATCTCCCTGTCCGCTCCTATAGCACCTGTCACGCTCAAAGCCAGACACCCTGACAGGCAAGGTTAGTTAGGGGTGTTTATGATGGCGACAGAGATCAGGCCAAAGGGAGGCTGTTTCAAAGCCACAGTTCTCAGCTGTGGGATGACACCACACTCCTGTACGGTGATCAAGGGCGAGGCATGTCACCAGCAACTTGTTCCTTAGCAGGAAAAAAGGACTATCAAGTTTGCAAATGATTCACTTGATCTCCACATGGCTGCAGACGCAGCCTGCTCAGGTCCCAGCTGCATTCCGACAAGGCAGGGTTCATCTGGGCATGCTCCGTCATCCTACTCCCAGTCCCGAAGAGTGCTGTGTGTGCGCTTCCATCAAGCGTGTGGCCCTTGAGGAGCGTACAGTTTGATTAAAAGCTTTGGAATTCTGATACATGTGCTCTCATACAAGTGACTTAGTCACTGCTGTGCCAGTTTCCTCTTCAGGAGGAAAGTGGAAGTCGAGGAAGGAAAAATAGTGCTTGTCCCCTTTGGTGAGCCCCTGTTGAAGGCTTTAGAACACCAGGCATAGAATGAACAGTAGGTAAACGTTAGCCATGTTGTTAGGAGTCACGGAGATTATGCTAGGATGTTTCCTTATTTGCGTCATTTCCCTTAACTCCATTCTGGTTCCTGAAATACTCAGTCCTATCTGTGCGAGTGCGTTGTGCATTAGAACAGTAATCAGATATGGGCGAGTCACTTGGGGTCGGGGGGGGGGGGTGCGGTGGAGAGAGCATGCTCTAGAGGCTGATGATTCTGTTCTTCATCCTATAAGATCCAGGGTCGCTTGAGAACCAGTCAAGATGCTCTGCACTGCCTGTGCTTAGGGTTAGTGGGCCAGGTAAATAGTAGACTTGGCACCCTACCGCTCCTGCGCTTGCAGGAGTGTCTCTCTCTAATCGTCTTCTCTTTGCATTGCAGGCAGCTGAGCTGGGGATGGTGTCGGCATATTATACATACATCTTCACCAATCTGGTAAGACCCAGCCCTGCTTCTTAGCATAGTGTTGGCCAGGGTTAGTGGGTGTAAGGGGGTGATGTGGAAAAGATGGCTGGTGGGGAATGGGAGGCGAAAGAGCCAAAACCAACCATCGTGTCTGAGCATCGTGAAGACACAGGATCTAGAAGCCAGGTGGGATCCTCACGCTAACACCTTCAGCCTTTTGAGAACTGGAATCTGGATGCTCTGTTGCCCCCTCCAGTGTTGCTGGTTTTATAGCACAGATTCCTCAGGGCAGCTCTGTGATGGATAAGCTTCCTCAGTGGGTACAGTTTCTAGCCTGCAGTAGAATTCCCCCCAGCCACCGTGATAACTCAGAAAGAGGAAAGTTAGGGCACAAGATGTATGCATGTCTAATTGTTGTATAGCTGTATGTCCCCCCAGGTCATCTTAGCTAAAGCCCTTGTTTTACAGATGAGAAAACTGGAATTTTACTGAATTTATTGATTTAAGTACTAACTTCGCCAAGATCCTAGCCATGTGCCCTTCAGCAAGGCACTGAGCAGTGTGTGGTGTGCTTATCTGTGGAATAGGGACCTGAACAGCTACATCACGGCGTTGTTGTCAAGTTGTATGACAATGTATGTGGAAGCATTTTGAAATTGTAAAGCATTAAGAAATGTGAAAATTTTTGAGGTAAATAGACAATATATGCATACACACAGAGTTAATTCAAGAGTAGTCAGAAAATAAGAAGAAAAGCATAAAAAAAAGCTGGTTTTGGAGAGATGGCTCAGAAGTTACAAACACATACTGGTTTTGTAGAGGTCAAGTTTGGTTTCCTGAACCCACATGACGGCTCACAACCACGTCTAACTCCAGATCCCGGAGCTCCGACGCCCTCTTGTACCTCTGCAGGCATCTGTACACACATGTCTACACTAATACACAAGTGCATGTAAAAAATAAGTTCTTTGAAAATGTATAGCTTTTAACTTAGGAATAATGATGTGGTTCCTAAGAAGTTGCAAAGATAGCACATACACTTGCTTGCTGAACAAGGCTTTCCTTAGGCCACTCCTCTATAGTCACACCTGCTATACCCCTCCCTACCATCTCTAATTCCTACAGCCAGGGACCCGCACTCTGTTTGTCTAACTTTATAGTTTGACGAAAGTGATATAGTGTGTGACCTTTTGTGACTGACATGTTCACTTGGTGGAGAGCCCTGGGGACCCACCTGGGTTGTTGCATCTTTACTGCTGTGTGGGCTTCGGGGTTCAGTTGTACCACCGATTGCTAGGTTAACTGTTCCCAGGCTGGGAAAGGTTTTTGGTTATCCTCAGTATGCTATTATAGATCATCCTTCAGAGAAGAAGTTTGTTTTATACATTGCTTGAGTAGGGGTAGTCATGGCTTTTCTCCTGCTGTGACGGAGAAACAGCAGCTTGACAGAGGACGAGTTTATCATAGTTCGCTGTTGGAGGGGACAGTCCATGATGGTGGGTGGAGGAGGCGTGGTGTCTGGGACTCAGGCTGGAGAGGTTGAGCTTGCAACATGGCTTGTTTTCCCAGAGATCAATGAGTAGAGTGGGATCGTGCTGGAAGTGGGGTCAGTCTGTAGTCCAAAGGGCCCACCCCTTAGTGAGCCACTTCATCCAGCTAGATTCCCCGTCTTCTAAGAACTGCACAGCCTCCCCATGCAGTACTGGCTGGGGACCAAGTGTTCAAACAGGAGAGCCTGCGAGGGATTGCTTATATACCAACAATGCCACTAGATACCCCTTCGTCCAGACATGACCCCTTTTGAGAGTTCTTGTAAACCAAGTAGTGGCCAGGCATGAGGGTTTGAAACTGGAATAAGAACCCAAGCCTGGGCCTGGAAGATGACTCAGTTGGTAAGGGCTCCTACTGCCAAGCCCTGTGACCCGAGGTTGATCATGTGGGAGGAGGAGAGAATTAACTCCACAAGGTGTGTGTGTGTTTGTGTGTGTGTATGTGCATACACATGAGTCCCATAGCCACACACCACACACACACACATGCACACGCACACACGCACACTAAGTAGAATGTTAAAAAAAAAACAAAACAAAAGGAAAGAAGCGCCTGCCTTGTAAAAACCCTAAGTACCAGTCGCTCTGACAGTAACAAGCAGAAAATTCTATTCCTAGATACGTTATAAAATGTACCAGCTCCCTAAGCAGGGACTGCTTGTTCAACCTGGGGCAATGGGGAACAGCTTCACTGAAGAAAGTTCTGGAAGAAAAATAGGGTCCTTCTATACACATAAGGAAAGGAAGAATGCTCCAGGATAAGGAACTGCACCTCAGGAACTTGGCTGTGAGGTGGCTCGTGGCATGTCCAGGAAACAGTGAGGGCCCTAATCTCGCGCAGGTACCATGGACAGCCCTCTCTTGGGGCTACTGGGAAGTCGTTAACCCTGATACATTGGTGGCCCGAGTTCCCAGAGTTGAAAGCGTAAAGGAATGAAGCAATTCCTTCCTTCTGGCACAGGGTCTCCCTCCACCAGGGCTTGCCAGGAAGTTGTTCCCCATGGCTTGAACTTGAGAGTACATGGCTGACTCATTAAACCATTTGACTTACAGTTAACATTGGGGCTTGTTGTATCTGTTGTTACTTTCGTAGCCCAAGCTGGTCTCAGAGCTCAGAGTAATCCTCCTGTCGCAGCCTCCCGAGTGCTGGGATTACAGGTGTGTGGGGTGCTCACAGAACACCATGAATATTCTATATGCACAGAGCAAAGATCTTTCTCCAAGTGAGAACACCTGTGCAAGCAGCCTCTACACCCAGAAATAGAATATCACCAGCACCCCAGAAGCCCCCCTCACTCCCCTCAAAATGTAAAATAGAACGAACTGAATTCCTTTGTTTGCCATGTTTTTTTTTTCCCCTTTTCTATCTAACACTGCAGCTGTAAATCAGAGAATTAACATGTAAAATGGGAGAGGAGGATTAGGTTATTCCCACAGCAATGCAAATGGGTTTGCTTAAGGTGAGGAGGCGTCTGGGGCAGCCTGGGCAAGTTGGCAGGAGAGGAAAGAGACTAAAGTACCCTTGTGCTTCTTTCTGAGAGCGGGGTGGGGGTGGGAGCAGAGAGGGGAGGAAGAAAGGCAGGTGGATGGGGCTGAGGTTGCCTGCACTGTGCCAGCCTGCCAGGGAGGCACCTTGCACCAGGCAGCACCAGCAGCTAAGGATGGAGCTGGGCATCTCCATGCCTGGAGTCACTCATCAGATGGAAGGAAGGCGTTCCCCCTGCAGTAGTCTGAAATAGATGGAGCTGCTGACTTGGGTGCTTAGGGAGACAGCATCCGCCATACTGTGTGCAATCCTTTGCTCTTCTTGGAGGGTGACAATGTTCTCCAGTGGGGAAAAACTGCATTGTCAAGTCAGGAGCCACAGGTACCAAGTCCCCATTCTTTCTTTTCCGCTCAGGGTGACTTTAGGTGAGCTGTGCAGACTCTAAGGGCTCACATTTTCTCGTTTTGGAGATGACTAAACCTTATGCTGTTGTTGTGAAGATACAATGAACTGTATGTGCAAAGCCTTCTGTGTCCCCAAGGAACTGTATTGTTTTACATAGCAGGAGATGCTTTTGCTGTTGGGAGCTTTCCTCCTTGTTGGTGGGCATGGGTCAAGAATAGGTCTGCACATGGAATTAACAGGACTCACGCCTGACTGTGGGTTTCAACAGGTAGTCAAAGATCTCGCCGTTTGAGAAATAGTCAAGGAAACAATAGCAGGAACGCTGCAGCAATCAATCAGGGAGGGAAGGTTCTGGAAGCTTCTCTTGGTGCCTTGGCTTTTCAGCAGGAGCAGGAGTAAAACATTGTTATAGGCCAGCTATGCTGCCTGGAGCTTTCCGAGTCTGGAAGCAGAGCAGAAGGAGTTCACAGCAGAGAAGCCATCTTTTGCATCTTCCAGCTCCATCCTCCACACCGATGCACCTGGCTTTCTCTCTTCCTCACCCCCCTCTCAGGCCCCCAGGGAACCCCATCTTCTCCCTCCTCTCTGGTTTCTGCTGCAGCAATGTAAGTTCTCAGCTCTTCCTCTTGCAAACCAGCGTGGAGAGCTGGAAAAGACCTAGACCCGGGCATTTGATAGACAGGCCTTTAACCTTCTAGTTGGAGTCACTACCAGCTGTGCAGACTACTTAACCTCTCTGAGCTCTGGTGACCTCTTCTGTCAATGGGCCCTGTACCTAGCTCAGGAGAGCAATTGGCTCACCATATGAGTTTAATAAAGGGAAGCTATTATGGTGGAGAGTCTTGGCTTTGCTTCTGGTGAGTTAAAAGGAACGGGAAACACATAGTTTGCTCCCCAAAGGATGATTCTTAAAATACCATTTTATTTGTTTTCAGAGAATAAACACAACCCAGTAGCTCAGCTGTTATGTGTGAGCCTACTTGCCATTGCAGGATGTTTGTGCGCGTGTCGGTAGTGACTGAGTGTCGCTGTCTCTGAGCCTCAGTCCCATCCAGGTGTTAAGATTGACGTAGGGCATCTGTAATAAATGAGTTAAACTTACAGCTCTGTTTTCGATCTGTTGATTACCTATAGCAAGAGCTGGGACAAAGTGAACAATCATAAATTAAACATTGGGCTGGAGAGATGGCTCAGCCGTTAAAGGCTAGGCTAACAACCAAAAATATAACATAAGTTAAACATTCAGCCATCCAGTCACAGAACTCTGTTCATGTGGCACAATGCATAGCTTCTTTCTCAGTTGAGGCCCGGCCACTGGTAGAGTGTGCATGCCAACCTTAAACTTCGAGTGACACAGGGAACTGATGTAAAAAGTGTTGTTGAGCTGGGGGGGCGGGAGGCTGCTCTTGGGTTCATCAGAGCAAGTCTGTAGTTTAGAAGCTGGGCTGGTGGGTCCAGGGGAAGCCTGGCTCCGTGACAGAGGGATAGGAAGGTGAAAGATAATGAGACAGACACTTCAGCCGAGGGAGATGCACCTGTGTTTGGGACAGCGCCCCTGCTCTGGCCAGAACGATAGCTTCATGGCTGGAAGTGTTTGGATACTGCAGTGCTCAGCCACAGCACACAGCAAGGGGGCTTTCATTCTTTCATCTGTTTTTCAAGATGGATTTGGGGGTGCTTGGATTGATGGTTTGATTGATCAGTGAAGCAACTTCTTCACTCCATTCATGGTTCTAATGGGTCAAGAATCAGTTTCAGTGGAGTAGGTTTTTTGTTTGTTTTGTTTTTTTGAGACAGGGTTTCTCTGTAGCTTTGGAGCCTGTCCTGGAACTAGCTCTTGTAGACCAGGCTGGCCTCGAACTCACAGAGATCCGCCTGCCTCTGCCTCCAGAGTGCTGGGATTAAAGGTGTGCACTACCATCGCCTGGCTTGAATCGGTCTTTATTCAGTCGGTGGGACTGGCATGGGGATGATGTGGGATCCCTGGGGCAGAGGGTTGGCTCATGTGGCTCAAATCACAAAATATATGAGAAATAACAGAAGGCCAGGGGTGTGCGTGGCCAGAGGTCAGGACTGGGGAAGGTGATGGGAGGAGTGAGGCCTGACCAGCAGGACAGGTAAGGGGTAGGTTGAAGTGAGCATTCATGGGCCAGGGAAGGGACAAAGCAGAGCAAATGAAATCACTGTGTAAAGTCACGAGACAGCCCAGGCACAGCCCAGAGCACTGGTGCCTGTCTGGGTTTAGAGGTCATTCAGCCAACCTTCCTTCTCTCTCTACTATGCCT
This sequence comes from Alexandromys fortis, assembly GCF_014885135.2. Lineage (NCBI taxonomy): Eukaryota > Metazoa > Chordata > Mammalia > Rodentia > Cricetidae > Alexandromys > Alexandromys fortis. Next base: position 1,361,914 of record NW_026068059.1, on the reverse strand, counting down.
CCTTCCTTCATACTTTCTGCTTTTGATCTTTTTCCTTGTGGGAAAGTATATAACATCCAATTTCCCATTTTAACCATTTTTTTAAGTTTGAAATTCAGTGATGTTGACATACTCCCATATATAAATCGTCATCACCATTTTTAAAACCCAAGGAAATCCAAAAATAATAGCTCCTGTTCCTTCTCCCCCAGCCCTGGAAACCTCTGTTTTTCTCTGCTCTCTGTGACTTCACTTCTCTTAGGCGACTCTCTTCAGCGAGTTTATCCCATGTTACTTAGCTCCTGCCTGACTTATGTCACACAATGTAATACTTTCTAGGCACATTCATATTGTGCCATGTATTGGAATTTCATTTATTTTGTTTTAACAAAAAAATCTTTTTATTATGGTAAAACACACACACACACACAATACAAATTCACCCGTTTTAGCTGTTTTCAGTGTGTTTTTCAGTGGCAGGAGACATTTTTGCATTGTTGTACCACCATAAGCATCCATTCTACACTGCTTTCCATCTTCCCAAACCAAAATGCCATACTTAGTACACAGGTGCTCTGGTCCCTGCTTCCTCCCAGCCCACCCCTGCCCCAAACCACACATCTACAGCCTTTCTGTGAACACGACTATGTGCTGCATGAAAATGAAATCATACAATATTTATCCTTTTCTGTAAGGCTTATTTTATGTAGATTACTATCTTTAAGCTTCACCCTTCTTCAAGCTGAATAATATACTACGGTGCATGTACAACCACATTTTGCATATTCATGAACCCATCAGTGAGTACTTGAGTTGTTTGGCATTGAGGCTAATAGTCCCATGAACACGGGTGCGCAGATATCTGTCTCAGTTTCTGTTTCTCCTCCTCCTGGGTATGTTTCTAAGGAGGGAACTCACTGAACTAGGCAGTCATCACATTTTAATTTATTGGGAAACTGCCTAACTGTTTTCCAGAGTGATGGTACCATGTTTCATTCCCACCAGCCGTGTACAAGGGTTTGACTTTTCGCTACAACCTTGCCAATGCTTCTCATTTTTCATTTTTTAATAAGAGCCATTCTGGTGGGTGGGAAGCGTTACAAGCCTCTTCTCTCTAGTTAGAGTTTGCAGATTGGCAGAGTCAAGACCCCACAGGTGTAGTCGAGGGCCCTTCTAATGAAGAAGCTTAGTAATAAGAGAAGGTAGCTGGTGTTTAAGAGCCCAGCCCCGATGCACAGGTGAGAGGCCCTACTTCAGTGACTTCTACGGACCCAGAGTCTCTTGGGAGTTTGGTTTCTTCATCAGTTAAGATGTGAATAGTGGTAACACCGTCTTTAAAGGCTCTTAGTAGGAATTTAAAAATAGCTGGCGGCGGCATGGTAGCCAGTCAGCTGTGTTAACTGCTCCAGCTAATCAACCCGCAAACCTCACAGCTTCACACAGTGGCATGCACGTACTAGTCCCTTAGTATGGGGAGGGATGGGTTCTAGGACCCTTTGTGAATTAAAAAAAGAATGATGCAGATGCTCAAATCTCTCTTTTAAATGGTGTAGCATTTTCTCCCCCACACTTTAAACCATCTCTAGATGAATACTCACTGTAATGTAAATGCTAATAGTTATTATGTGGCATCATTTAGGGAACGGTGACAAGGAAAGTATCTGTGCCTGCTCAGCACAGACCTAATTGTCCCTTGACTATTTCCAGCCAGCTGTTGGATGGATCCATGGTATTGAACCTGCAGACGTAGAAGGCAGATTGTACATTTCATACTGAAAGTTCCACAAGGGTGTCCCTGGTATTAATGGTCTCAAATAAGGGCGTTTAGGGTTCCAGGCGTCTTCTAGCTTATAAATGTGCTTCATGGAGGCCAGGGGTGGGGAAAAACATGGAGGCTCACCCACAGAGTATTTATGGGTCAAGTCTTAAGGCAGTGCGATTATTTCTTACAATTCTGTTAGCTAGATCTCACCAAATGGCTGCTCATTCCTGCAAAAGAGTCTGGGAAATGTAGTTTAGCTGTGTGCCAAGGAAAAAGGGGATATAGGTTTTGTCATTAGCGAAGAATCTCTGCCACATTACTGATTGCCACTGCATATCTCTTTTGTGTTTTCTGCAAGGACAATTGTCTTATCTGTTTGACTCCATAGTAACCAAAGTTGCTGGGGGCTTAGAGTGTGCCTGGCTGGATGAGGTGCACACAAACCAGTTATGGATATAGCTTCATTTGGCTGTTGAGTGGAATAGAATAGTCTCTGTCCTCCAACCAGCCTTTGGCTGTGTTTGGAGGAACCTTTGTTTCACAAGACACTTGCGAGTCAGATACAGGACACGAAGAATTAAGACTCTGGACAGAGCCCTGGCTGCTGTTGTGCTGGATGTGTCTGAGAAGAAGAGGTGACGGAGGAAGCTAGATTTGACCTAATAAATCTGAAGGGGTTCTCTGGCTTCTAATGAACCCATCAAGAGCTGCAATCACTCCCTAATAGGAAAGATAAGATCACCCTAATCTACTGTCAGAGAGCTCAGACAGGCGAAGTGCCATGGGAGGGAGCTGCAGCCTTGCTGGGGAGAAGTGTGGAGATTTAGGGGTGAAGCCAAAAGCCTTGTGGGATTTTAATAAAAAGCAGGAAATCACGGACACCAGGAGCCTGGGCTGCCTCCAGCCTCACAGGCAGCTTGGGTCTCCACTGCCGCCATTGTGAAGGGCATATATAGGCTGTAGCACCTCAGACTTGTTCCCTGGGGAGAAATCTAGAGATACACTACAGAGGAATAGTTATGCCTGCAGAAGGGGCTGAGGCTCTGGATTGGCAGTGAAGCCATGGAGCACCAGGTTAGTCCTGCCACGGATGCCGGGTAACAGTGATAGCTAAGCTAGCGGTACTTGCTGTTTATTGAATGACTTCTCTGTGCCCGCTCTGTAAACACTACATACACCATGGTTATTTTCTCATGTAAGGCTCACATCAACTCCAGCACAAACAGCTATTTTGTTTCCATTTACAAGAGCCGAGGCTGGTAATGCCTTGGTCTCTCGCTTGTAGTGGAGCCAGATCATAAAGCCAGCCAGTTAGCTCTTAACCGCCTCAGTCATTCCTTTGTCTCCACAAGTCTTGCCGAGCCTCGGTTCTCCATCTGTACGTTATGGGCTTGCATGAGGCGTGCTCTCCGAGGGTCTGTCTAAGCCTTGGACTTGTTCCTCTGTACATTGTTTGGGAGCAATCCCATTCACGATGTCCTGGGGATGGGCCTGTTTCCTTTAAAGAGGGACACATTGGACGGAGGCCCCACGTGACCCGCAGAAGCAGCTTCTGTTTAGGTCTTTTCTGTCAGGAACTGTAGCCAGGTCCCAGCAAGCCTTGCAGTAATCACCCTCCTGCGTCCCAGGCTCTACCTGTTTGAACAGGGTGGATAGCTGGCCTTCCTCTTCTCGGCTTGTTTTATTGCCGAGCAGACCTGAGTTTGTATTTATTTTTCAAAGCTTTATCAGCGAGATTAGCCATAAGTAATTGCAATTGCTAAAATTATTACAGGAAGGGGAGCCAGGGCAGACACCCAGAGGGAGAAGGCAATTAATTTCAGGAGAAAGGGTGAATGCCATTATCCCAATCTTCTGCTCCTTTCTTTGGCAAGCCAGACTGGCTCATCTTCCAGGTGTTATTTAAATGTCATTCTTTCACCGTGACATTGTGACATAACGCTAGTCTGCATGTGTTGTCACTTTCACAGTTTTGTGTGTGTGTGTGGCATGCACATGCGTACACACATGCATACACTTATATTACATATACACACGTGTGTATATATAACATATATACACATGCACAAATGTATGTATGTATGTGTATTCATGTACTCATGTTCACATATGGAGGCCTTAACAGGACATCAAATGTCTCGGTCTGTTGCTTTTCTCCTTATTCTCTCAAGGCAGGGTCTCCCTCATTGAACCTGGAGCTTGCAATTTCAGCGAGGCTGGCTGGCCAGCCAGCTCCCAGGATCTGTCTATCCCAACATCTGAACCCTGTGGCTCAGGCATGTGTGACCTTGTTCAACGTATGCATGAATGCTAAATATTCAAACCCAGGTCCTCACACCCATTGAGCCATCTCCCCAGCCCAATTCAGAGTTCTTTATCCCTCCTCCAGGTTCTAAGCTTCATGAAGTTCAGACCAAGTCAGTCTTTCCAGCGCTGTACTCCTAACAGCTGACGGGAGCATAATAGATGCTCAACCAGTGTTTGAGTCGGTGAATGGGTTGTTTCTTCACATTGCAGAGTTCTGGGCCTGAGAGTACTGGCTGGAGGGGGATAGCTCATCTCTTTACACCCCAAATGAATTCAGTGCATCCCATAAAAGCTCTCCAGTTGAACCTAGGGGTTGTCTGCAGTCCAGCCTAGCAGTGCTGGGCTTGTCCCCCTAACCATAAGATGCCTCTGAATCTGTGGCCCACACAGTCACAGGTAACTGCTGAGTCTTGCATGCCCTTCCTCTCATCCTTGCCTGGACAGACTTGGGTTTAAGGGTATAAAGACCTGGCAGGGTGCTTTATTCAGGATCCAAGAGGCAGGGATTAGAACTCTGCCAAGGGTGAGAGATGTCAGAACCTGAGGCCTAGGTTGGCACTGAGAATGACCACAGCAGAAGGAAAATGCAATTAGAGGCTAGCCATAATCAATTGTGCTGAGTGGCTTCCATGCCATCAAGAAGTACTGATGGCCACATGGTGCCCTGGTTGATCTTGGGTCCTGTGGCTTCTTGAGGCCTAAGCCTAGCACCTGACTCATGGAGTGAGAACCCAAAGGTCTTCAGAACAAATCCTCTCCTTCAGATCTGAAAGGTCATTTTTAGGTAACTCATTTCCCTTTCCCCATGCTGGCACAAGAGGTTGGAGCGCCTCCTCTCTGTGTCACATGGCACCAAGGATGGAAGGCCAGTTTCCTGTAAGCAGGCGGGGCCTGAGATCAGAGGGAACATGAGTTTTTAACCTGTGCTCTGTTTTGCATGAGATGCTCATGTGGCGGCTACTTTACCTATGGGACCCTGCATTAGTTACTTGTCTCATCACTTGATGAAACGCCTGAGGAATGTAACTTAGGAAGGAAGGTTTATTTTGGTGACGTGTGACAAGACAGAGTCCACCATGGCAGGAAGAGGTGGGGTCAGGAGCATAGAGGGCTGGTCGCATTGTATTTATGACTAGGACGCAGAGAGAGATGAACACTTGGACATCCGCGCTCCACTCATGGTCTCCCTTTCCTGCAGCCCAGGGCCTGGAACTGGGGTTGCTCCTGTCCCCTTTCAGAGTGGGTCGCCTCTCCTCAGTTCAGGTTCCCCGGAGTGCCCTCCTAGGCATGCCCCAGGGCTTGTCTCCTACACGATTCTAATTCCATCAAACTGACAGTCAAGATTAATCAGCACAGACCCTTCGGCAAAGTGCTTCATGAAGAGCAGTGGTGGTTTCTAATCCTCACTTGTTGGCTGGTTATGTTCCTTTTCCCTATCTCCAACCCCTTCTTCCCAGTTGAATATCTCCACCATGAGACCTCATTTTCCTGATGACTGCATCGGGGTTTCCTCAACTCTGAAACTCTCATCGGAAAAAAAAAATCTCAAAACTGGCCTCACCTAGTTAGAGCTATAGTTTCTGGGATGTCCGGTTTTTTTTTTTTTCCAGATTGTTCATTGAAAGAGTATGACATACACACACACACACACACACACACACACACACACACACACGTCAGCCAGCCAGCCAGCCAGCACCACAATCCATCAGTCGGGCAACTTTCTTGGTGACAGAGCAATTGATTCTAAAGTGTAGTTTATTGTAAAATTATTAAGAGTCCCCACATATTTCAGCTTTATTGAGGCCTTTAGGAGAGCCATTCTGCATATTCCAGTATGCTTTGGTGAATAAATAAGTATTTATTTCAACTCAGGGTAGAATAATGAAGCAAAAGCTCCCTGTGAGTCTGTCTGAGCTGGGAACATCTCCCCCCCCACCCCCACTCACCCTGCCAAATGCAAGCCTGAGAGGTGTCAGGTGCCGTGGTGACAGATGTCTGCTGGGCCCACACAGCCTCTTAAGGAGGGGTGGGTGCTCTGCAAAGGACCTGACTCTCAGGCGTGTGTCTGAGTCACTGCTTGGAAAAATGTGGGTGCGTCGTAAAGAGCAGGGCAAGTCATAGGGGCTTCCAGAGGCATTAGCTAAGGTTCTGTGTTTTGGTTTTTGTTTTTGTCCTTTATTATTATTATTTGTGTGTGTGTGTGTGTGTGTGTGTGTGTGTGTGTGGGAGAGAGAGAGAGAGAGAGAGAGAGAGAGAGAGAGAGAGAGAGAGATGGAGTTTGGGATTTAGTTCAGTGGTAGAATATTTAGGTAGAGAGATCCTGTCTCACATTGGTTAATAGAACATAGTTCTTGGTCTAAGTTGCAGGGTTATAAAATGATTAGCCGGCCATGATTGAACAATTTCCCTGAGAACAGGAAATCAACTTGTGCTTGTTAGTTTTAACCAATACCTTGACACAACCTAGAATAACCTGGGAAGAAGATCTTAATGAGGAATTATTCAGATCACATTGGCCTGTGGGGGACTGTCTTCATTATTCATTGGTGTAGGATGACCCAGCCCATTGTGGGTGGCACCATTCCCCAGGCAGGGGGTCCTGAAAGGAGAAACCTAACTAAGAGCAAGCAAACAGGCAAAGACATGTGCGTTCGTGTCTTTCTGCTTTTGACGATGGGCCTGCTTCTACTTCCTGCCTTGACTTCCCCTCATGATAGACTGAACTCTATCTATCCTCCAGATAGATACCTGGAACTGTAAGTCAAACAAACTCCTTCCTTCCCCAAGTTGCTCATTGCCAGGGCATTTGATCACAGTTACAGAAATGAAACCAGTACACAGCTATGCTCATTCAGCTAATGGCTACTATGTACCCCGTGTCTGGTCAGAAACACAAGGGCCGGTTTGGTGTGGCCCAGTGGGCTGTTTCTCACCAAGGTCTTAGTCTAGTAATGTACGGTGTGGGTGTCCAGAAGTCCAGAGAAGGGAGAATATTGTGCTTCTTGGGGAGCTTGGAGGAAGACTTCCAGACATGGCTTCTTTATAGAATGGACTGGAGATGAGAACCAGAGTGACAGTGGCAGAGTGGGCTGTGACATGGGTGGTGGCCTGAGCAAAGAGTGTGATGGAGCGAGGCAGCGGCAGAGCCAGGATGGAAGTTCCTGTTGTTTGGTGGAAGCCTCTCTGCAGTGAATGCCTCTGACTTTTCTAGCACTCAGTTGGAATCAGCAGCCAGAAGTCTTGTCTTGGTTGTGCCTGATAGTGGACTATGTTTGATTCTAGACAAGTCCTGCCACCTCTGGGGAGAGGCTAGATCACCCCAAACCTCCTAGTTATCTTTGTTTTTGTTTTTCAAGACAGCTTTTCTCTGTGTAGCCCTGGCTGTCCTGTAACTCACTCTGTAGACCAGGCTGGCCTTGAAGTTAGAGATCCCTTACTTCTGCCTCCCAAGCTCTGTAATGAAGGGCCTGTGTCACCACTGCCCAGCTGACCTCTCACTTCTTCAATGTCATCGACTTTATGAATTTGGATGTCGATACCACATGTGTCTGGATTAATTTTTCTAGCCAGCCCATTTTTCACCACAGCAAGTAATTTTCCCGACCAGGGTCTCCCACTGTCCTCATCTGGCTTGCCTGACCTTCAGCTGACCAGAGTCCCCCAGGCTGGGAAACACTGTCTTGATCTCTCACACTGCGTTGCCCAGAGATTCCTGCCCTATGTTTCTCAGAGCCCTTCAAATCCACCTCAGGCAGAGGTGACAATGGTTAGTGACAGCACTCAGTTTCTTTGGTCACCAAGAGCATCTAACTAAGCCTAGTCATTGTGAAGTCAAGTAAACAATTAGAGAGCCAAAGTGACTTGCCTAAGGTCTCACAGAGATCTAGAATCGCGAGAGGCTTTCTTCCTGGTGGCTCATGTTTATCTATGTCAACTTTAACAGAACGCTGACTGCCCTGTTGATGTTTGACAAACAGGGTGACAGCAAAGGGGGCATGACCATGAATAAAGGCTGATCCCTGAGGAGGCCACACTGGAGAGGGAGAGGAATCCAGGTAGATTGTAAATCAATGGGGCTTTGTAAATGATAAATAGAGCCTGCCCAGGGTGGTGTGGGGCTATCAGAGAAGAGCCCCTGGCTCTTTGCAGAATATTTGGCATATTTAAAGAATGCGTCTCTGTGGAGATGTCACCCTGTGGGCCTTGAAGAATCATCAGGAGTGAGCCAGGCAGAAGAGGAGAAGGCGAACCATGTTCTAGCTGGAGGATACCTATCGTTAATGTCTAGCTTGTTCAGACAGCTTTGCATTTTGAACTAAGTCATAAGAGTATAGGACACCACATTCATGAAGAAGGTGTTTGGGAGTGGGAAGGACCTTTCCAGGCCTTTGCACACTTTCACAAGGATATCCTGTCCTGTTTAAGGCAGGAAAATAGGAAAAGCATGAGTCCCTAGTGGACCGAAGTCAGCACCTAAGTCACAAGTATCTGTCCCGGCCACAGCACAGGCCTGAAGATTATCAATTGGATAATGGTTAAACAATTTTCCTCATTCAAAGAGATGAGTATCACTGCCTAAAAAGAGACCAAAATCTTGAGGGCACAAGCAGGGGGAATTTGACTCATCTCAAAGCTGGTGCGGTCTGCTCAGAATGCTGCTCAGAAATATCCCATAGGAGAACTCTGGCCCAGGGGTCTGCCTTCGTCCCTAACCATGGGAAACATGAAGAAGAAGGAAGCACACTGCTAAGGAGTCGTGGCAGCCTTTGGGAGCGGAAGAAGACAGTGGGCACGTGTACTGGCCTATCTCTATGATGCCACACCTACGATTACTTCATTTGAAATCCTGCCAGGGAAATCCAAGCTACAGCTGCCCACTTTTCATATCCCTAGCTTTCTAGATGGCTGCTGCCTCCTCACTGCGTCTAGACTTTGCAGTGCAGAACCTGATGCATACCCTGTACTGGGGGACATTGGAATAAAGGAACTGCTTCACCTGGCGGGCAGGAATGTGGCTGCTCACAGGTCTTTCTCAGAAGGAGAGATGAAGGCCTCAGAGATGGGACCCTTGCCTTGAAGAGCACAGATAGCAATTGCCTCAAATTGCATGGAAGGTTAAGAATTGTTGTACTTGAGACATTCTGCTTAGTCCCTCTGATTGTTTTTTCCTCATGGTGAGAGTTGGGGTCCACGAGGACCGATCAATCATAATGTCCAGTGAGTAGGGGGGATGAGGTATGAGGTGAATTACCCGCCCCCCCAAAAGTGGCCCTGAACCCAGGAGTACAGAATCATTAAAAATGGATATGAGTGAGTTAGGCCTTTATTTTTTCTCAGAGTTGGAGTGTAAGGGAGAGCCTGCCTTGGGGCCTCACAGTGTCACCACCACATACCTGAGCATCACTGTGCCATCCGGTAACCAGGGTGAGGCAGAGTGTCTGCAGGAGTTAGGGGGTTCCTGAGCAGGTGAGGCAGGGGTGTGTGTGTCTGGGGTTGCACCTGGCACAGCTTCTGAGAGGTGCTGTGCACTGGGTGGCAGCATAGAAGCCGTGGTGGTTCAGAGCAGCCAATTGTCATCAAATACCTTTGTTGGTGTTTGACATACATGGTGACAGCGAAGACCAGTCCCTCTGGGATCCCAGATCCCAGTTAGAGATTTAATAAAAGTTGGGACTCATGCCTTGTCTTTGCTTTCAACTCCCAGACACACGCTTTTGATTGTTTCCTGAGCCCAGGTGAGCTTGTTCCTGGGTGCATCCGGTCGCTCATAGGAGATAAATCACATCGAAATAAGAACCAGGCTCTGGGGACTTCTCTGGCTATGCATCTCAGAAACACAATAGAGATGCCCCCTCTGAGTGCCCAGGCCTTCTGTCTGATAGGACTTCGGGAGAAAGACTGGGGCTTTGACCCCGTCACACAGTTCTTAAACATTCAGAAGTCCCATTAATTCAGGGAGAGACACCTCACCATCTCTGCTGTCTGTTAATCTTGCAATCTCGAGGTGTCCACCCTCAAGAAGATCTACAAATAAAAATTTACCCATTCTCACAAGCTTGAATAGGAGCAATAATTGTCGCTGTTTCTGTGTGTATCGGAGTGCTACATGTAACTCCAAGCACTTCGTATGAGGATCTTTGTATGTAAGGAGGTAGAAGTATGTATGTAAGGAGGGAACAGATGTAGGTCATCCTTTGGTGTTGTTCCCAGGCATCATCTTGTTTTCTGAGATGATCTTCCTGGCCTGGAGCTTATCAAGTAGGCCCTGCTGGCTACCGTCAAACTCCAGGGATCCACTCATCCCCCCTTTCCCAGTGCCATAATGAGGAGGGCATGTCTCCATGCCCAGGTGTTTTGTGTAGGTCTTAGGGATTGAACTTGGGTCTTCACAATTGTATGGTGAGCACTTTACTGACTGGACTATCTCCCTAGGCCCTATATTTAAGGTCTTTAAACAGTGACTCTGCAAGGTAGAGGTTGTTGTTCTTTAAAATAGGAAAGTGAGTCCAAGGACCACCCACCTCCATCCAGGTCTAGTAAGATGAGCATCCAAACTGCCCAGGCTCCCACAAAGCTAGTATGTGCAGTAGGATCAAAAACCCATTGCCGTTGTTCTTGAGTTCTCAGTAGTCCTCATTGTTCACTATGTTCAGTGAGTCTGGTTTTATCCCAGGCTTTTTCAGGTGGCGGGGAAGAGACAGAAATCTTAAATAAATAAATAAATAAATAAATAAATAAATAAATAAAAATAGGAAAGTGAGGCTAGGAGAAGGTCGAATCTTATCTAAGTTTCTCCAGCCACATGGTATGTGAGAGAATTTGCCAATTCCCTCCCTGTCAACCTCTTGCCTTTGACACTCTGGTTATGGCATTGATGCCCTGTATTACTTTTCTATCATGGTGTAACAAATTACCACAAGTCAGCCACCTATGTAGGTCATCAGCTTGGCTTCCCATGATGGGGCTCTGCTCAGACTGGCTGTGTTGTCATCTGGGAGCCCAGACCTTCATCCCAACTCAGCCCACTTCCACTGGTGGAATTCCCTTCATTGAGGCTAGAAAGCCGACATTTCTGTTTCTTTTTGACTCTTGGCTTGGGTGAGCACTGGACATCGGGAGCAGGTCTCCAGCCTTTGTCCAGGACCAGCTCCATCTCATCAGCAGGAGACTTCACTCGAGCCCCACCCCTTACCCTTTAGATCTCTTTGACTTTCTGTCCTGCAACCATCCTGGGAAAACTTTGCTTTTAAAGCACCTGTGGGTGAGTTGGATGAAGTTTATGAAGTAGTGTATACTAGTCATGGAAGTGAGGCTCACCATAGACCCAGTTGCAGGGATGGGGTGTGTGTGTGTGTGTGTGTGTGTGTGTGTGTGTGTGTGTGTACGTGACAGGAGGTGGGGAGTCCTGTGTCACTTAGGATCATACCTACAGTGCACACTGACCGTGTAAATTAGCTAATTCCTTCTAATTTCCCCATTACCACTAGTGAGGGCTAGACAAGACCAAAGGAAGCCAGGGAACAAGGACGAGTCATTGGGGACAGTTGTGGTGGGAAATCAGTCCACTGCCTGACCCTGTGGCAAGTAACACCTGGCTCCGGGCAGAGCACCTATTGGGGCCTCAGATGATGCTATGTAAAGAGGGATGACAGAGAGCAGAGTAAAAGGGGAAACTGAGGCCCTCTGAGATGTCTGACGCTTTCAGGAGTGCTTTCTCCCCTGAGGAGTTCTGGTCCTGCTGAGAGGAGTGTTTGGGATTAATGACTGTTTGGGCAGCACAAGGAGAATGAGATGAAAACACACCATGGCAAATCATATTATTATTATTATTACATTATAAGTGCTATTGTATTACAAGCACCATTAGGAGTAGCGAGTGCTGTTATTATTAAGCAATCCAGCTTCTCCATCCTCCACTCAGTGTCACAGGCATCCACAGCTCAATTAATCACCACTGGAGGCATCCTGCATGCTGGCTCCGTGGTGCTGGCGCCTTTTCCTCACAGCCCAAGGGGAACAGGGCACCTGTCATCTTGTCAGAAACGTCACCTTGTGACACCTCTTGTAAATTCCAAAGACCTGCTTTTTATCTTAGCCGGAAAGTTACAGTCTTCCTCAACACTTCCTGATCTTCTTGCTCTTGGGGAGCTTCCCATTACCCTAGAGTAAAGCTCAAACTCCTGAGGCCACTTAACAAACTTGCCCCTTGGCTTCTTCTTGTCTTGCTCTTCACCGCGCCCCCACCTCTGGGTCATCTGCTGTGGATGCTTCTGGCTGTTGTTAAAACCCCTCTGAGAGCCTCGTGGCCTGGAACACATCACAGCCAGCAGGCTGCCGGCCTCTCGTGGAACCTGACGCAGAGGTGGAGCCATTGGAGTCAGTAAAGAGGTAGCAACCACTGATTGACACCATCACTCATCTTCCCAGACAACTGTTACCATGGTGAGAAGGGAGGCGCCTGAGGTGTATGTATGTCTATGTACCCGAAGGCAATGCACTGGGACCTAGGAAAGGGGACACTGACCTTCTGCTATGAAGGTGAGAGGTCTCACCAGGGCTCCTGGATGTAGAGGACCTCAGATGCAAGGACTTGGTGCCTGATAAAGGAAGCAAGCTTACATAAAAGCGGCAGCTCTCCTTAGCCCATGGGCAGGAACACAAGGTGGCCACCATTTTTCATGTCAGCTTCACTCTTAGACGCTTAAGCTGCACAGCTCACGACATAGTTAACAACTGCTAATTTAGCACCCCAACCCAGAGACAGAACAGTCTTCTCAGGACAAAGACAAGACGGTCCCAGCTGCTGCAGTGGAGGAAGGAGGACTTAGCACCTGGCCTCCGTCTCCCTCTTTGTGGGAGCAAATGATGGACGTCTTTGTAGAGGTGGTTGCACCCCAAGAGTGTGTTTCCAGGAGAACATTAATTCATTTAATGAATACCTTGAACCCTTGCTGAGCACAGGCACGGGGTGCAGGGCAGGGAGCAGAGCAGTGAGTAAGACTGTGCTCTGCCTGTGAAGTCCTGTTTGTGGGCTCACCCCGGGAAGGCAAAGCAGAAGATGGACACGGTTCCTGGGAAGAATAGATAGGTATGTTTGGGTCATGGGAGTAAATGACTAGGAAACATGCAGGGAGATGAACCCAGGGGAGCTGGGAGGTTTGGGGCCAAATCTTCCATTAAACAGGACTCACTGACAGGTATGAATTAGCCTCCCAGCTGCCACCGTCTTCAAAGACCTATTACACAAAAAGCAATCTTCCAGCTTGCAGCGGGCACAGGCTTTGATGCAGATAAATAGACTGGCAGGTACCATAGTTAGGTGGCCTCTGCAAGGAGGAGGGAAGGAAGGAGAGGAGAGGATGCCAAGGTGCCCTGGAGATCCCAAACTTCTGCTACTTGTAAGGCCTTGCTAAGAATGGCTAAGGCGGGGTTTGTGAGACAAAGGTCAGGGGCCTGGCCTCCGAGAAGTGAATAAATTATGGCTATAGAGAGGAGTTTTAAGAAGTCTTGAGACCCCGACTGCCCAAGTGAGATGGCAGGTGTGTGCTGACTGCTTTCAGTACGGGATCTGCCCAAGTGGATATAGTGCAAACATGCTTCAAGCAGCAGCCAGGCCTGGGGCTGGTGGCTTTTACAGACTTAGTGATAAGAAGCTCTCATACGACCCTAGGGGTGCTGTGGGGCACACTGCATGTGATAAAGGAGGTCAAGGTGAGGACTGTGGAAAAGGCGGGCAGGAATCACCCAAGGACTTGTGTGTCTAACTGCATCTTGCGTGCTGGTGGGAGTGTTGTTCACAGTCCAATTTATGTTCGAGAAACCTCCCTCCAGCAAGAGCTTGGCTAAGGAAGTTGGCGAATTGTAAGACCAGAGGAAGGGGAGGCATAGGCCGGTGAGGACCAGAAACGAGGCAGAAGTGGTGGGGGATGGGAGCAGGGCAGAGTCAAGAGGTAGAAAAGTCAAAATGGTCTCAAGCAGCAGCCAGCGAATGCACACAGGCTTGCGGAGGTGGGTGTGGCTAGCAGGAGGATGAGGGAAGTGCAGGGTGACTTCCAAACTCTAGCTTGAAAGATTGGTGGGTAATGGCGACATTCACAGAGAGAGCACCAAGGGAGAGGAGCCAAGTGGGGTGGGAAGACACAGAGTTCAAGTTGAGGGGTGACATGATCTCAGGACTCTTCCATCATCTCCGCTTCGTAATAGCAGGTTGGGAAATTGGAGTCTTTGGTGTTCGTGGGACTCCCAGGGTGACAGCATTTTAAGTTGTCAGTCATTAACAGCCTCAGCGAGGAGGCGTGCGTGACTGCATCTCCTGGTGGCCTTGCCTGATGCTGAGTGTGCAGGAAGAATAAAAGAGACTCTGAGCTTGCATGCAGCGGGATTTCCTCCCATTTCTGTCTTTTGGGGAAAATACTCACCTCCGGGCACTTGGCTTCTATGTTCTCTAAGCAGGAATGTGTAGAAACCCCATCCTGTGTTAGTGTGTGGAGCGAACCCAAAGTTACACCAGGAAGTATCTTGCCAGGCGTGTAGAGCCACAGAAGCAGGTACGAGCATATTGCAGAATACATGGATGTTTAGTAAATCCCTTGCGGTTGAGTTGACACAAGGCTGCAGCATGCTCCCCGGGCAGTTTAGGGGCTGAGGCTGAATGTGGAACAGCGGGGGCCAAAGGCTGAGGTTTGTGGAAGCAGCAGAAAATCCTGCCGAGAAGGGGGTTGCCTCTGTAGACATGTGACATGTTCTGGAATGAAGGGAACATAAGGACATTCACGACCCAGTCGGGTCCAGGTGGCTAAAATGAGATTCCAGAGGCTACAGTAGTGCTAAGATCATTCCCTTTATAGGTTGCCTGGGGCCCTGGCAGGAAGAGAGACGCACAGGGAGATGAGTTGACTCAGCAGATGGATGGAGGCACTTGCTGTCAAGCCTGGCATGAGTTTGATCCCTAAAACCCGCACTGTAGGAGGAGTGAGCTGACTCCTGCAAGTTGTCCTCTAACTTCCACACACATACTGTGACACATGTGCAACACACACACACACACACAATAAATAAATAAATGTAAAAAAAAATGAAAGGAGCCAGGTGTGGCGGTGTACATTCCACTACTCAAGAGGCAGAAGCAGATGAATTGCTGTGAGTTCAAGGTCAGCCTGTTGCACATAGCAAATTCTAGGTCTGCCAGAGCTACTTAGTGGGACCCTATTTCAATAAAATAAGATTAAAAAGAGCCAGTAAGGTTCAAAGGCCAACGGGAAGCCTGCCGCCTTATGCAAGCGGCCACCTTTGCAGCAGGCACAGGATATGCTTCATGAAGGCTCCCTGGCCTCTGTCTTTTTTAATGCCTACTAATGACACTTGAAAGTGCATGATAGACAGACATGCCAATAATTCAGGGAGCCTGCATCCTATTCTCAGAGTACATGACTTTCCTTTACACGGACTCCCCTGAACCTCAACAACAGCTCTGAACCATCATAGCTGTAATTTCAGAGTGAAGAAGCATGTCTAGTAAAAAGGAAAAAAAGATTTTTAAAAAAGGAAAGAAAAAAAAAGAATTTAAAAAATAATTGAATTCTGGTGTTGGGTTTCAGAGAGGGAAATCTAGGACCCAGTAGCAATGGAGAACACAAGGGTTTAAAGTTCTTGCTCCAGGACCATGCCTGTTCTCCAGTGCAAGCTTTGTGTTATTGTTCTCCAGGCCAAAGGGACAGTGTTTGTTTATGTGCATGTGTTTGTGTGTGCACACCTGTGTATGCTGAGGCCAGGGGTCAGCTTCAGCTGTTTTCCCTCAGGAGCCTTCCACCTTGTCTTTGAGATGAACCCCCTCGTTGGGCAGAAGCTCACAGATTAGGCTTAAAATGGCTGGCCAGTGAGCCCTGGGATCCACCAGTCTTTTCTCCACTCCATACCTCCAATCCTGAGATTATAAGTGTAAACCTGACTTTTTTTTTTTTTTAAAGTAGTTTCTAGACATTGGTTTCAGGTCCTTCTGCTGTGTGATAAGTACTTTACTGACTGTGGGACATCTCCACAGTCCACCCCGCACTCCACCACCCAAAGGAGGTAGTTTTTATTTTCAGCAGTCTCCTTGTGGTGCCAGGGACACAGAAGAGAACACACCAACACTAAGCAACAGGAGCTCATGGGCCAGGAGGGCTCATGGTTGCCAGAAAATGGCCCCTGAATAGTGTGCCAGTGAAGGCCTAATGCCTTATGCGAAAACAGAGAGGTCACCTTTGCAACAGGCTGACCCCATTCATAAGCTTCAGGAAATCTCCCTGTCCAAACTGACTTCTTCATTGCTACTCAACGACACATGAAAGCACATGACAAATGGCTCCCAAACAGTGGCCGCCACAGAGGCTTTACTGGGTGGCTCCTGCCCAGCTCTCTGCAGAAGCTGGAAAGTTCACAAAGCCGAGCCCAACACATCCTGTGCTGTCCCACCCTAGCCACACGTGTCTCCAACTCCCTGGCATCTATTCCAAATGCTGCGCAGAGGATAAAGAGCAGCCACAGCTTTCCCAAGTCCCAAGGATCCATGCCATCCAGGTGCTCAGTCTGAAGCCAAGACAGAGCTCCAAGTTCCTTTGTAAGACAACTCCCTCTCAGGAAGAAACTTAGCCAATGCTTCATGGTCCCTTCCTCACTCGCACCATTTGGTTTGTAGTTGCCGTCTGTGTGGGACGAGATTAGCTTTGACTTGGTTTCCTTGGTTATCTTATAACCTGGCCACAATGAAATCACAATACGTCTGTCTTTATGCTGCATCATGCCCTGACACAACGCTGGTTCTAAGGTCAGCAGGACCTGGGTTTGAATTCACAACTGCCTTTCGCCAGTCATGTGGCCTTGGGAAAGCCACTTTGATGCCAGGAGATGCCACGATTAACTCCCACACCACAAGGCTTGCTCTAAGGATAAATAGAGATCACGGGTGAAATCTACTTAGTTCTGACTGGCACATGGCTGGTGGCCAGCAGACTGTAGCGGTACTCACATTGTTACTTTATTAATGCTTTTTAGGGTTGAAGAAGCCCAGAACTTGAACTCCAGCCTTTTTCTTTGGACACAAATAGTCTCACCAAGCAATTAACACCTTATGACAACCTGGCTAAGTGTTCTCATTTGACAAGGAGCTAAGAATAGCTTCTTGCAGAGGGATGTAGAAGAGGGGGTGTGGAGAAACCCTCAGGCTGGGTATTTCCTCTGGGGCAGGGCTCAGATGCAGCTCAGGGTAGGGTAGCCAGAGAGTGGAAAGAAGAAGACTGCTCAGGCCCTCTTTGTCTAAAGTCACAGCGCAGAGACTGGCTGCACACGAGACAAGAGAACTCACATGTCTGGGGTTCCTATGTGCTGGGTGCTGTTCTACGGGGGAGGAGGGGACGCTGTTTCCATCTACTATAGATAAAGGAATCGCCACTGCAGATATTACTGTGGACCACAGCTAGAATCTATGCAAATGAGCATTAACCCCCAAACCTGTCCTTTCTAACATGCATTTTTTTTTCAATGAAATGGTTACATTGCACAGTGACAGCAGACCCCATTTGTACTGTCATCAGAAAAAAAAAATAGTGCTGTACAGTAGAGCGGCCTTGTCCCCCCAGATCAGTTGTATGATCTTCATTAAATAACGCTGCCGTCCCAAAAGAGAGGTGATGAGGGCCACCACTAGTGGGCTTGGGAAGGAAGGGATAAATTCGAGGGAGGCGGGTTTGACAGAATCAAGGGACTGGGCATGGAGTTTCTAAAAGAGGGAACGGAGGCTACAGTCTCTAGTGTAGGTACCAGAGACTAGGATGCGCATATGGCCCAAGACTGTAGGTGAGAAGGCTTGCTTGGGCTCTGAGATGGTCTTGACATGGCTTCTTGCTTTTCTTCTTAAAGCCAGACACAGGCAAACTCAGTCATTAGGAGCTCTTATTCTTGCAGCTGCATTTGACAAAACTCGGCCTGTCCCCGGGTTGACTAATAAACTTGGCTGGTTAATGTAGGCACAGGGTCCTCCGAGACGACACCTTCTCCTCCCCTCGCTCTGTCCACAAGCACAGATCTGTTTTCCACCCACTGTCCTAAACCCCTGGCACGCAAGCTGCGGGTTTCTTGATATTTGGACCCTACTTAGGATGAAGCATGTGGCTAGCAAATCTTTTCTCATTAGAAAAATAGCCTAGAATGACTTCTTGCAGTGGGAGGGAGAAAAGGAGGGCAGAGCAGTAGTAACCTCAGTCCTCCTGCCCTTCTCCCCCCTCTTCTCCCTTGAATATCTCCCCTTCCCTTCGCTCTGTCCCCCACTCTGTGCTCTCCTCATAGCCTGCCCTTGCTCCCTGGCCTAGGTGCTTCCTGCAGTCCAGGGAGCTTCGTGCAGTCAATCCACGAATGGATGACTGTATGTAAACCACGACCTGGGAAATGTCACATCTTCCAGGGAAGTGGGGAGATTCCGTGGAGCTCTGCTGTCTATGGTGACCATTCCACACAGCCCTCACCCATAGGACATTCACCTTCAACTCTAGTTATTTGGATTTTACATACTATAGCATACACAAACATGCACACGACAAGAGGGAGAACATACAAACATTTTATAGTTTATTTTAACTTTAAAGTTTATTTTAATGACAAAACCCAATGACAAGAAAGCAAACAGTCAGGGGCTGGCACGATCTGTGTGTGTGTTCTTATGTCTTCCATGGGAATAAGATGTGCTTGGTTATAGAGAAGTGGCAATGAGGGCCTCAAGTTCTTGAGAGGCCTTCAATCAACTATTCCTTCCACCAACATTAGGCAATCAGATTCTAGGAACTAGATGTTCTTTTAGGTGCAGGGAGTGAGGGTCACAGTGAGGGTTGCTTATCTTTGCTCTGTGGAGGCATACAGCCCTTTAGAGAGGGTCTACATTGTGCAAAGAGCTATCACACAGCCATGCCCGTGGCAAGGCATGGACAACTGTTGTCTTGATCTCTGTTTCCTGATGTAGTCTTACCACTGGGCACTTGCCCTTACTGGGAGATTCAAATGCCTGGATCTGCCATGAAAACCTGTCTACTCCCAGGACCCCTGGCCCTGTCTGTCATTTATGAAAGTGTCTGTCATTTTATGAAAGACAGGCTGGGTGGAGGGTAGTGGTGACGGGAAGGGTATGGAAACTTGAATGGGCCGTGTTTGCAGTCACAGTTAAAGCTGGAGATGGCGGGGGGGGGGGGGCAGATGAGCCTTCCTCCTTTACAAGCTCAGCATCTCTTCCACCTGATTTGGAGTTTATAATGTTTCTCTGAATGTATTTAAGGTAGCAGTTCCCAAATTGTGTTCTGCAGAACACTACTGTGAGACACAGATTTGAAGGGTGAAATATATATTCCGTAGTTAATGTGTTTGAAAAATTCGAGATTAAACAAAATTAAGCCAGCCGCTTCACTGCAGGGCTGCTTTCAACCTTCAGCATGCAAGGGTGTGCCGTGAATCTTAAAGAGGCAGATAGAATAAGTGGCCATTTCCAATATTATCTGAACATAGAACCTTGTTTTTAGTGGAATTTCTGTGCACTCCTCTGGGAAACTAATGTCCACAGGAACAGACTTAGGGAAATCCTGCCTTAGAAGGATTTTTATTGTTTGCAAACAGGTAGCTGTCAGCGGTTTCCCGAACTCTCAGAAAGTTTGCTTCAGAAACACACACACACACACACACACACACACACACACACACGGTCCAGATACTGGCAGGATAAAATCCTGCCATGTCCCGGGAAATTGCTGTAAAAGGACCTGCCATCTCTCTCTGGTCCTTTGGCAAGCTCTCCAATGAATCGTCATAAATAGCACGAATCACCAAGGAAGCCTCTGAAATCGTTTCATCTTAAGAGGCCTTTGAAACTAGGAAATAGAATAGAGTCAAGGGACAAGGAGGTAGGGATTGAAAGGCAGGAAGACAGACTGGCTGACTTCTGGGGAGACTGTCTCTGAGTGTCTGCAATTAACCCATTCATTCTGACTCTGCCAAGAGCATGCTGAAGGAGGTAATTCCCCCCCGCCGGTTTCCAAGTGGGACTAAGGAAGGTGAGGGCCAGATGCTACTCAGATCTCGCGGGAGTACTTGGGTAACCGTTATCCACTGAGTACTTCTCCCTTGCCGGATGACAATGATAAGCCTGCCTTATACGTGCTCGTTTCTTCTTTTCTCCATTCATTTATTTGACAGTGTGCAGGGGAATGAATGGGTGGGCGGGGGAGTGTGCATCATATCATGAATATGCCACAGTGCTCCTATAGAGGGACCAGAGAACATCCTGACTCGAGTTGGTTCTCTCCTGCGACATCTCAGTCCTGGGGATTGAACTCTGATCCTTGGGCTTTGTGGCAAGCACCTTTTCAATGTTTCTTGTAACAACATAGGTGGTTTCTTTTTTATTATTGATTATTTGTAACCGGAGACTGTATTTTCATTTCCCGGTCACTCAGACCTGAATAATCACACAAAAGCTATATTAAGTAAACAGTGTTTGACCAATGGCTCAGGTATATTTCTCACTAGTTCTTACATCTTAAATTAGCCCATTTCTATTAATCTGTGTATCACCATGAGGCTGTGGCTTACGGGTAAGGTTCTGGCATCTTTCTCCTTCGGCAACTACATGGTGTCTGACTCTGCCTTCTTTCTGCCTGCATTATTAAGTTTAGTTTACTTTTCCCACCTTCATATATTCTGCCCTGTCATAGGCCAAAACAGGTTCTTTATTAACCAATGTAATAAAACATATTCACAGCATCTGTGGAGAATCCCACATGAATTATTTTTTATTAAAAATGGATTCTTCTCTCACACAATAATCCTGAGCACAGCTTCCACCCCCTCCACTCCCTCCAGCCCCACACCTCTGTTCTCCCCCTGATTCACACCCACTTTGTTACCTCTTTAGAAAAAAAGGAGGCCTCCAAGAGATGACAGCCAAACAGGACAAAATAAGATACAGCAAGACAAGACAGAAGCCCTAATATTGAGGCCGGACCAGGCAACCAATAGGAGGAAAAGAGTCTCAAGAGAAGGCAAAAGATTCCCCAGTTCCCGCTGTTAGGAATCAGACAAAAGCACCAAGCTAACAGCCATATAGCATGTGCACAGAGAGGACTAGTGCAGACCCATGCAGGCCCTGTGCTTGCTGCGTCAGTCTCTATGAGCCCCTGTGTGCCCTGCATTGTTGACTTGGTGGGCCATGTTCTCATAGGAGGTTCCCAGTAGCATCCATCCTCCTTTTCAAAGTGTGGCTGCAAAGACCAGAAAAGTCAAAGTCCTTGCTCAAGGTCAGACATCCAGTGTGGTGAGGAAGCTGGGTTTGACCTGGAAGCAGTTGCCACCTCTGCACTGCCTGGTGCTGTTGTGAATATGGGCAGCCGTGGTATCAGGACTTCCTTGAAATGGGCTTCCGTTTATCAGGCTACATATGGATAGGCACAGAGGTGTGGTGGGCTGTCTGCCCACATTGATAAGGAAGCCAGAACGATAGGATAGCCCTTGGCTTCTCCATCCACGGTCAGCAAAGCTCCTCGGTTTCCCAACAGCAGCCTGGCTCTGTTCCTTAGTCACCTCACCCTTGCCAAATACATCTTTTCTCATTAGCCATCTGCCCTCTCCTGCCTGCTGATAGCCCACAGTGGCTGGGCAGCTGCCCTGGTAGAGAGACAGGACATAATACCAGCTTATGAATCAGTACATTCTCTGGCACATCTATGATCCCCTAATGGGAGGATGGCAGAGTCCAAAACACACTTCATCCTCATCCAAGTCTGCTCTGCCGGGGTTGGTGGCTGCAGAGGAGTCTTTGTGACTCCAGTGTGTTAGCCAAAGCAGACAAGGCTGGAATCCGGACAGGTAAGCTCAGAGCCTAAGGCATTGGCAGCGGCTGTAGGTGGGGGCAAGATACGAGCAGGAGTACCAGGGGCTAAGAGAGCAAAGTCATCAAAAAAGGAGAACACCTAAAAGAAAGCAGTGTTTCCACCTGGCCAGGAAGCAAGCCTAAGGCACCCGCCATCTGTCACTTCACACTGAGTGACGGATGGGTCATTTCTAGTGTCTGTAAATACTGTGTGCCCACGGGTCAGGGAGCCGTGTGTGAGGCACTCGGAATGAGCACGCGATGGATACAGCTTCGGTCTGAGAGGATGGCCTGCCCCGCCTCTGAAGGCACTTTTACAGGAACAGATGGGTGAGCAGAATAAGCTACATGCTTTCCCCTGGTTTCTTGTATGGGGTCAAAGGAGGTCCAGGGAAAAGACTGGGTGATAGGGTAAAGGCCGTTTGTCACAGTTACCTAGCCCATTGTTGGGATAAAACACCAGGCCAAATCAAATAAAAGGAGACAGAGTTCATTTGAGCTCATAGTTGAATGTCACAATCCATCCGAACTGGGAAGGGAGTAATGGACGCAGGAGCTTAAAATGGCTGCTCACGTCGTATCCGTGATCAAGAAGCTAAGCACAGTGAATGCTTGCGGTCGGCCAACCTTCGCTTCTTGGTGCAGTCCAGAGCCACCTACTTTAGTGTATGACTTGCTGCACAAATTCGGCTAATCAAGACGTCCTTCCCAGGTGGGGCCAGAGGCTGCTATAATTTCCCACAGATGCGCCTAGAGACGTAACCTATTAGGTGATCTGAGATCCTGTCAAACTGGCAGCTGTCGCTGGTTATCACAGCATGGACGACTGGGTGGACATCCTGCACTTCTGGATGTCACTGCCCGGAAACCCCAGTTCTCTGACGGCAGCGGCCCCTGCTCCCACACTCATAGCTGTCTGAAGTGATAATGCATTCGGCTCTTGGCTGTCTGTCTCTTCGAGTCCTGTGAGGCCCCTGAGTACAGCAAGGATGTTCCCCTATGCATGTCCTCTCTGCCTAGAACAGTGTCTAGCATGCGAGAAATGCTTGCATATGTATGAAATGAATGGAAACCGTAATGACACACGGAGATACAACCTTGTCTGCACACCTTCAGGTTGACATTTTTAGAAGGCAAACATGACTTTGATACTCCACTAACACCCCCCCACACACCCACACACCCACTCACAGGACTGACTAGTCTGGGATGCTCCCTAGCATTTAGGCATGTGTACTCTGACCCCAGTAAACTTCTCCATCCTCCCCAGGGTGTGTGTGTGTGTGTGTGTGTGTGTGTGTGTGTGTGTGTGTGTGCTGTATGTTCATCCAGTGCTTCTGGAACTTTGGTGTGCATGACAGTTAGGGACCTAGTGATTATCCCACCTGGACTCAGCTCCAGGCATACAGACTCAGTTAGCATGGTGGTGGTCCATTTTGAGGAAGACCTCTGGGGTGATTCTGATGGTAGAATCGTACTTCAAGGAGGATCTCATGCCTTCATCAAAGTGCCACGGGCACTACAGTGGATGGCCACATCCTTTCTCCCCTCAGAGCCTATGTCTGATGACTTCTCTGTCTACTTACATTCTCTGTGTAGAAATTGCCTTCAGGCCTGGCTCCAGAGATGACCTGCCGAGGATGCGAACTTCCCTCCACCCATCACACATATTCCTTGTGTCTCTCTTCACCTGTCACATCTTGTATTTCCCTGGCTTAGGAGCTAATCTACTGAATTCTCTTTTTCTCCCTGAACCCCAGAAGAGCCACTCTGAGTTATTCTGTATACTGAGCACTCAGGGAGCACCTCGTGTGTCCTGAGCTGGCCACAGCCCCAGCATGCTCCCTCGTGTTCTTTCTTCTTCTTCCCCATTCTAACTGTGCTCTCTCTTTCTGATTGCCCCATCTTCCCAGGAATTCTCCCTCCAGAGAATGGACAGTCTTGTGGATGACAGAGTCAACATCTTAGGATTTTCCATTTTCAACCAATCCCATGCTTTCTTCCAAGAGTTCTCCCAGAGCCTCAACCAATCCTGGCAGGAGAACTGTGACCATGTGCCCTTCACTGGCCCTGCGGTAAGTGTCCTATAGATGCCCTTGGGTTCTAACGCTCTGTGGTCTACCACATGCTCCATACAATGAGGCAGGGCCAAAGTTATTGGCTTCCAAGATGCACCAAGAATGTGAGCCATGCTGTATCTGGAAGAATGGCTTCTGGAGGCCCAGTGATGCTGCCGAGAGAAAAGAGAGGAGGTCTCCTAGAAGGTGGCAGGCAAGTCCAGTCAGGAGCTGAACTACAGTGATTTGGTCAACTAAGGACCCCAGAGCAAGCAGTGCTTCCCTGTGAATGTTTCTCCTGGGACTTCATGGTCATCATAGTTTGTGTAAACGCAGTCTGTGATATTTACACAATGATGCTGTGGATGAATCATATACTCCTCGGGGTATCCCTGATATTAATTGATATGAGACTTGGCATTCGTTCTTTATGCATGGGGCAAAGGGTCTGGTTCCCCTGGGTGGAGAAGGAGCATTTTCAGTTTCATTCTTAACACCTGAAGAGGCAGGTCTGCCCCGTGGAAGCCTCCTACAGCTGGTGTTGCCCTGGGTCACCTTCCTAGCCAGTTTCAGAGTCTTTCACCCCCCAGGAATGCTGGAAGGGGTCTGGGTAGCAGACAGTGTTCTGCTGGAGTGCAAACAAGCTGAGCCTTGAACTTAGGTCAGCCTCCGTGTGTCCTCACAGGTCCTGTCCCTCCTTAAGTCTACTTTCCCTGCCCCCCTTGGCCTTCTTGCCTGCATGAAGGGTCCCTGTTCTTACTCAGGTTTACCTCTGCCTGGGCATTGTGCACATCCCATAATATTACCTGCCTTGGCCTTTTTCCTTCCTCATGGCATCCTAGTGAACAGTTCAAAGACGGCCGTCCGCTTCTGACAATGAGAAAACAGGTCCAGGAAAGCAGGGTGGCAGGTGGGGTCTCCCAGGGCCTCGTTTTTATACAGCCGGGACTGGTACCTAGATTGACTTCTCCCCATAGGCAACTTTGCAGCCACCCTCTCTCTGCAATGGCCTCTGAGAGGAAAGGAGCCTGGAAGGGGAGCTGGCAGCGGTGACGATAGCGCAATTCCTCCAAGCCTTCTCACCTCTGTAGCTCACCTTTCCGAGGGCTGCCTCTTCTGCTTCTCTGGAGGCCAAGAACTTCTCCCCACAAACAGCCCAGCTCCTCATGGCAGAGAGCCAGAGGGTGAGGGAGTGGGTTCTAGGGAACCACAGCTTGGGTTCTCTCCTGTGCTGGTTTAGAGAAAGGGTGCACAGGCTCCTGCATCTGCGGGATGTCTATTCCCTTCCTCCTCTCTTTCGGACTTCTCTTCCACTCTCTCTTTAGTTTCCCCCGCCCCTCTCTCCCTTTCACTCTCTTTCTGCTTCCTTCTCTTTCCTCTATAGCATCTCTCCACTCTTGATTCCCCTCTCTCTTCTTTAGGCTTGTATGAGAGACTGCCCCGCTTCCCTGCCTCCTCACAATCCCAGGTGGGGCTCCCCAAATGGGGAGTCTGGTTTGTAGGGTTTCAAAGGAAGGACCAGGCTAAAGATATCCAGGAGAAAGCTTGGCGTGCTTAGCCTGGACAAGAAGCTTCCAGGTGGCCAGTGGTACGCCACAGATGCGCTTCCTGCCTGAGACAAAGCCAGCGCGGAGGGAGTGGTGGGAAGGGACACACGCCCACTAGTTTCATATGCCATCCCCATTAATCATGCCACAAAGAACAAAAATCGTGGGAAACCATTAAAATTACAGATGGCTAGATTAAGTAATTAGAATTTAGGCTAAAGCAGATGTTTGTAATTAAGTGTTTATTTTGTTGAATAAAATCCAGATTGTAAGAACTAGTCCATGAGATCTTGATGGTCCCTGCCCTCATATTATTTTGTGGGGCAGAATCGAAGCTTCCAGAGGTTCATGGGCAAATGGGCCTTTAGGAGGAGACAGAGAATCCAGTCCTTCCTGCTTTGGGGATGATGGGGGTTACAGGTGTGTGTCTAGAAGATGTCCTTGTTTTCATTTCAGGGAGGGAAGGGAACCCAGCCGCAACTCCCTGAGTCAGAATTGATTCGTCTTAATTTATACGGAGCCTTTCATCCCCCGAAACAATTTGCAAAACAGCTCAAAAAATAACAGTGAAGAACCAAATGAAAATATAAAAACAAGAGAATAGAGGGTTCCTTGCCAAACAGCTGCTTGGTGCCAAGAAAGAAGAGATGATTTTAAATGAGGATTGAGCCAGTTTAGGGGATCTAAAATTTAGAAGAGACAGGGACAACATGGGATAGCAAGGGACAGCAGAAGCAGAGACAAAGCCAAGAGGCAGGCTTGCACCCACACAGATGGGCAGCGGGAGCATCAGAAAGATGGAGGGGTCAATCATGAGAGGAAGAAGAAATGGAAAGGAAGGAGAAGAGACAAGAGAAATGTCTCCCTTCTCTTCCCAATGGACTCAGAAGTAGAGACGGGGACAAAGCCTTTTATGACACAAGCCACTTTTCACTGACAGTGGCCCAAATGCTTTCCAGAATGGAATTAGTTGATAATAACAGAGGGAGAAGGCAATTAGGACATTGAAGAGATGGTTTGGAATGGACAGCTGAACCACGAGGGTACTGATGGACTGGCAGGGATGGCAGAGTCTTACCCCCTGACAGCTGGGATCTCGAAAAGAGAATTGAAAAAACGGAAAGAGATTAGCAACTGGGGCAGATTAGCTACAGGAGTGAAGGGGTGGGAAGTAAATCCTCAGGAGGGAGGAAGACGAGATGAGTGGTCCTAGGTCCTAGGACAGGACCCGACAGAAGAGGGGAATCAGGTGAGGAGATTGTCCTGAGGGTAGTGCATGTTCCCATAGACAGGGTAGTAACTTGAGTTAGTCCACTTCAGAGGAGACCTAGGAAGTACAGTGCCCTTGGGGACACTTTACCCACGTCACTCTCTGAAGGCCATGTGTGTGTCGAGATGAGACAGGAACCTTGATCATCTTCTACCCTTGTTCCCTACCCCAATGTCCTCAGCTTGAATTGTAATCACAAGAAATAGCTGAAGGATCTAGAAGACCCTGGAGTTAGAGATGACAAGAGACATCGGGAACAGGCACATACCGACCGCTCATCATTTGGATGATGTACTAATAAGAACATCAGCAGGGGCTAGGGAGATGGATGTGTGGGCGAAGTACTTGCCGTGCAAGCTTATGGACCCAAGTTTTGATCCTCAGCACCCACATAAAAGTTAGGCTGGCATTGTTCACCGGTGACCCCAGTACTGGGGGGAGGACGTGGAGGCAAGAGGAGTCCCTAGAGCTTGCTGGACAGCTAGCATAAGCAACTGGAGAGTCCCAGGCTCAGTGAGAGACCCTGTCTCAAAAAGTAAGGAAGAGATGGAGAGAGGAAGACACACTTAAAAACACAGGTGCACATGTACTCACATACACAGTTGTGCATATATGTGTATACACATACATATGAACACATGCACTTGTGTGCAACACACTGATAGGTAGGTAGATAGATAGATAGATAGATAGATAGAGATAGATAGATAGATAGATAGATAGATAGATAGATAGATAGATAGATGTAGGCAGGCAGACAGATAGACAGACAGAGACGGAGATTGCCAGTCAAGGAAACCTCATCCTAGCCGGAGTGGGACTAGCAACAACCACGTGCTAGGAAGGGAGACAGTGGTGTGGTGTGACCAGCGTCCTCTGAAATCATGCACTGTCCCTCGGGAACCAATGCACAGCTTCTAAAGGAGGACTGGACCTCAAGAGGAGACGGGTTACAGGCTTGTCTTGGGACCTTGAGCAGCATTACCTTGAGAGAGGGGGGGACTCTAACGATTTAGAATGCTCTCAGTTGCTAGTAGCAGGAACCCAGTTAAAATGCAGTGTGGTGTCACACAGCATAGGGAGACCTGAGGGAGAGGTAACCGGAGGCCCAGACCCTCTCGTTCTCTCTTCAGTCACATGTGGGGTCACCTCCACTCTCAGCCTGGAGCTAAGCTGACTGAAGTGGGTCCAGGCATTACATCCAGAAGCAGCACTTTCTAGAAAGAGAAGAAGGACAGTATCTTCTAGGAGAGAGAATGTGTTCCCGAGAAGCACAGCCTCTGCTCAGGGTCATGACCTGTTCTACTTTGTGCTACACGTTAGCAGTACAGCAGGGTGACTCCGTTGGCACAGGCACAGCTGGACCAGAAGCTGTTGGTGACATGAGAGGACAGACACATACACAGAATGGGAGGAGGCAGAACAGGGCCTAGGCAGGCATCGCTGGCTAATGGCTCACATCTTAACTGACACAAGGACAGCCAACCAATGAGGCCACGAGGTAAACTGGGGGGGAGGGGTGTCCCAGACCCTGGACATCCGATTTCTAATAATAACAACATTGCAATTATGAAGTAGCAATGAAATAGTTTTATGATCTAGATGCTTAAAGCAACAAGCTCTCAGCAGTGGTCTACTCTCGGGTAGAGGCTGGTCAGAGCTGGAGAGGGCATCTAGAGCATCATTATTTCATACGTCCTTTCAGTAAGGAACTGTGGGCAGCCATTAGTAGGAGAGCTGCATGTTGGGGGGGGGTGATGAGGTTCAAAGAAAAGGACAGCTGTAAGCTGGTGGAGGAGCAGCAGGTGCTAAGCAGATGAGCCCCGCCTCCCTTAGAGGAACTAGGTGACTAGGACAAGGGCAGTGAGTAGAGGTGCTCAGAGCAGTGAGGTTGCTCAGTTAGTTCAGCAGGGCTATATGGTTTCTGCTCTTATTGAGACCGGGGGTTGGGGTTTGGATACCTTTGTCTGCTCAGACTTCAGGTCACACATGGCCCCAAGGCTAGGCACAGCAAGAAGTCAGGTGGAGTTGGAAAGGCAGTAGACTTGATGGAGTCAGCAGGGACTTGAGGACTTTTCTGACCGTATCAGAATAGACTGGTGAAGATGTCACCATTCCCAGATAGGACCTGCTAAATGACAGGGGCTGAATAGGATTAGAAAGAAACACCAAGGAAAGGAGGGGAGGGATGGAGGATGGAAGGGAAGAGGGGAAGGCAGAGGGGATACATTGGCTAGGTGGCTTTGCAATGCAGGTGAATTTTGATTGTGGGCTGCTCTTCCCTGTGGTTGTGTTTGAAAAGGTTATCAGAGGTCAACACTCTTGGTACCTATTAGAGACGGCAGCCCTTTGTGTTATTGTGTCCTTCCAGTCTGCTTTCTGGACTCGTAGCATCCTCCCCCTCCTGTTCCCGATCACCTCCTCCAGAGCACTACTGACTCCTTGGTTGTGAGATTATACAGCTGCATCTGTAATGCTCACCCCGTCCTGATGGCCTGTACAGGCTCGTGAGGCCAGAATGCTGCTTCTTTTATGGATAAGAGTGGTCCCTGATTGATTTTCAGCGAGATGTCCATTGTCACTTAGCATCTAAGGATGACCTGGAGTCAAGCTGTGCTCCCCAGTTCTTCCCCCTACACCTTGCTATCTCATGCTCCGTGCCCTCTGACTGGAGGACTGTGTCCTCCCTCCCTCTAGGCTTGGAGGGGCCAGCATCCTAGAGCCTGGTCAGACAGAAGGTAGGAAGCACTCTACCACACAGGGTATGGCCTCCAGATCCTCCCAAAGGGTTCTTCTGATGAGCAAGATGACTGGTCAGGGAAAGAACTGGTTGCCAGGGGTGGACATCATGCTACCAATGGAGGAACTGGCCCCCTAGTACCCCAGTGTCATTACTGTATGGAATTCTTCCTGCCTTTCTTGGCCTTCCCCAGCCGATACACCAAGCCATTTTACCCATCATCCCCTCCCCGGGGGGCTCCTCAATTCCACCTCCCAGCATCTGCTCCTGTGGTTTCATTCTTTGAACTGTCCTCCAACTGCCTCTGAACAGTGCTGACCACAGAGATATCTCTACTGACCAGGACTTTTTCTTGTACGTTTACAGCTAGCTCCTCCTGGATTGTGCATTCCCCAGGCACAAGAGTCAGCTGTGTTTCTACTCTCTCCAGCCACCCAGTCCCCCTGGCATCCCCCACTATAAAGCCTGCCAATATTGATGTCACTCGTCAGGCAGATGTCAGTCAAGACTTAATTCAAACCAAGATACAGCTTGAAGGCTGGAGAACTGGCCTAGAGGTTAGGAGTACTGGTTGCTTTTTCTAGAGGACTGAGATTTGAGTCCCATCACCCACATGGTGGCCCATAACCATCTGTAATTCCTATTCCAGGGGATCTGAACCCTCTTCTGACTTTCTTGGGCACTGTACACACAGGGCACACAGACATACATGCAGCCAAAATACTCATCCTCATAAAATAAAATCTTCTTAAAAATTTAAGAGGAGACATGTCTTTGGAAGCCAACCACAGGGAAGACTTCATCCCGGGTACCAGGGGCACATGGACATGAATTTCTCTTGCCTTAAGGAAGCTGATTAACAGGAAAGATAAAAACACAGAATGGCTACACTGCTCTCCGCCCTTTGTTTCCAGAGTGGTGAGGGTCAGTGTCTGGACCCTGGCAGCCCTAACGAGCTAGGTTCTGCCACCCACCCTCAGCAGAGCAGTTAATCAGACATGAGAAAGGGAAGAGAAGAGGAAAGATGTACTCGATGTGACCGCACTGGGAAGAGGGACACAAAGCCAGCTACCGCCTTCGAGTCCATCCTGGGGTCCTGACTTGAGATTTAGGTTTATGTAGACAGAGGCATGCATAACTAAGCAGCACCTGGTCACAGTGTGGTCCACCCACCTTCATTGTCCGTGCTCCGGTCCCTCCTGCATGGCGACAGTCTGACAAGCTGTCAAACTGTGCGAAATCTCTTCCTAGGAGACACGTTTCTCTGCTGGCTGGCACCAGGCTTCTTCTTCCAGCGTGAGATTTTTTGGGGAAACTCCAGTTTCTTAGAGGACGTTGTTTCAATGATCTGATCGCCAAAGGGAGAGGCACCCATCTGTTTAGGTCTGTCTGCTCCTGCTGGGACAGTCGTACAGTTGAGCATGGCCCCTGCCTGTTCGCAGAGTCACTGTCCACCCACGCCCTCCAGGGGTGCTCCTCATTTGCTGTCTCCGAGCCTCTGCTCCTGTGCTCCCATCCTCTGAACTGCCTCTCTCCCCCTGCCATGTCTGATATCATATCTACTCGGATCCAATGCTCTCTGTTCCAGTGTATCTTCTTCCCTGAGATACTTTCTTTGTCACCCGACTAGACAGCTCTTCCTTTAGACGCCCCCTGACCATTGTAGTTTCAGATCTCCCCACCTCCTGGTACCTTGCTTGCTGTCCTGCTCCTGCCCTTGTACCCACCCATCATCTGTCATAGGAGTGGAATGTTACTAAACTTTAGACTTTAAACTTATCATACATTTCATACATATCTTTCACATAGAATGGTGCAGCTAGACCGTAGTCCTAGGTATGTGTAGAAAGGGACAGTTTCATGGGTGACGTCAGGTAGGAAGCAATCTACACCTGAGCCTAATAAAGTGGCCAAGTTCCGTCCGTCTTCCCGAGATTAGCAGCCTTGCCTACTGTCCTGTGGATTTACTCCTGGCAGCAATGGAAGTCGCTGTTTCCCAGAGAGAGAGAAATAATTTGGGGTCCAATGGTGTATCTTGCTGCTTAAACCCAGAGCAGTCTTTGTCAGTAGGATGCAGACCACTGGTAGACAGCAGACGTGGGTGGGGTCAGAGGAAGGGGTAGGCGGAAGGCAGTGAACCAGCCCCCTCGTTTTCCTTTGGGTGCTTTTCCTCTTGGTTCTCTATGTCCTCTCTTCCCTCCCCCATCTCTTCCTTTCTCTACTCTCTACCACTTACTCTCTCTGCTGCTCCCAGCTGTCCTCCGCCCTGCTGTTTGACGCTGTCTACGCTGTTGTGACGGCTGTGCAGGAACTGAACCGGAGCCAGGAGATTGGTGTGAAGCCCCTGTCCTGCGGCTCAGCCCAGATCTGGCAGCATGGCACCAGCCTCATGAACTACCTGCGCATGGTGAGGAGCGGCTGAAGGCCTGGTTGTGCCCAGCCTCCGGGATGGGATGCTTGGTCCAAGACTTTCCTGGTGGGTTACAGCCCTGGCTAAAACACCTGAACTGAGTGAGCCAAGGGTCCCATTTGCTCCCCAGGTTTTACCACTCTTGGCAAGGATTCATGGCTAGCTTATTCCCAAGACAATAAATAGTCCTTGGATTCTAAACTAGAAAGGGGTTCTGAGTTCCAGGCTTGCAACCTGGCCCCTGCCCAGTGGTAGCCCCTGCACAACTCCGCGCATCTAGGAGAGGACCATGCTGCTGGAACCTATGGTCTCTCAGGAGACTGAGCCTGCAGACTTCTAGCTGGTGCTTGTTTTCCCCAGAGTTCTCTCTCCAGCAGTGTTTTTTTTTTCCCATGAAAAAGACATCCCTTGTTAGAGAGAGAAGGCATATGTGTGGGGGTCTTAGACTTTTGCAACAAGTCAGGAGTATCCTGACTTCCTGCAGGCTCATGATCAGCAGATTCCCCAAAGGGAAAAATGCTGGTTACAGTTCCTCCCATGACTAAGAGACAAGGAAAGCTGAATCTGTGTTCAAGGCAGCATGGTGGCTCCTGTTGGCTTGCACAGTTGGCTTGGGGTTACTGGATATGGGCCCCTCTTCCTCCACTGAGATCCCGTGGCTTCAGAGCAGACAGAACAGGGGTTTCCAACACGGTGACGTAGCGTGTAAGAGGGATGCTGACTTGGGACCAGATTTGTTGGAGCCTGTTTGGTGCTGTAACTCACTCTCTCTTGGACAGGTAGAATTGGAAGGTCTCACCGGCCACATTGAATTCAACAGCAAAGGCCAGAGGTCCAACTATGCCTTGAAAATATTACAGTTCACCAGGAATGGTTTTCGGCAGGTAAGCCTACCTTTGCTGCCAAGGTAAAGGGTGCTTCCTCTTTGTCCTTTGCCCTGTCCCTAGTTCCATTGGCCTCCAGCTGTCAAGTGTCTCCCCAGACAGCATGCCCTGTGGAGGGAGGAGACAAGGGGAGTCACTTAGAAAGGAATGCCCCGTCCCTTTCCACACTATTGGATTATTCTGTTTTCTGGGGGCAATGGAAAGCATTAGGGATTTCTCCCAACCCCGCATCCCCGCTGGACTCCAGGGGCCCAACTGATGAGGAAAAGGGTAGCTCCCATGTGGGCAAGGACATCTTTGTGTTGGGGTAGACTGCCCCTTCTGTCCTGCTTTTCTCCAGCCCACCCCTCCTCTGCTCTCCCGTCTGTCGCTGTCTCCATCACTTTAGGGATGCTATGCCCTTCAGAGCACTTTGGTTCTTTCTATGGTTCTTCCTTCTCCATTAAGCCCTCTTATTCCCCTTTCTCTAGTCCTCTATCAGAGGAAACAGACTTTGACAACCACTTCAAGTGTCTCTCTAAAAGTCTTTATCCCCGCCATTCCCTAATAATCAGCTTCCTTTATTTAGAGGCTTCTCCGAGTCAGGAAAGACTGGAAAGATCAAGTCAGACACTAATTGCAGCAGGAAGCAGGCATATTAAACATCTAACTGTCATTATGGTTGGATGAGGTAATGTCCCACTGTAGCGCTCAAACAGCCATCCTTATAGCAAATTAGAAAGAACCGTTATCTTCACCTTCACCAACACCACCTCCATGGTGGCTACTCTCATAAGTTGAACACTTACCATAGGCTTTGTGCCACGCTAAGTGTAGCATGTGTATAAGCCTACAAAGCAGATGGCTTCATTTATCTTATGCTCTAAAAACATAGGTACTTTGTGTGAGGTGTATGTGTTCATGTATATGTGCATATGTGTGCTCATATGTCTATACATATATGTGCATGTATGTGAAGTCCAGAAGTTGGTGTTGAATATCTATTTCTAAAGTTCCCCGTCTTATATTTTGAACGAGGGTCTCCTATTGAGCCAGAACACACTATTTCAGCTTGATTAGATGTCCAGCGAGACCTGAGGCCTGAGGGTACCCTTTTTGCACCACCCTTGTGCTGGGATTGCAGCCACACGCCACTGTGCCTAGCTCTTTATGTGAGTGCTGTGCTTCTGAACTCAGGTTCTCATGTCTGTAGGGGAAACATTTTACTGATTCATCCCTCCGTCTAGCTTATAAATAGGTACTTTTTAATCAATGTCCTCACTTGGGAGGTTTATGGCTGATTTGTCCTTGAACTACTAAGTCATGGCAGAACTGGTTTGGAATCTTTGTAGCCTCTGCTTAAAGCCCATGCTCTTAACTATTATGACAACATGTATAAAACTAACCTTGGTAATTTTTAAAAGTCCCATTTTAGAGTCTATCCCATGAGATAGACTGAGAAGGGAGGCCCAGGATAGGACCCAGGAACAGATCTGGTCAATAGGTATCCAGGGTGATCCTCATGCAACCCTACAATAGCCTATCATATCTGTCTTTGCCACATCATCCCTGCATGCAGGAGGGATCTCCCTGACCTTTACATGGGTTTTAGGGAGCTAGATCTTTCTAGGTGATCAGTGACTTTTTCGGAGGGTCACTCTTCTTAGGAAAGAACAGAGAGGAAGGAAGGAGTCCCAGGAAAAGGGAAGTGGGCTGGGACTGAATGGCAGCAGCACATCCAGCTCTGGATGGGAGCTTCACGGGATGGTGGTACTTCCCGCATCGTCTCAGACAGGCACAAGGTCGGGGGGGGGTAGCTGGCACCATGGTGGTTCCTTCATTTATTTAATGGGTCTTTTACTGAGCATCTGCTATGTGTCAGACATCACGCGGGGCCTGGGGAATGCAGACACGTAGCCCTTACACGGAGAGAGCTCACAGTCTGGTGAGAGTAAGTGATGTCGGAAAAAAAAAAAATAGAAAGAGGATGAGAGCTGCAATTTAGGGCTATTAAGCTCAAATCGTGCCCCGTGGCTCATCATCCCCGAATGAGTAGGCTGCCAGCCTCTAGGAAAATTGTCAGGGAGACTTTTCCCTGAGCCCCAATCTTCTTGGGGGATTTGGAGTATAGAGAGCAGTCATTCACTCAAGTTGATACCTGTTGAGCGTCTCCTACTGCTGTCTCCCTTCTAGGTATAGGCTTAAGATGAGAAAGATCTGCTTTTGTGCAGCATATGCTCTAGCAGGGGACAGATGTCAGGCAAAAAAAAATACATATGGAACATTATGCCAGCCTGCTAAGTTCCCTGAGGAAAAATACAACTGGGTAAGGGATATGAGGGGGACGAGCATAGCGCTGGAGGAGTGGTTAGCGCATACTCCTCAGGCAACCTCAGATCTACTCCCGAGAGCACAGCCCAGCCTTTGCCAGCCTCCACCCGGACCCCAGTCCCTCCCTAGAGTGATCCAAGAAAGAGCCCACTTCCTGGGCCTCCTTCATGTCACCTCCTTTCCCCTCTGCACCCTCCAGTTGACAGAGAGCTGATGGGGCTCACTACCTCTCTCCGTCTTCATTTTGCTTCTATCTTAGCTGCCACTCAAACTGGCTTTTGGGAGGAGCTGGGGGAAGGAGGGTGAATGCAATCACATCACACCGTACAAGTTCCTCAAAGAACTAATAAAAAAATATTTTTAAAAACTGGCAGAAATCAATATTAAAACTAGATGAAGGGAGGGTCAGTGGTAGAGTGGCTTGTTTTTTGCTTGATTCCCAGTATCACAGATGAACACAATAGGGCTTCATGGACCTTGATCCTAAACAAGCGTACTGATCAAATAACCATTAGGCACAGATAAAAGCAATACACACTTATTAACTTTATTGGTGAAAGCCCCTTTAAGATGTTCTCAGAAATGCATTGAAAAGGTAAATGGACTTGAAATATTGTATCTTTTTAGAGATTGTAAAAGCAAAGATGGCAACTAGATCAAGTTCACATGGGCCTCAGAGATGGAGATAGCATCTGTTATACAATGAAAAATAAGGGAGATGATTTTAATAAAGATTTCGTTTGTTTGTTTTCGTGGTTCCAGGGATCAGACTCAGAGTCCCATATATAGTAGGTACTAGGCAAGCAATCTACCACTAAGCTATAGTCCTGACCTATGAAGGATTTTTTTTCTGTTAAAATGTTTTTCAGTAATGAATTTTAAAAATACGCAGTTTATAATGAACATGGGAAGGAATCAACATCATCAGTCCCGCCCCCAAGGTATTATTTCCAGTTGAGCCAGGCCAGAACCCAGGAGTCTGCCCTGGGGGTTTCTTCATAGTGGTGGCTGCCTCTGCATCAACAGCGCCCACTAGTGGTAAACAGTAGGCTTCTCAAACGCGGGTGCATCCCGGGACTCCATAGCTATGCGGTTTCATTCAGTACAGCAGCGTGCTCTAGAAATCTGTTAGCTTAACTAGCACCTACATGGGTGATTAGAATGGTGGGCTCACCACAGGCTACCCTTTAGCAAATACTGTGCTAATAGAAGTGCGTTCTAAGAATAGACTTCTTTTGTTTGTTTGACCTCTGTGTTCACTACGCCGTTGTTTTGAGCTAACAGCGCATGGAATCTGCCACACAAGTGACCATTAAGTGACCTTCGGCTTCCCTAAGGGACACCCGGTCTTGCCTGGACTTGGAAAGTGGATGGTGAGCATCTTCCTAAAGACCTCAGCTTTTTGACAAGTCTGGCGACTGTCCCGCTGCTCTCTGCTTTAGCTGCTGTGAGCACCAACTGGAAGCCATGTGTGACGTGTCGCACGCACAGACGCAGCTTCCCAGCGCCGGTCCCCGGGTCCCATCCCAATCATCGCCCAATCTTTGCCTCTTGACAGGTGTCCTTCCATGCTTATTGCAGGGTGAAGAAATGGTTTAAGTGGGGGATAACTAATTAGACGTCTCTCCCAGGATGGGGGGAATGTCAGTACCTCTGCTCTGATATCCTCCCAGTCCCATCCAAGGTAATGTTGGTGCAGGAAGGGAAGTGACAAGAGGCAGAAGACAGATCTCCAGGAACCTTTTGTGTAGCTGACTCTGTATTGTGCTTCACATGGGTCTCTTTGCATCTTGATGAGAGCCCTCTAGGATACACCAGCTCATCCATAAGAAACTGCAGCTCACTGGGAAAGATCATGAAGACCCAAGGACCTGAGGTCAAATCTATAGTGCCCCCAAAAAGCTAGGTGTGTCCATGCAAGACTCTAATTCCCAGCACTGGGGGGACAGAGGCAAGTAAGGCATTAGAGTTTCCCTGACTGGTCAGCCTGGCTGTAATGTGCAAGGGACTTCAGACTCTGTGAGTGACCCTATCTCAAGGCAGTGAAGCGGAGATCCATAGAGAAAGACACTGATGTGTGCATCAAATGTGTGCATAGGGGTGCACATAGCTGTACTCACATGCATGCAACACACACACACACATGCACACACGCACACACGCATGCACACATGCACAGACGCACAGTCCAAATCTTACTGTCTCCAAGAACTTGGGAAGATTTGATTATTTCATACTCAAGTTTGTTTAACTCCAAAACTCATGTTCTGGCTTCTAGGTTCCCCTTCCTGCTCGTGGGTACCTGACATTCCCCAGACAGACTTCTGCTCTGTTACTCTGCTGCCATCTGCCACCATTCGAAATGGCGCTAGGTTCTAACACCCGCTGGGATGGGTTTTCTTTAGTAAGGGCATCATCTCTCTTGGATTCGGTCCTGTTCTTTCTCTTCTGTCTGGGTGAACTACTATTAAGAGCTGGTTTTGATTATTTAGAAAGCTCCACGCAGGGACCCAGTGGGCTATAATTGGTAAAATGTCTGAACAAAATACCACATTTCCTGCCGGAGGCTGATTAAAGGTTTTTTTTTTTTACCATTTTAAAAATAGTCTTTCAGAATTCACAGTTCGTGTTTTTTTTTTTTACCATTTAAAAAAATTACTATTTTGATTCTGCATGGGGAGTGTTTGCCATCTTGGTAACTTCCACTACGGTGCATTTGGAGGAGTGTGCTTCCTATGTTGTCCTGTAGGGGGCATTCTGAACCATCTCTCCATTATTTATAGGCATAGGAGTCAATAGGGAGTCAATAGCGCTGCCTGAGTCCATCCTTGAGGGTCTCAAACCATACTGTTATTTCTTATTGCCCTCCCCCCAAAGATATGCTGGGGAGTGTTACAATAGCGTTGTCTCCCTTCCTGTCTGGGAACCCCACCCCCTTGAAGGAAGCTAGAAGGAAAGAAAGGACTTCTTTAGAAGACCCATAATTTCCCTCATTTAACTTAGTCGAAAGATCAGAGGCTGTGAGGCTCCCCTGAGCAGCGTTGTTAGCGTTAAAATAAGATGAGCACACCTTTTATCTGAGGATCGGAAATGGCTTAACAGGTCTAATTAAGCCTTCGGGGTTTGACATCCCCCAACTAAAGATGCAGACCCGCCTTTCCCCCATTGCTTTTCTGTGTATCCCAAGTGGAGTGGGCTCTGTTTTCTTTCTCACTAAAGATGCAGACCCGCCTTTCCCCCATTGCTTTGCTGTGTATCCCAAGCGGAGTGGGCTCTGTTTTCTTTCTGTGTGCAGTGATGATGGTAACCCCTCATATTTGGTCTCACAAGATCCAAAGATGATTGAAAATAGCTCTGCCTGGCACTGTGTTCTACTGGCTATACTTATGTGCAAAGCTGGCTCTCCCGACATCATAATAATAGCTAACATTTATTGTCGCCTACATGATGTACTGTGCTGGGTGGTGTACATATATATTTAAATTTTTACATCCTTTTATCAGCCTGGCATGAAAGCTGTTCTCTCATCTTGTAGGAGGAAAAATTAAGGCGGAGAGATAAAGAAATGTATCCTTCGCCTCGGTGGGAAGAGGCAGGCTGGAGAGCCCAGTTCGGGCTGACCTTCCTCAAAATGCCATTTTTACCTATTATGCTGTGTTTACCTAGAACGTGGGACAGAAAACACCCTTAACCTTCTTAGTTAGTCTTCTCACCCAGTGCAAGAGTGGTTTGCACTGGGATAGGAAGGAGACACCTGCAGCCTTTAGGTGAGCCCATCCCAGGCTGGAGAATTAGCCAGAGATACATATAGTTCAGATTCTTCTAGGTACTGGGTACTCTGCCTCCTAACTCTGCTCTATGGAACATTCCAGAATAGTCTGCATTCTCTCTCTTGCCAGCTCTGCAGATATGGAAAAGCAGATTGCTTTTACTTCACTCATTCATTTTTCCATTCCCGAATTAGCCTAAAATTTTCTTTTAAGATCTACTCTTTGTCATAGGCCGGGGATGCAGGATAAAAGAGCCATGTTCCATTTAAGAGCTGGTGATCTTAGGGGGGTGAAATTGCAGCCCGCAATTGCCTTAGAGTACTCTGATTATACACCACTTATTTTACCCTTCGCTGAGCAGTGGGCTGTACCTGTTCCCCACAGAATATGGCTTACCACTCTCACCAACAAGGCATTGGGGGCTGTCAGCTCTCTACAAACGCACAAGACTACAGACAGGATGCATTGAGACCATGGGGACTATCTGTCACCTCCCACTGACTGCATCCTCAGTTCTCATTTACGACATTAGCCTGCTTACTGGAATTTATTTTTCAAATTTCCCTTTCCTTCCGAACTCTGGGCCTTGGGGTCATTTAGTTACTCTACTTGCTGTCTTCCTTAGCAATTTGCTCAGCTCTTTGTGTGTACACTTTTCATAGAAGCTAGACCCGAGCCAGCCTTCCCTGGGACAGCTGATCCATTTGGCTCTGTTTCTATAGAAATGGAGAAACCGACAGGGTTGGCCTGAGAGGGCCAAGAAAGTAGTGCTGTGGGCTGATAGCCTTATTTTCCCAAGCATAGACAAGCTCAGAATTCAAAGAGCTTGTTTCGGAGATGATGTCAACACTTTTCTAAACAGAGGCAGGAGGATGGATGAGATGGCGTATCCAAGGCACTCTTGCAAGCAGGGTCACTCAGGGTCTTTAGAAGGAAACCCAGAGCCAACTTCCTGATGATCCTGCAGGTTGCCACTCACTTCCTCAAAGGTCAGGCCCCCTCTGTGTCCTCTGTCTAGCTGCCGTCTTTCCTGAGAGCAGCCCACGCAGAGGCAGGTCTGTCCCTTTTCTGGGACATTGGGGATCCTCCCTGCTGGCTCTGTAGCACCCGTGAGGGGTGCAGAAGCAGCAGAATTCCTTATTACAGCCATCAATAGCCAAGATTAGGAAGTGGTTTTGTTCCTCTGAGAGGACCTGGTGGGGTTCGCAACCTTCCCCACCTCCTGACCTCCCCCACTGCGCTCTCACTGCCAGTGTGTGAGCTGAGGGACAATTTGAAGGGTGTCCTGGCCTCGGAGAGAGGTCCTGTCCAGGTCCACACCCTTGTCCCCATCCCCTCCAACTCTGAGTAACCTCTGTGACAGCTCCAGTCCTTTCTGTCCTCAAGTGAACAGCCGTCGCTCAGCCGGCTTGCCAGTGGGCGAGGCAGCTCTGAGAATCCCGTGATTGTCACTGTCTGATACATTTTCAATTTGAGGAAGGAGTTTACCATAAATATGCAGCTCCTTTGAAGCTGTCTTTGCTGAGACCTGGCTCAGGGCGCTGGAGCTGGGTTTGATTGCTGGAAATCAGCAGCCCTGAGTGCCAGCTCCCCAGCAAGGGGGACAGACCTGGGAGAGCAGGCCAGCTGGGGAGCTCGCAGGGTCTGCCATCCCCCAGAGCCAGCTCTGCCTTTGATGAGGAAACTCGGGCTGCAGCTCCTCATAGATGGGAGGTGGCTTGGGGATGCTTTGAAGGTGACTGAGGGGTCACCAATTTCTTCTTTTTAATGAAGGAGCCAGGAGAGGGGGATTGGCACCGAGTTTGAAGCAGTCGGCACCGACTCTTAGAGCAGCCTCAGTTCTCTGAGCTGCAGGGCACTTAGGCCAGGTCTCTAGAAGGCAGTGCTGTATGAGAGTTTCATTGGGCTTGAAAGCCCTTAGTGACCCCATTTGCATGGAGAGTGATGGGTGTGGTCCTTCCAGTGTGCCATCTGTCCTGTGCTTTCCTACTCTACCTCCTGCCCCCGGTAGTCATGGGTGATGGGGGCCTTGTACATGCAGGGTGCCTCGGGATCATGCCCATGCCTACCTCATTTCTGACTTGGTCCCTCCTACTCCTGTCTCCGACGCTGAGCTCAGAAAGCTAGCCCTGCCACCACTGCCCTGTCTGTGTCCTCTGTCGTGGCTTCTTCTCACCACAACATCCGTCCAGGACTGTGGACTTGGGATCCTGGCCCAGCCAGCCTAGCAGAGAGCGGATGTGGCAGTAGATGAGACTCGGGGCATAGAGAGGTGGCTGTGCAGGGGCCATACGAGTGTGCCTTCCAGGTCTCAGGGTGCTGAGCGCCAGCAAGGACATCAGAGCCCCAGGACCTGGAGGTAGAGTCCTGAGGGCCTTCAAAAGTCACTTTTTCTTTTTCCTTCAAGAGAGATTCCATGTGCCAAACCACTTCTTGGCAACAGCATTTCCGTTTCTGATTCGAAAGGTCCCCGGTACCGCAGATTCGTCTCTTTTACCCTTTCCGTTCCCCTCCACTCAGTGCAGGTCCCGGTACTGAAAAGGCTCTCTAATGCCTTCTCCCAGGAGAGATTCTCTGGCTGTTCCCCCGACAGCCCCAAGGAGACAAGTTCAAGGAGCAGATGAGTTGGCCTTGAGGGCTGCATCCTAAAGGGCCTGTTATTTTTTGCAGCCTTTCTGGTCCCCCCTCCAAAGCCTAGGGACTCCTGTTTATTGGCTCCGCTGAAAAATTCAGCGGCTGCAGAGGCTCATTCACACGTCAGCAGGCAAACAAATTAAGAGGTCCTTACATTTTTGAACAAGGGGCTGATTTGGGGCAGAGGAGTGGGATTTTCAAGTGTTGCATTTGAAATCTATTTCTTGTCATGTGCCCCATCACGCTTTTGCCTGAGATCAGCCCGAGGAAGTCTGCCAGCTCCTGCCGACACTTCCCGCACCCCTTCAGCCAGCTCATGTAGGGGGGAGCTAAAAGAGGGGGTGCTGCTAATTCAGTGCCGTGAAACAGCCTGCAGCAGCCAGCTCCTCAAAATGAAAAGCAAGCCGGGGCCAGAGGCATAGGTACAGGCAGCCTAGCCAGGAGAAAAAAGCAAGGCAGATTGTGGAGGGTGAGGGAGCTTACCCGATGGGGCAGGTGATGTGGCCTAAGAGAAAGAGTCAGTGCTGAGCCCACACGCCCAGTTCCTAAT
Organism: Alexandromys fortis; assembly: GCF_014885135.2. Lineage (NCBI taxonomy): Eukaryota > Metazoa > Chordata > Mammalia > Rodentia > Cricetidae > Alexandromys > Alexandromys fortis. The sequence goes on along the minus strand of NW_026068059.1, from coordinate 1,319,810 downwards.
GCCACGTTCCATTTTCCTCAGTGAAATTAGGATCATTATGATTTCTCCTTCTTGGGTACCATAAAATTATTGAGAACAAGATGAAATGCTGTTTACAGCTGTACTTTGAGGGTTCTACCACACTACATAATTTTTAATTCTGTTGTCTCACGTAGCAATGTCTCTATGTCTCTCTATCTATAGTGATAGTCCCTTTAATCCCCTGGAAATTCTGGCCTTGTTCAGGACAGAGAGAAGGACACAACCATGGGAAGGGGAGCCTCAACATGTGGGGTTGTTCCTGCAGGAGCCACCCAACCCTAGAAGAGAGCATATGAATACCGGCCTGTGCTAGGCAGGCAGCCAACTGGTTCATGCCCATTTCTCGTCTGTCTCTAAGTTTGTACTTTTCTTTCTCTGACTGTGGCCACTCTCTGACCTTCAGCCCTACTTTGTGGTGGCTATGGATGACTGTAAAGGCAAGAGAACCTGAGTTATGGCTACTTCTAGGAGAAGCCATAGTATACTGAGGGCTTAGCGCACATAGCCCTGATAAGGTAAGAGCCACAGACACTCCCACATTCAAAATCCCTCCTCTTCCCTGCATGCAGCAGGCCCAGGTGTATGTTCTTTCCTACTCTCAAGACAGGCCACTCCCAGCCACGGGCTGAGAGCTCAGAAGCCAGGGTGCTGTCCTGATTTCAATATCAAGATGGAGAGTGAGCAGCTTGCTCCAATCCAGATGCTTTATTGAAAGCATCCATTCAGTTGGCACCTGGGACTCAGAGCTCAGAGTCAAGGCATGAGCCTTCCCAAGACACTTCTTACCTGGTAAGCTGAACAAATGAAGCTGGCTTGGCTGGGCTGTCATGTTCTTTGGCTATAATTTTCTTAGATGAAAAGTTTTGAGCATGCTTGAGTTCTCCAACCGATTTCTCAGTGATTCGTGTTGAAATGCCTCCAGTCTTCTGGGAGGCCGAGAGAGAAGAGCAAGGGAGTGTTCCTATTTGCTGACTCTGCCATGTCCTTGTCATGCATCAGTATGAGAATGGCCAATGGGGTCATCCCTAAAGTACTTGGAAGAGAGCCTGGAAGGTTTTCAATTATATTAGAAAGGGAAGCCAGGTACAGTGGCTTATACTTACAGTTGTAACACTTAGGAAGTAAGCTGGAGGACCACGGCCTTGAACCTAGCCTGAGTTACAAAGCAAGTTCAAGGTTAGCCTGGGCCTACAGGGCAGGCCTTGTCTTAGAAAAACAGAAAGAGGGTGTTTGGGAATATAGTTCAGTTGCCAGAGTGATGCCTAACATGCATAAAAGCCCTGGGTTTCTTGTCAGTTCGCAGAAATAGGCATAGTGGTGCCTGCTTATAATACTAGCATGTGGGGAGGTAGAGACAGGAGCATCAGAAGTTCAAAGTCATCATTTGGGGAGTTTGGGGTCAACCTAGGCTAGTGATCCTGTCTCAAAAAAAAATACAGGGAGCTGAGATACAGGCAGAGAAATCTTTTAAGTTTGTTTTGTTCTGCCCAAACAAATAGGCAATCTGGGCATCCTTCTGATCCTTCCATAGGAAGTTGTACTACTGAGGCCCCGAGAGATGGGAGTCCTTTAAATCTGTGAGAATATCATTGGGGTGCCACCTGCAATCAGAGCCAGCACAGAGGGCATGAGCACCACTCCTATTTGGGGTGCCGTATTTATCTGTCACAACTTTCTTCAAGAACAGCCGAGGCGGAGGACTTTTGGCAGTAAGGATGGTGACCAAATCCTGTGTCACATCCTAGAGGCTGGAGATCATGACTGGAAATCTGAGTGCAGCTTGCTGAGTGCCAAATAGTCCAGCATAGACAAGTGTAATTGTCTCTCATTATTTGTGAGATCTGTATTTGCAAGTTTGATTGCTTGATGAAATCTCTTTTTTTTTTTTGCAAACCCCAAATCAATACTCAACAATTTTATAGACATGTGGAGAGGCAAAAATTTGACTCACTCGGTGTGCACATTCCCAGCTGATCTTGAACTTGGGGATGTTCTGCTGTGATGTTTCACTGCTAATATTTCCAACAAGTGTCTTTTTCATAGACTATTGAGTACTATAGTGTGTGTGTGTTTAAACTAACTCCCACAATGCAGTGCTGACATGCTGTCCCATGTTCCTATGCACAGGAAAGACTGTGCCATGCCCTATGGAGTCAATCTATGTTCGATAGCTTCCCATGAGCCTGACCTATGGTCTGCTGTGCTTGTGAGTGAATCAGTAATATGAATTAGATGGAACATTGGTAAGCAGAGATGAATGTAAATTAATAAGGTTAAATATTGATGCGTTGATAAGAATGCTCTGATCAGAAGTTCACAGGAACCTAACCCTGTGTGTGTCCTGGGAGCAAAGGTTTGCTATTCCCTACTTTAATGTGTGTGGCAGTTTTATATAGGCCAGAGGAACAACAAAGAATGAGAATCAGTCAGGAGAGAAGACCAGGAACGAGCCCGTTGGAATATCTGAATGTTCCTACATGGCCTTTCTTTGCTCCATAGTCCTGCTCTTTTCTTTCCTTACCATGTCCAAGGCCCCTCCAGGCCTTGCCTTCCTGCCAGCTGCCCTGATATAGAGATAAAACCTATATCCTGGTGTGGGATGGATGGCATAATAAAAACCTTGTAGACCAATGTTCTACCTAGTTTCTTGGGTTACTGCAAACATAAGGAAGAATATTGACTAAATGTCTCATGTCAGAGAACACACTACCTGCGGGACAGCATATTCCATTTTGGGAAGGTTCTTTCTGTCGCCACATATGTTAAATGTTCACCTGATTCACCTTTGTGCCCAGGAAGCTGCGCTTCCAGTGGCCCCATTGCCTCGCTCAGACCCATCTCTCTCCCAGGTTCAGTTTCAAGGCACTTGGGAAAACTGCGCATTGCAACTCTTTGAGTTGGAAGAGGCTAGCCCACATTATTCTTTTGAGGCTTGATCACTGAAGACTAAATGCACTAACTTGCCTAGGTGAATTCAAGCCAATAGAGTTTACTGAGCACCCATAGTAAACCAGACACCAGTGTTGGAGCTGAAACCACAGAAGGAGAACTAATCCACATAGACAGAACTTTGGCAAGTGCTGATTCCACACTAGGCTCTGGGGTTAGGGCTCTTGTCTGTCAAAGAGTGAAATGTCTGGTGGGGAGAATGGACCCGACATAAATGATGGCAGAAGAGTTGTGTGATTTCAAGTGTGATGAGTTTTCTCAAAGGATGAATGAGAAATCCCATGGTCCAGTCAGGGACGGGCAGCCCTTCCTAAGACAGTAACAGGTGCCTTGTAGCTGTAAGGATCCATGTTCAAACAAAGGAGTTTACAGCAAAGCCAGGTCAAGAAAGCCAAACCTTCTGCTCCCTAACTTCTCAACCGTAGCCTGGTCTCACTTTCCTGGGTGTTGTTTAGATACTCTTTTCTACATACTTAAGTGAGAATCCAAAGCAGGGAAACCAAGGGATGTGGGCTCTCTCTTAGGAATGCTTATAGCCAATACTGCTGGATAAACTAACAATTCAGATATTTGCCAAATGATTAATTATATATCCACAGCCTGGAAAATTATAATATCCTGGGATAGTGTACTATCGTGGTGGTCCTGTCTGCATTTGAATCCTCTCAAATCCTAGTTTTTATATATAAATTGGGGATGGTAGCAAAATCTCCCTGTAGTATGGATGGAAAGATCAAATGAGATAATAAAATGTTCAGTCCAGAGCTTTGGCATGGAAGGGATGCCCAGAAGTACTGATTAACAAAACTTTCTAATAGCCTTTAGTTATAGTGAGTAACCGAAACTAGGAGTTCATGGGTGTCAACAGTATACACATTAAACATGACTTATTGTCCAAAGACTATGTTAGGTACTGAAGATAGAGTAGTCAGTAGTCAACAAGTAAGCTATCCAAATCCCTGATGGTATGCATTTGCATATTCTGAATGTAATTTGCATGGATGATGCAATTCCGAATGCATGAATACCCACTTATGCATAACCCAAACCCAAACTCACGCAGTATTCAGTATCCCTGCTCTTGGACTGCACCTGTGTCCACTCTACACGAGATCCCGCTTTTTAAATGCAGGTGCTGGTCCACTCAATTGGTTTCATAACTCACAAGTGGATTGTAGCCAATGTTTAATAAGACGCTTACTAGACAAAACGAGTGGAAGGTGTGAAATAAGTCCTGGCAGAGTGCACTGTCGTGGATCTTCCTGGCTCTCCCTGCGCTGGGTTTTGTTCTCTTACTTTCATTGGGCACTGCTGCTGTCCTGGAATTTTTGCAGCATTATGTATTTAAGTGCTCCAGTGAGTATCTGGGTGTCTCCTGTGGCTAAGCAAAATAAGGCTTTTGGTCGACTTCAGCAACTCCCTCTATTCCCCAACTGACTCCAGCCTTCAGTTTGGTGTTTTCTCATGACCCCAAACTGCTCTTGTGTTTTATAAGCTGTTCCATGAGTAGACACATTGGGTTTTAAGCTAATGAACATTACTCCCGTATACCAGATACTCATCATGGAGGCTGATATTACTAATATTTTGAGCTAATATTTTATGTGTGTGTGTGTGTGTGTGTGTGTGTGTTTGTTGGGGGTGTACATACATGTATGCATGGCAGTCAGAGGTCAACCTCAGATATTCTTCAGGTAATCTTGTCCTTGGGGTATGAGATAGGGTTTCTCACTGAGACTTGGGGATCACTGGTTAGGCTGCCGGACCAGCAAACACTAAGGCTCTGCCTGTCTCTGCTCCCCTGGTGCTGCCCTGTTACAAGCATGGGCCACCACACTGGGATTCTTTTACATGCATGCTGTGGATGAGAACTCACAGCCTCCTGCTTGCTGGGCTGAGCCACCTCCCCAGCCCCTTAAGCTGATCTCCGTCAAGTTACATAGCTGTACCACCAAGCCTGTGGGAACTCTAACCTATCTCAGGTCATCCCTAGCATCTCCTTCTTAATGTCTCACACCAGAGTGACACCTCGCCATCCCATATAGAGCCACTCCAGACACTCATGCATGTGCAGATTGTATCACAAGCACCCTTCAGAATAAGAACTCCAGACCTAGAACTCAGAACTGGAATCTAAACATGATTATGGTTCCAAACCTTGGGTCATCCTGGAAGGAAAGAACTAGACTATGAAGACCTTGCATTTGAGTGGCCTTGACTTGCTACAGCTGTGATCACCTTAGGGGATCCCCTTAAGTGGATAAGGATGGAAGGATTAGGCTTATTTCAGGTGGCAAAACTGACTTCCTCGGGCCACACAGTAAACAACCGGCAAGGTAGAACTTGAACCCAGGCAGCTTGACATCTGATCACTTTGGATCTGCCCCGCTAAGATACAGTCATACGCTGCCTACCTCTGCAGGGCTTATGGCTCAGCAAAGGTCCTTAGCTCCTTACCAGGAACACTGCACGATGTTATGCCAGCCAGCTTGCAGCGACTATCTTTAACACCTGGGCCAGTCGACTTCTAAAGAGAAAAGGGTCATTTGGGCTCAGTCTTGAAAGGCTCAGTCCATGGTTGATGGACCATCAACCACTGCTGCATGGGGCCTATTTTGGTCCATCACAGCAGAGAATGTAGGGTGAGCGAAGTCCTTCACTTCATGGTCAAAAAGTTCAAGAGTGAGGAGGGAGCTGGATTTTCCACTTGGCTTGGATGGCTTAAAATTTCCTCTGCTAATTTCCACCAGCTAAGATGCACAGAACCCCGGGGATTGTTCTAGACTCAAGCTATAGCATATGTGTAGGTCCTATCATTTGTGTTCATTTCACAGAGGAGTGAGCAAAGTTTAGAGACGGATGCCTGGATAGGAGGGAAAAAAAAAAACATGGACACTCTGAGGCCTCTTCAATTCCCCAGGGCCACACTTCTGAGCAAATAGCTTGGGCTCATGCCCACCTCACTCATGTGGGTCAGGACTGGAGTCAATGAACAAGCTCACACTGATGAGAGAAGCACAGAAGGAGGCTCAGGATTCAAGGTTAATACAGCCTACACCTATCCTAAGCCCATTAGCAGAGCAAGAAATAGGATCTGAGTTCCAATCCCACTTCAATCCGCATCAGCTGTGTGACACTCAATGAGTTACTTGACATGTCTGAGTCTCAGTTTTGTTAATTTATTCAGCAGAAACTCACATTATTGTACCGAATTCAGGCATTTTTACTGCTTCGAACCTATCAATGCATGTCTCGGGGGGAATAATGACAGGGCTGCTACTCGGAAGCAGGAGCATTTATGAAAGGAAACCACATGAGCCAGGGCACAGGAAGCAGAGATCAGTAAGTATTTGAAACCTCTGACTTTGGAGCAGGGCTTAGGGTTTCATCAGCAGCCGCAGAAGAAGCTGGGTCCCACTGTTGCCAAGTACAAAGAGCAACTGTCTAAATGTGCATAAACTGTTAAGTGTTACAGTGTTGTGTGCTTATCCGCGGATGTGGGAAATGATGGAAGCAAGTCCCTTGGGGCTGAAAAACCATCCCTTTTTAGTTACTTAAGAAAGAACAAAGTGGCCAAAAGACACCCCTGAGTATCTCAGCAGGAAACTAGCTCCAGGGTTCTCAGGGCTTCCAGCAGCAGCAAGGGATGCTAGTTAGAAGGCTGATAATTTTGCAAGTCCCTAGCACTCCAGAAAAGGTCCTGAGGGCTCCTATTTGACAGTTGAGAAGGAAACCATTGGATGAGAGTGGGGATGGGGCTTGGTAAAGTTTATGCAAGCTCTGCCAACAGGCCAGGCCCTGTGCTAAACCCGTTCCCATGGTTACAGTCTTGACCCTTTCTAGCCAGATAACACAGTGGTTAGGAGCATGTGCTCTGGTGATTGAGAAAATCTGTTTGAATCTCCACTGTGGTGCTTATCAGAGTGTGACCGTGGAGACTTTAATTACTCAACCTTGCTGGTATTCAGGGCTTTAAAAATCTTTAAAATGAGTATAAAATGGTCTACCCCTTGTAGATTTGCTGAGGATTAAATAAGATAGAGTTTCTGGTGCATTTGTTCGGTTATATTAATTGAGCATCTATGAGATGGGAGGCATTGCGCCAAACCCTAGGGTGAAGAGGCAGGCTACCCAAGCTGTTGTTATCTTTGCCCCCATGAGGCTTATGACATAGTGAGACAGACAGGCAGTCAGCAGTATCCCATGTTCAGACATTAAGAAGGATGATGGACGAGAAGACCTGCCTCCTGGAAGAAGCAGTCTTCAGGCAGAGTCCTAAAAGAAGCAGGTGAAAAGTAGATGAGGGTGAGCAAACATTTTCCGTGACATCCAGATGGTGAGTGCTCGGTCTTTGCAGGTGTCTTAGCAGTATGCTGCAGCTCCGCCCTTCTGAATGAAAGACTATGCAGAAGTGAATGTGTCAATAAAACTTTATTTGTAGAAACAGACAGTGGGCCAAATTTCAAGCCATGCTTTGTCATCCCCTAGCAGGTGCAATTCTAGACAAGGAATGGCACATGCAATGACCCTGGCAGGGCGTAACTGGAGGAAATCAAGGGGAGCAGGTATATGAGGCCTTGTAGGTCTGACAGGCTGCCGGGTGGCTTCTTGTCTCTGTCTTTAAACCAAATGGGAAAGAACTGTAGTGTTTCTAAGCAGAGGCTGCTGTGACTCTAGGGGTCAGTTCTGGGTACATGACTGACTGCTGCCTTGTGAGGACCAGAATAGAGATGCTCAGAATGTCTTCTAGTCCTCCAAAGGTTCATCAGGAGTGTGGAGACACACAGGGTCCTGTGATCACAGCACTAGGTGCCGGCATAGTCAGGTCTCCTGATTCCATTTTGTTAGTTCTGAGAAGTGAGGCACTGAACAAGGCCCTTGGATGAGTGCATAGCAAGGGCAGGAAGCCTCCTCAGGTACCTGTGGTCAGGCCCCCGAACAACTACTTCCTGTAGTAACCAGCTTGCTCATGATGACTGAGGGCCACGTGGAAGGCCAAATCCAAGTACCTGCTGTGCATTCAACTACAGTCATGGCTTCTCAAAGGACTATGGAACGCTCCTAATCAAGCCACTGAGCCCATCCTCTAAAGCCATTATAGACTCAACCCCTTGCCTAATCTTTTCTCCCACCGGTTCACTGGCTCCTTCCCCCAGAAGTGTTAAGTGTAGTTCAGCTCCTGGAGGACAGGTCCTCAGACTCAGTTGTCCTGCTAGAAGCAGAAGCCACAGCCCACCATGAGGAAAGAGGCATACACCTGGAGTATTGACTGGTTCTCTTTACAATGGTGGAGAGATACAGCAAGTGGCCGGCACACTGCAGTAATCCTGGGGCAGGAGTAGACCAACATCATGGTGTCTACACAGCTTCCTAATGACCATGCCTCACTTTAAGGTAAAGCCCACTCCGTTAAGACAACAGAAGAACCTGTAGCTCCCTTAGGAAGGAAGCCATATTTTTGAATGCATAATTGAGACCTGCAAAATTCAGTGCCTAAAGGAACGAGAAAATTATTAATTTATATTGATCTGTATCCCTAGGGGATTTGTGGGTAAATGATACTTCCTACGCATGGGTAATTCTGTCCTGTGTTAGCTGTGTTTGCCTACATTTCCATGTTTGACTAAGCATCTCCATCAGAAAGTGTTTCTTTCAATAGCCTTAGAGACAGTATTTAGAAAGACTACACAGTTTTATTTATCTATTAATTTTAAATTTGAGATGGAGGTCTCACTATATAGCCCAGACTGGCCTTGAACTTACTATGTAGTCCAGGATAGTCCTTGAGCTCTCAGTGATTCTCCTGTCTCAACCACCTGAGTGCTGGGATTACAGGTGTGTGTCACATACCTGGCTACAGTGGTTCTCACAGCTATGATCACCGTCAAGCACTGCCTGGGTCTTATTTAGCATCCTAAATTTTCTGCTTTTCCATTCTGCGACCTGGATACATTGACTTACCAGGGCTTGAATTCGTTTTCTAATAGAGTGAGCTAAGGTTACTAGACACCTGAGTGCCCGATGTGGTGCCTGGTGGCAGAGTCAGCACCTGTTGTATGGTAAAACCAGCTGGCTTTAGCTGCGGAGAGGCCATTGCACATGCCTCCTCGGCTCTGTGCTCTCTATGAGACAAGACATTGGTTGGGAATGTTTATACCACAGAAATTGGCAGCGGCTAGGAATTGGGATCTCTTTTTCCAGAAGAGCCAGTTTTGGAACACCTCCTCCCGTCATGGTGTGCCCTCATCTCTGTGAATCTCTGGACCCCAGTCATTCCCTGGCTCCTAAGGGTCATGCGGCTGTTCCTTGTGTTCTGCAATGATCCAGCCAAGTGTCAGAATAACTTGCACTACTGCTATAGCCCAGACTCTTGCTCCTATCCCTTGACTTTCTGACTAAGTCTCTCATGGTGGCACTGCTGTCTGAAAACCAAAGTTGGTGGCACAGGCCTAATCTGTCTAATCAGCTAAGATCCCAGTGTGCACTCTTTGGAGGACACAGAAGAGACTCTGCCTCCTGTCCCCAACAAGGACACTCTAATGGGTACTGACTAGCCCAGTATTGAACTAATCTAAAACCCCTTCAAGGCAGCAGATGCTATATAAATCCCCATCTTATGGATGGGGAAATAGACTCCAAGAGATAAGCAATTTACACGAGGTCATACCGTTCATAACTAGAGAAGCCAGGTTAAAAGAGAGTCAGTCCCCCAACCCTGGGGCCATGGCCTGGATGGTGCAGATGGTGCTATGCTCCAGGGCCAGAAGAGGCTGAAATCCAGCATCAGCTCTGCATGCTCAGCTGTGCACAGGCTGGACCCCATCTGCCCAGGCAACGGAGGGCTTCTTCCCTGAGTTAAGATACTGTAACATAGGGGTTATCTGTGTTCTTGCCCAGATGCTTGCTTTCTCTCCCACCCTTCACTGCAACCTCTTGGGCCTCTAAAACAGTGAAAAAGCAGAGCAAATGGAACAAATGGGGGGGGGGGCTGTGATCTGAAGTGAACTGATCCCGTGGTTTGCTCTGGGCATGTGGGCAAACCAGCTGTGTCTGCAGAAGCCTTGATGTGGAGGGAGGGGGGGGAGGCAGGTGTCAGTGAGGTGGAGCAAGGGGATTTGGTTGCAGCTAAAGGCTCAACTCCTGTGAGAAGAGAGTGACATCTTCTGCCCACCCCTGCCCATGTGTGGCATGGATGGTGCCCAGTAGGTGGGGCAATTAGCCCGTATCCCAGGGCACCTGGCTCTACCATCGCTCCCCTTCCCACTGTCTATCTGCAATTAGATGGCTCCAGCTAATGGCTGCCAAAGCACTTTGTTGGCCCTGACGGCTCTATTAATTTCTCGAGGCTGATAGGAGAGTGGGTGGGAGCCTCATTTCTTGACTGGAGCTCAGGGGCTAATTAGTCTATTTGCCTGGTCTCCAGAGGTGAAGACTTGGGGGTGCAGAGGGAGGCTGTCAGCTGTGGCTATGGAAAACTCTCTTCTGCCGGTGGCTGTTGTAGGAGTCTAGTTTGTTGCTTGAGTGAGGCCGAGGAGCCGGGGCTGCCCCGAGCAGGTGGCCTTGCTGGTGTGAAGTGTAAGTCCGGGAATAACATAGGATGCTGAAGAGTTCGGTCTCGTCCCAAACATCCAAATGCTGGCATCCAGCCTGCTTGGTTTTATGTTCCTCCTGCCCGAGTGGAGTTCTTCCAGGCCTAGCAGAACACGGGGAGCCAATTCTACACATTTTGAAGGCAGGAAAGCAGCCCCTGGGAGGAGAGAGATTCCTGCTGGATTTATGGAGTGTCAGGACCAGAGAGAAGATAGTTATGGGTACTAAAGCTCATACTGGGTTACTGAGGGCTCGAGAGGCCACCCTGGTTAGTCTGGTTTGCTCAGATTAAACACACACACACACACACACACACACACACACACACACACACACACTGACATCAACAGAGTCGGGAAAGATCAAAGATTTAGAACCCCGCTCTGGATTCGAACCCATACCACAGCTACCAGCTGTGACCCCAGGAGACAAGCCATTAAACCTGTCTGAGCATGTTTCTTGATTAATAAGTAGAAACACCACGACGCCTCCGGAATATGATGGGAGGATTCAGAGTAATAGACCGGGGTCTATGACACCACAGGTGTCTTGTAATTACTCCCCACCCCCCTCTGTTTGGAAATCTCACAGCAGAGCTTTCATCCTCTCACCCTTGTTCCTGTAGAGAGGGGGGTTAGGGGGAGACCAGGCAACGATGTATCAACAGGTCCCTCTGAGAGGCAATAGGAGCTCCAGAAGCCAGCGGTCAGTGTTCTGCCCGTGCTGGGCCAGCAAGAGCAAAGTGCCCATAGGAGACAGTGACTTTCTCTGCTTCCATGGCCAGGAGCAAGGTTGCTGAGGTCTGAGCATACACAAGGTTGTTGCGGGGAGACTCCAGGAAGTAAAAATGCGCCTCCCATGTTCAGAAAGCAGAGCTCTGCAGACTTCTGTGGGAAGATTCATCTAGGGTGTAGAAACGCAGGGTTTAAGGTTCAGGTCTCTCAGCTGATGGGCTGTGGGCTCTCAGGCAAGCTGGGCAGGAGCTCTTATTGTATATAAAACAAAGCATAGCGTACATAGATCTGTCACGCCATTGCACAGGTGGAGAAAATTGTCCTTTCTGTTGGAATCCTTCCAGAGGTGTGGAGAGGAGCTTTTGCTGAACTACTCTTTGCCACCCCTAAAGCTCACCATGGATCCATGCATGGTCCTGGAGGCCCAGCACAGCTCCCAGTGTTCTAGGGAGGTCCGGGTGGGGCCTGCCCTCTGCATGCCCCACCTTCTCCAAAACATAAATGCAAGCTGCTGGCATCTCTGCATTGTGACTCTGAGCTTTTTTGTTCCATGAAGTAAGGATGGGGTCAGAGGGGAAGCTAAGTCTTCCTTGTTGTTAGAGCATCTGAAAGCCTAGCTCCAGGGGACAGAACAATAGGGCAACTGCAGGGACTCATGGGAGCTTTCCAGGAAAGCTGCTTCTGGTGCCTAGGAGACATGGCTCTGTGCATCTCTGGGCATGCAGGCAACCATCAGCTGTTTTTCATGGGTGCCAACCCAGTTACTCAGCAACGGGAGTGACTTGCCTGGGGTCTAGCCAGCAGAATTATATTGGGATCAAATATGTGTGTATTGTATATGCATGCATTATTTATAGATGTTATGTAATATAAGGTCTATTACAAAAGTGGTCCATTGGACCCCCTGGAGATTGTCAGGATGATGGAATAGCCCATGGTGATATACTGTATCCTCGACAACTGGTTAAGAGAGCATGATGGCTCATGTTAGTTCTCGCAAAGTCAAGGCAGGAGGATTGCCACAAGTTTGAAGTCCGCCAAACTTGATTAACAGGGCATATCTTATTTGTGCATATATGTATGTAATGTATGCATGTATACGTTAGCATGTATGCTTGTGTGTGTCTCTCAGTGTGTATACACTTGTATGTGAACACATGGAGGCCAGATTCACCTCATTTTTGATACAGGGACTCTCATTGAACCTGGAACTTTCCAATTTGTCTTGACTGGCCAGCTAGCCTCCGAGATCCTCCTACCTCAGCCTTCCTAGGGCCATGATTAAGTGTCTGTTGTTATTCCCATTTGACACAGAAGGAAACATGCTTAGGGGGCTCAGAAACATCACTGAAATTGCACAGTTAGTTTATCCTCCTGGTTAGAGTGGGGTCTGGAGTGTCAAACTGGTACCGACAAGATCTGTCCATTCTGAAAGGGAGTGGAACATTCCCTTTTCCAATCAAGGACACTGACTGAGCCTCATGGTGAGCTAGTGAATTAAGGAGACCAGGGTTTGACTCTCCCTCTTCTGACTTATTCACACAGTCATTTGTTCAGTCATCCAATAAGCATACAGATTTCTTCTCCTTTAGTAATGTGATTTCATATGGGCTTTCCAGTACCAAGGACTGAAATCAGGGCGTCTTTCATGTCAGGAGAGAACTCCACCACTGAGCTACATTCCAAGCCCTCAGCCAACATTCATTAAAGGCCTAGCACATGCTAGTTCCTTCTCATCTGCTATCTATTCTCCCAATTGCATGTCTGTTTGTTTGTTAAGATAGGGTCTCACTATGTAGCCCCGGCTATCCCTGACCTCACCAGGTAGCCCTGAATAACTTATAGCAATCCTCCTGCTTTGACCTTGCAAGTGCAGACGTGAGCCGCAGTGCTCCCTTAGCCAATTTTGAAGGCAGGCCAAAGCAAAAGAGTCTTGTGTCTTTGCCCTTACTGGAAATAGCACACTTCCCCGTTTCCCCTCCGCTTCTGCCGACAGAACTCTGCACCGTGCTAGAGCGCTAACTCTTTTCTCCGTTCTCCCTCATCTCTTCCAAGTCTTGGATTCTTTCTTTCCTTGCTCTGACATCCTCCTTTCCTCAAGACTCTCAGCCTGTATCTTGTGCCCCAGTTCTGGTCTAGCCTGTTGCTCCTCCACACCCCAACCCTTTCTCCTGGTGTTTACCCACAACAGAGCACTGTCCTCTGCCGTTCTCAAGTCCAGTAACCTGCAGCCCAGGCTGTTCCTTCCCCGAGTCTTCCCATCCTCTCCCCTTGGTCTCCTCAGATCGGCCAGTGGCACGTGGCAGAGGGCCTCAGCATGGACAGCCGCCTCTACGCCTCCAACATCTCCGACAGTCTTTTCAACACCACCTTGGTCGTCACCACCATCCTGGTAAGCGGGGTTTCTCGGGCCTCCAGCTGCAGCTCCCGAGGGTGCCTCCTCCCCAAGCTCTTGCCCTTAGGCTTCCCAGGGAACAGAAGATGGCAATGCTAATCACAGCACAGAGGCCATTCTATGGCAGTGTAATTGCACTCCAGTTGCTGTTTCCCATGGAAATGCTGTCTGCTGAGCTGCTGAGCAGCTGGGGCAGAGGGAGAGCGGCTGCAGTTTGTGGATGCCTCGCCTGGTGATGGGGCAGCTGTTTAGAAACCCTAGAAATGGGGTCTGCGGACACAGGTGGGACTAGCTGGATCCAGTCTCTTGAGATGACCCCCTAATTTCCCAACTTTGCTTGGTATAAACCACCCCACCCCAGTCACACCCTCCAGCAGACACCCTAATGTCTGGGTTGCTATGGCCCTTTCCTTCACTGCCAGATTGTGATAAGAGAGTTCTTGATGAGCCCCTCAGCCAAGAGACCATCTGCCTTCCTACTTGATTCATTTCTATTCAGTAATTACCAGTCTGCCTCCCACCCCTGCCCCCTGATGTGTGTCTGGCGCTGTGCTCACTCACAGAATCTCTGAAGCTGAGTACGGCTTGGTCTGTACTTTCAAAGAAGTTATCCTTGAGCAGACAGGCCAAGTCAAGTGCCACAGCCAAGGTGTCGCCATCACCACTAGCCCTGAAGACTTGCTTCAAAAGTCTGTCAGTTAAACCAACTAAAGGTTAAGCAATGATTACTTTGTTCCTCCCCACTCTGATTTTAACTAACCAAAGGGGTATTTCCCCAACCCACACAGCGTCTCACCAGACAGAGTTAACTAGCATAGCCACTCTGGTATTCCTTCAACCCAGAGCAGAGGTGATGTCTAGGCTAGCTGCGTACAGTTTAGCCTCTACTAGACAGATGTGTAGAGCAGAGGTGATGTCTAGGCTAGCTGCGCATAGTCTAGCCTCTACTAGACAGATGTGCAAAGCAAAGGTGATGTCTAGGCTAGCTGCGTACAGTCTAGCCTCTGCTAGACAGATGTGCAGAGCAGAGGTGATGTCTAGGCTAGCTGCGTACAGTCTAGCCTCTACTAGATAGATGTGCAGGTCTGCAAACATACCTACTTCTCTTGGGCTTTTTTTTTGATAAAACAGAAGAGCCTATAGACCTCCATTATGACCTTCAGCAATTCCCAAAGGTCAGGAAGCCTGGGCCGGGATTGTTGATCTATTACAAACAGAGTGGTGAAAGTCAAGAGAGCAGAGTGGGAAGTTAGAGCCCTGAGGTGCAGAGGAAAGATACAGGGGTGAGGGCTGGGGATAGGGGAGAGCAGCTAAGCCTGAGAAAGCAACATTTGCCATGGATTCTGAAAAACAGTTACAGAGAACGGGAAGAGAGAACGAAGGGCAGCATTGTTAATGCTTAGAAAACGCTGGAAAACATGGGCATTCCTAAAAATGGGCATTGGTTGGGAAATGGAGAGCATAATCCAGACTCATGTGTCCACAGTGCTTAGGATCTAGGCTGATTCTTCTCTCGTTAGGAGATCGGACACTGAACGTTTGCATTTGTTCATCCAAGGGATATTTATTGGCACTTCTACATGCTTGGCGCTGTTCAAGGTACTCAGGAAACATCAATGAACCAAACACAAAGATCTCTCTGCCTTTCAGGAGCTTCTGTTTCAGTATGGAATATAAGACAGTACTAAAACGTCAGTGAAGACTGAGTCTGCCTTATTTGAAATGCTTCAGACCCCAAATATTTCAATTTAAGATGTTTTTCAGGTTTGGGAATATTTTCACATTGCTAGTTGAACAACCCTAATGAGAAATTCTAGACCCTGAAATATCTGGTAGGGTCCTGTCAGCAATCAAAACGTTTCAGATTCTGAAGTAGCTCAGGTGTACCATTTGGGTTAGGGCTGCTTAACCTCTAGGCAAAGCGTGCGCACGTGTGTGCATGCGTGAGTGCATGCGTGTGTGTGTGTGCGTGTGTGTGTGTGTGTGTGTGTGTGTGTGTGTGTGTATGTGTTAGAAGGTTGGTTAGAAGCAATGAGACAGGGTCAATTCCCAGCTAGTCAGGCATGGCCTCCTTAAGGAGGTAGAGTTGGAGAGAAGGCGAGACAGAGGGGAGGGTCTACCTACCGTTGCCTGGAAACAGCTGGAGTGAAGAGCAGGAACAGCAGATCCAGGCTCCCAGGTTTTGAGATCTCCTGCTCCCAGCTCCTACTCTGCTCATCTGAGCCATGTAGAATATCAGGAAGACTAGAGGGCGGTGGTGTCCCCCATCCAGCTGAGAACTGGGGACAGCCTGACTAAGCTGTGTTGGTGGAGGAATATAGCTCAGGACGTGACTGTGGGGCCCTCCACCCTGCTGGCTTTTCTACCTTTTAGTCTCTCCCCTCCTTCCAGTCTTAGTACCCTTGCCTTAGTCCAGAGTTCAGCCCCCTCCTGTGCCTCTTTGTCACCTGTGGACTCCCAGGTCCCCTTCCCACTTGCTGTGTCTATCTTCCTACTACACTCACAATTGTCTTGTCATTTCCTTCCTGTCAGCCCTTAGTTCCTTTGTTTGGGCTCTAAACCCTTCACACATGGGAATAACCAAGTACCCCTCCATGTAGTCTTGGGGCCCAGGATTCACTGCCCATACCTCCATAATGGGATGCTCTTCCCTCTGGGTACCTTTCCCCAGATCAAAGGGCTCTGGAGTTTCCTCTTGGTTGATTTCTGCCTTTTCTGTCCCCGGCTCTTTCCATACCCCTCTGACCAGATACATTTTCTTGTAGTTATTTGACTCCCCACATCCCCTTTGTGAATGGGAATGCCTCAAGTATTGTGGTGCCTGACACAAAGAGGAACTTAATAGTTGGAGTCTGAATGTGGGACTACCTTTGAGAAATTCTTGAAAAGCTAAGAAAAGTTGGAGCAGGAGACAGGGAACCTGCTAGGCTGTGTTTCTTAGCTCCCTGTATCTGGAATCTACTTTGCTAGAGGCTTCTGTAATACTGAAGCCAGAAGGTCGTGTTGTCAGATGGGGAAGATGCTCTGATGTGTGTGTGTGTGTGTGTGTGTGTGTGATTATGTATGTGCGTGCGTGTGTATTTGTATATGTGTGTGCCTATGTGTGCCTGTGTATTTGTGTATATGCTTGTGTATGTGTGTGCCTGTGTACGTGTGTCCATATCAACACAGGAGTTCTTGAGAAGCCAGGTGCTGGCAGGATACTCCTGTGTGAGGCTAGTTCAAAGGAAACCAAAGTCAGTATTAGTTCGTTTCCTGTGCAGATATGGCTGAGGTGGCCTATCCAAACCAGAAACTCTTTCTGGGAACAAAGGTTCTAGTTCAAGCCCTCTGTGACTCTTCCTAAGTTCTCCCTGCAAATGGTGGTCCTGAGTGACCTACCTGTTAAGTTTGGGATGTATCCACCTTGTCTCACTTCTTCCAGGGACACCTGGGATTAGCCACAGCTCCCATCTTCAGAAAACATTTTCTGTGCTGGGTCCTGAGTTAAAGACATAGCTGTATTGTCACCCCAGGTTCTCCCAGCACCCCTGCTGAGGACAAGTCAGCATTCAGCCTCCCTCCTTTTCCAAAGTGCCTGTGAGCCCCAGGCCTGCAGATACTTTGATTGTCCAACACTGCTCTTCCCCCTGAGAGCAGCCTTTTGTGAATATTTGAGCATGATAGTGGATCTCAAAGGAACTCGAGAGTAGAGTATAAGAAAAGGAGAATTTCAGCTGGGTAGTGGTAGTGCTCACCTTTAATCCCAACACTTGGGAGGCAGATGCAGGCAGATCTCTGTGAGTTCGAGGCCAGTCTGGTCTACAAGAGCTAGTTCCAGGACAGGCTCAGAAGCTACAGAGAAACCCTATCACGAAAAACCAAAACCAACCAATCAACCAACCAATCAAACAAAAACCTCTGGTGCTGGGGTGGAAACCCCAGTCACGGGCTGCCCAGGAGGCCAAGAGGCCCTTCTCACTCTTTCAATCAGCAGATATGGGGGTGACAATGAGGAAAAGAGACAGCCTCAGGCCCCACTCACACCACCCTGGGGCGGCACAGCCTCACAGTCTTGTCATCATTGTCATCATCGAGTGTGAGGAGGAAGCATTGGGTGGCTCCCACAGGTGGCTTGGCCCGAGTACAGGGATAATTCTAAGAAGTTCACTGGTGTCAAAAGCAATGTGACTCCAAGGTCAAGATGAGTGAGATTTGACAAAGGGCAGAATAGAAATGAGTGGGGCATGGATAGGTCCCTGAGACGAGGACAGTCTATGTAGTGGGCAGGGAGACTAACTTGTCTCGTTGCCACGACAGTGGACTTGATCACAAGTCAAGCCACAGGGGCCACCTTCATCCCAGAGTTCAGTCCCCGACACACAACCTGCTGCCTCTTCATGGTGCTCAAAACTGCTCCCCCATCCAAGGTCACTGGTCTGCCTGGCCCTGCATCCTTCTATGTAGAATCTCCCTCTGGCTTGACAGGGCAGCTCAGGCTCAAAGCATATTCTGCTGGAGTGATTCAGTTCTTTCTGTGGTGGGGTGGCGGGGTACAAGATGTGGGCATCCCGAGCCCCCAGCTTTGTCTCCATTCACTGCTTCCTGGAAACTGGATCCTTAGGTCACCCTTCCCTTCCCCCCTTTTACCTCACCCCTCCATTCCCCCTCCCCTTACTCCACCCCCTAAATTCTGCCTTCTCCACCCTCCCGTAGCCTCTCTTATCTGCCTCTTCCAATTGCAGGAATTCCTTCTCACCCATCTATTATCCCATGCACAGTGTCCCCATCTCAAAAGGAGGCCATCATCTCACTGCCTAATACCACTATCATCCAATTACAGATGACACACTCTTGGGGACCCTGCCACCCTGTTCTTTGTGAAGGAGAACTGCAGCTTGGAGGGGCGGTGTGACTTTGAAGTAGAGAGGCGCTTTGTGAGGCTACCCCAGTGCCTCCAACCCCCCTGCTTCTCCAGTTGGTTAATACACTCCTCTAAACATGTATGCCCAAATTCTTGTTTTTCCACATGCCTGCTTGGAAAAGTCTTGTGACCATGACCCACAACCCTGCTCTGTCTCCTGGTGGGAATGGGACATACTCTCCTTCTTCAGGCTCCCCCCCCCCCAGACTTTCAGACCCCTGCATTCCTCATTTTCAGCCTTTGGGTGTTGGTGCTATTAAGCTACATGGCTGCTCTTTCCAGTTGTTCTAAGATTAGGTTCCCTCAAGGGTGGGGTCCTCCATCACTCTCAGCCTGCATCAGTTCATCCCCGTGGTACCTGTATTCTCCATGCCTCTAAGCCACTTCCCAGCCTTGCCCTCTCCAGTGGTTTTTCCCCACCTCCTGGACAGACTGTCACCATCTCAAACCTAGTATGTCCTAGGCCTTCTTTCCTGCCCCTGTAGCATGGCCAATGTGACATCATCACTAATCATCTATGCAGATGTCAAGGATCTTAGGACCCCTGCTCTTTGCATCTGACACACAGCCAGGCATCACAGCAACCGTCCTGCGACTTTGCATTCTTCCATCTCTCTCCAGTCTAGCCTGGACCACACGTGCTCAGAATCCTGTCACCTATCAAGAGAGAACCTGTCCCTGCCTTGAGTGTTCCTTGTCAGCATTTAGTACTCTTTACTGAGTTTTATGTCTCCTGTATTACATCTCATCTGACATGCAATACCCTCACCCCATCGTCCACACCCACATTTAGCCTCTCTCATCTCTCTATTTCTCTTCTTAACCCGTTCAGCACAGCCCATGTGCCTACTACACTGGAAATGCCCAATGGGCCACGCCCCTTCTCATGTGAACTGTGTCTGAACATGCCTTTTCCCGGCCCATAATGGCCCAGTCCCCACCTTTTTGTCTACCAGTGTTTCCACATCTCTCTGCCAAGAGCCAAGTGCGGATCTCCCTCCTCTGTGGCACTTTCTTTAGACATCTCACCTGAGTGGCCTGCCTGCTTCCCCATGCTCTCTGCCTTCGGGTACAGTTGTTCATTTGTGTGCATGATCTTTTCAAACTTATAAGCAGGGTCTTACTATGTAGACCAGGTGGACCTCAGCCTCATGGAGACCTGCCTGCCCCTGCCTCCAGCGTGCTAGAGGCATGGGCAGGACACCTGGTTTTCCTTTTAAAACAATATATACTTTAGTATGACTTTATTTTGCTAAGTTTTAGATACTTGTGAGTGTCTTATTATAATTATTACTGTATATTGGTTGTATATACTAATGTGTTATATTCTTATATCCATGCATGCATACATCATGCTTGGTCAAGCCCCTCTCCTGCCTTCCCTGTGCTCCTTTTTCCTCGCTGCCCTGGTTGATATTCTTTTTATTTATCATTTTCCAGTTTTGACAAAGCAACAAAAACAAAACATGTGATCCATTTCTTTCTGAATCAGAGTTATTTCTTAAAAGGATAACCTCAAGTTTCAGCTTTTTTTTTCTTTTTATAAGTGACGTGAATTCATTCTGCTTTATGGCTAAGTAATACTCCTGTGTGTGCATATTTTTTAAAAAAACCATTCACATGTCTATATTCTTACTTAGCCTGCTATCTTAGAAGTATTTTTGTATCCCTTAGCAATAGGTCTGTGGAGAAAAGGCAAAATGAGAGGGGAGACCAGATGATGACTTCCAGTAGCGTAAAGGGATTTCACTTTGACCTTCTATTCAGTCGGACTCATGTGCATGCCTGATAAGAGAATGATTTTGAAGGAACACTTTGGGGAGTAGGGAGAGGAGACAGCTCATCTCCACCTCTAAGACAGCCTGGTACCCATCCCTCCTCCTTTCCCATCAAGTCCCTGACCTTCTGTGCCCAGCCCTCCCCATCCCACATGGCTGCAATGCCAGGGCTAAGATGAGAATGACAGCTGCCCAGTTTTGCTGCAGGAAAACCCGTACTTAATGCTGAAGGGGAACCACCAGGAGATGGAAGGCAATGACCGCTACGAGGGCTTCTGTGTGGACATGCTCAAGGAGTTGGCTGAGATCCTACGGTTCAACTACAAGATCCGCCTTGTCGGGGATGGTGTATATGGCGTGCCTGAGGCCAACGGGACCTGGACAGGCATGGTTGGGGAGCTGATTGCTCGGGTAAGCAGTCCGGTGGTCTGTATTCGTATGGGGGTGGCAGGGTGATGGAGGCATGGTATGGGTCCCCAGCCTCACTTACTTGGTCCATCATTCTTAGATCTGTCTATCAATTCCAGGAAGCTTTAGTGGGCTGACACGGAGCCAGGCACTGGTGTATGCTTTAATGTCCACAACTGCTGTGGTTCCTGCTGCAGGGTTCTCCCCACTCCGCACTGGAGCAAGTTAGATTTCAACTTTGGGTTCCATTTTTAGATAATTCCTATGCTTTGTTTGCTGTGATGGTTTGGTTGCCCATTGACACTCCCTTGTCAAAGTGTGGACAGGTCCTGGGAGAGCAGAGGACACCTACATTGGCTGACTTTGAAGTGTGGGAGATGGACAGGGAAATGAGGTAATAGCAGGAGCTAAGGCAGAAGTGTCAGAGGTGGGGGTCGCAGTGATGGCTTATTTGTTATTTCTTGTATTATTTCCCCATCATTAATGTCTGTTTACACACCAAGAGCCAAGGTGCACCTGCATGTGTTGTTGGTTTTCAGGGTAAATGGGTGACTCGATTAGAATTCAGGTGAGCATCGTAGAATGCCAGTCTTCTGTTGGGTTATAGCGGGGGCATGGGAAGTTCTTCTGGGGAGCAAAAGTCTAATTTCCCTTGTAAACACAATCAACAACTGTGAACATTAATGAAATCGATGCTAACTCACTGTCCACACTTCTACAATTGAATTTTAATGGCCAGGACAGGTGAATGCAGAGAGCACAGGTCTTGGTCCCTATGTGGACTTGAATCCTCGTTTCCTCTCTGCTCTTTCCTCCTGCAGCCTCAGCATGCACTAATGGTCCAGGGGCTCTCCATGGAGCCTCTCTGGTCTCCTGGGAGTAGTTCTCCCGACTCCTTGCTATTCCCACTTAACATAAGAGCAGTCTGAAGCTGTGAGAGCTTAATGGCTTTGTTAAAACTTACACTGTATTAGTTAGTGCTGGGATTCAAGCCCGGATCCCTTTCTCCATTGAATGGCAATCATGTGCTACCCAGAGGTGTTTCCATCTGTAATGATGGCCCATCAGGCTATATTGCCTGGTGATGTCATAGCTGTCTTACTTTGCACACAGCAGACATGTGTTATGATGGTGGTCTCATAAGATTATATTGACCAGTGATATTATAGGTATCTTTGTGTACTCTGTGATGTTTATGCATGACAAAAATCACGTCACAACTCATTTCTCAGAACAACGATCTCCAAGACAATTCCTGTATGACTATAATAAGACTTTAATTCTTTCCTTGTGCCAAACTTAGGATATAAGATAACATTTTTTAATCCCTGTCTTTGAGACTATAAATACTGCTTAGACTGTTGAAGCAGTAGTTCCTGTCAGTGACTACAGAGAGTTCTATGTAAGTGAGAGCTACAGAAGAGGTGTTTAAAGCTAATGAGGGAGACTGCTGAGGGCCAGGCAAGGAAGTGTAGAAAGTGTCTTCCGTGCCCCAGCACCATAAACCCCAAGCAAGGAATTGTGAGCCACCTAGAGGCCCTGGGGTTCAGAGCGAACTGTTCAAAAGTAAGGTCTTGCTCACAGATTAAGGCTGGGGATGGAAGGCCAACAGAAGCTTCAGCAAGGTTTGAATGTGGTGGTTTGAATGAGAATGCCCACTGGGTTGGGGTTTGAGGTTTCAAACGCCCACACCATTCCCAGTCAACTCTCTCCTTGTCCCATGTTTGTGGATCTGATGTGAGCTCTCAGCTACTGCCCTGGTGCCATTCCTGCCTGTCAGCTGCCATGTTCCCTGCCATGATGGTCATGGACTCTAACCCTCTGCAACCACAAGCCCCTTTTAAACCCTTTCTTCTAAAAGTTGCCTAGGTCATGGTGTCAATAGAAAAATAACTAAGACACCAGGGTCTTTGAGGTATGGAGCCACCCTGTGTGGATGTAGAAAGGCAAGTGATGTGTTCCCCTATAGTCCCAGAGCCTTCCTGTAACTCTTATTTTGGGACTTCCCCATGAAGGCACGACTTTGGAGTCAGCCCATGGCAGTCTGAAATGTCAAGCCTTCTCTTTGCCTCTCAGTGTCCTTGGTCACCTTGAGCCCAGCTCTTTAGCCTCCACAGGCTGCCTCGTGTCTGGCAGGAAGACTTCAGGGATGGAGGAGCCACCTTCCAGCCATCTCCTTATTAGCCCCCTAATGAGCTGTGACATGGGCTGGCAGAGAGGGAGAAGATCCTGGGTCTCAAGGACATGCATCTACATACTGAGTAACTTGGGCAATCAGGCAGGGATCTTAAAATTCATCCCAGCTTCTCTTCCAACAAAAACAGTGCTGGGTCGATCTCATCAAAACTTGGGGACATCGTATTATGTAACTAGTCCATTAACTCAATGACCATTTATGCAATTCTCTAGACACTGGAGATAACAGGAAACAACATGAGCATGGACACTGCCCGCATAACTAGGGAGTGAGGCAGAAAGTCATGACGAACCATATTTGTATATAATTGTGAACTGCAATAAGCCCAAGAGAGTCAGAGTACATGGAATTATGAGAGAACATCGAAAGAGAGTAGGTCTGGTCTAGGGAGGTGGGGACCCTGATAAGTGTTAGCTTCCCTGCAGAGATGTCTGGACTACCCTCTGGAGAATAAGTAGGTTCTCCTGGATAAGAAGAAAAGAGGCTTTCATGTGAAAAGGTGTCTGGATGTCACTGGTAGTGACCCTGAGCAGAAACAGGTGATGTCAGACCTCACCTGCCCCAGCTTCTACTAAGATGCTCCCCCAGGTTACAGGAGAGCTGGGCCCAGGTCCATCCTCAAAGAACTTTGTCCCAAGCAGTACCAAAACAGAGGCTGGTGCAACAGTGGCCCCCACAACACTACTGGGGCTTCTGAATGGCCGCACTGGAGGAGACCTTAGAGGTAATCAGATGAGGAAGTACAAGCTCAGGGAAGTCAAGTTAAGTGGTATAGGTAGTAAGTACACAGCCTGGGCTGTCTAATTTCAGTGCTCATGATCTGGGAGAGTGCAGATCTTGGTGTCGTCCGAGTGTAACCAAAGATTTCAGCATCCACTTGCTAGCTATGTGCACTGTAGAGAGTTATTCTGCCCTTTCCCCTTGCTGTTCCCCTGCACCAGTGTTTACCTGGAAGGAACTTTTTGTGAAATGTTGTACACACACACACACACACACACACACACACACACACACCACTTATACTGGACATACAGGAAGTATCTGCATTGCCTTGTGCCAGCCACTCTGGAGAACAGAGGCTAAAGCCAAGGCCAGAGTTTGCATGCTGATTTCAAAGAGAGTAATTCCAAGAAAGCATGAGGAAGGTGTAAGGACTGACTGGCAGGAAAGGAACAACATGACAGGGCGGGTTAGAGTGACAGCCGCCCACGGCTCTGTACCACAGTAGGTGCTTCAGATGAAACTGTTGCTCAGCAAACAGCACACAGTTGGGAGAGGGACAGGGCATCTGGCAGCTCCAGCTCTCACTGCCTGGAACTCATGTCACAGGACCTCACTTCTTCCGCTCTTTGGTCTGGGCTCCAGTAGCCTGGGTACCATTAAAGGAGTCGGATCCCCAGGCACCAATGGCAGAACTGGAGAGTAGAACCATCTAGGGGATTGATATGGTGAGTGATGTGGGCCTGTGCCATGCGTCCTCACTGTCTTTAAGCCTACCTGAAGAGGATGAGCCCTGAAGGTTTAGACACAAACCCGTCCTGCATGTCCACATATCTCAGCAGCATTAGGAAACCTCAGAACTAGAACTGCAGGCACATGGTGTAAAGAGTGAGGGTCAGCAAGAGCAGACACCAGGTAGTCGAGAACACCATGATGACGTGGCCCCCACCACCAAGTCAGTGGTAGACCCTGCTGAGCTCCCTCCAGGGGGAAGGGAGTGATCTTTTGTGGGTGGCTGTGATGTCAAGAATGGTGACAGGGATTCCTCAGGACCAAACAATCTCAAGAATAAGCAGAAGCTGGTTTGGTTTAGGAAGGTGTTCTGGGGCCATTTTGGCACATCAGGCTGAAAAGATGGGGCGTTGAGTGTCTGTGGACAGGACTGGCTTCCACATAGCCCTGGGCAAAAAGCTGGGGTCAAGGCAGCTGACACTTTAACAACACCGGAAATAGCATGGCATCCAAGGACCTTCACAAGGGGCTTGGGACTCACTACAGGATCTCAAAGTTTATATAGTGAAGAACAGAGCAACTACCTGCCCAGTTGAATGAGATGGAAAGGCAGGGTTAGCTCTGGTGATGGCATTAGAGCCTTGCCCTGTTATCTCTTCCTTGCATAAGGCATTGCCAGGGATATGTGTGAAAATCACCCTGGCATGGTTTTCATGTAGACACCACTTGCGTTGGGAGAATGTCGTGAATGCAAGCACAAGAAGTCACAGAAGCAGGGCCTGAGGGTCCACACCAGCCAGGACGGAGTCTGAGGACAGGCGATGAGAATGGTTCTTTGGAGAACTCTGAGCTTGCATTTGTTTTGCCCTAGTCAGCCATTCTCTGGCCCTGCTTGGGGAAAGGTAGGCACAGTCATCAGAGGGAGCACCCCCATCTAGCTTGATGGTTCAGAACAAAGTACCCCGTTGGCACGCGGCCCCATGTTGGTCGAATGGCACATTTAGGTTCAAAGAGAAAAGAGCTTTGCAAGGCTTAGATTCAAGGCTCATAAGCCTGGGACATCAAATAGCTCTTACCAATGACATTTTGACGAATTAAGTGTAAATGAAGCTGAAAGGCCTCGTTCTATCTCCCCTCCTGAGAGGGGACTTTGCCAGAGACCCAGAGAGGTGCCTGTCCGTGGCCTCAATCCACTGGGAAGATTGGCCAGAGATGTTTTGCTGAACTGAAAGAAAATTCAAATAGTCCCCTGAGATCACTTTCCACCTTGAAGCCAGAGACGATTTTAACTGCAAATAGGTCATAGAATTGTACTCAGCATTCTTTAACAGAAAGAAATCGATCCAGGGCTCTCAGATGCGTGCGCCACTCACTCTACTCCCCTGTGGCAGCCATGATGTGGTAGCAGGGACATTGTGCTTAGCTCTCCCCATGTAGGTTTGCTCTCACCATTGACTTGAATCGGGTAGAGGTGGCCTTGAATTATAACTCCACACTTCACTCATTCATCAAAATGCCTACTTTCTGTCAAGAGCTGCTTAAATATGAGGAATTACCTGTAAAGGGTTTGGAATCCATTCAAAGAGGCAGACAAGAAAAGTAAGAATTACTGTATAGTGTGACATATGATATATTGATAATAGCTGTAAGACGGTGTCATAAAGATAATGAAGGCCAACACATGACATGTTTCCAATGGAGTTGGGGATGAAACTCGTGCTTGTTAGACACACACTCTACCACTGAATGACACCCTCAGTCTGCTAATTTGAACTTTATCTTTTCAGGTATGTGGTGGTGGTGATGGTGGTGGTGGTGGTGGTGGTGGTGGTGGTGGTGGTGTGTGTGTGTGTGTGTACATGCCAACAACTGTGTGAGTATGGATATGGGAGGTAAGATGACAATTTCAAGTGTCAGCCTTTACCTAACTCTCTGAGACAGATTCTCTGTTATTCACTGCAGCAGGCCCATAGCTGGTTTGTCTGTGAGCTTTTGGGTGCTCTCCTCTCCCCATCTCTCATCTCCCTGTAGGGGTGCACTAGGGTTATAGATTCACACGCTGCTGCTATGCCTGACTTTTCCCTTGCCTGTGTCAACCAAATCCCCGTAATAACCGAATGTTCCTGTGAGGAAACTATGTCACTAAACAGCTGAGGAACTAAAGCAAACTCACATGGGGAGTGGCGGGTCTGGGAGAGTATGGACAAGGTGTGGTGGTGGGTCAGGGGAGAGTACGCCAAGGCAGTGACAACTTCGCAGAGGAGAAGAGAGCCTGTGCTCATCTGATTTCACTTGCTGTGGCTTTGGATACCCATCGTAAACCATGGGTCTGAAAATACAAGATGCCAGAAATAAGTCATTCACAAATCTTAGCTTGCGTGTCATTACGGATAGCATAATAAAATCTCATCTCGTGTGTCCTTGTTGGTTAGGAGATGAGTCATCTTTGGGCTTTGTGTGACCACACTGTATATGCTATGCCCCCCTCCCTTAGTCACTAGCAGTCATCTAGATTATGAACTGTCTAAAATTCTGGCATTCCTGTTGCCTTTAGCTCCTTATTTTACTTAACAATGTCCCCAAAGCACAACAGTAGTGAGACTGGTAATTCAAATGTGTCCAAGATACACCTTTTCATAAAATACTCCCTATAGGTGAGTGGGAAAAACTCTCAACTTAATAAGGAAAAAATATTGCAATCTGTGCTGGCTGAGATCTATGGCAAGAGTGAACCCTTTGTCTTTGTGACTATGAAGGAGGAAAGAAATTGAAGGGTAGTTTTGTTCTTGTACCTCAAGCTGCAAAAGTTACAGCCGCAGTCTGTGATGGAGGCTTAGTGGGGATGAGAAAACACTGTGGGGCTCGGGATTCTGCACTGCTTCAGGCACCTGATGCATGTCTAGGGATGCGCTGCTCTCAGCTCAGTGGTAGGTAGTGGAGGAATCAAGAAGGATCATCTGGGTAGAAAGGATGTCATAGGTACAGTGGATGCTGAGGTTCATTTAGTACCACGTTCTTGGCTCTGGACAACCATCATCAGGCTAAGAAGAGACATAAAGGAATAGGTTTTATTCAGAAGCCAGTTGAGATAGGATTCCTTACGTTTGGGTATGTAAACTACGTCAGACAGCTGGTGGAAGCTCTTGTCTGAAGAGTGAGCATTGTCTCAGTTAGGGTTTCTATTGCTGCGACAGGACACCATGACCAGAAGGCCAGTTGGGAGGGAAAGGATTTATTTGGCTTACCCTTCAGCATTGCCACTGCTTATCACTGAAGGAAGTCAGGGCAGGAACTCAAACAGGCAGGATTCCGGGGGCAGGAGCTGATGCAGAGGCCATGGAGGGGAGATGCTTACTGGCTTGCTTCCCATGTCTTGCTCAGCCTGCTACCTTATAGAACCCAGGACCAGCAGCCCAGAGATGGCACCACTTGCCTTGAACTGGGCCTTCCCCCATTGATCAATAAATGAGAAAATGCCTTACAGCTGGATCTCAAGGAGGCATTTCCTCTCATGACTCTACCTTACGTCAAGTTGACACGCAAAGTCACCGAAGACAGGCAGTGAGTTTATTGTACTTAGAGGGGAATGACAACTTGACTTTGGTCCAGAGGTTACCCGGCAGGGGATAGGATGGATACCATGTACACATCCTTTCATTAGACAGATACCCAGCACTTCAGGAAGATGACACAGACCTGAACGAAGCAATGCCCAAGATGCCCTAGAGTCACGGAGTGCAGAGATTTCAACCTTTTGATCTCAAACCTAGTAAATGGGGGGGGGATGCTTCCATTTCATGGCATGAGTTAAGGTTGTCCTGCCTCTCAAAGGGAAGAGGAATGAGTTGGATGGCCCAGAAAGCACTTTCTGGCTTTCTGGAATGCTTTCCTATTGTGTGTGCCAAATGTGTCCCCGCTTGCAAACCACAAGGACCTGGGAAGGGAGGCGGTCCATTTTCCTTTTGCTTGATTTATTATCCACAGACAGTTGGACTGGGGAATTAAAGGGCCAGGGGCATGAACTACATCTAGGGCCACACATACCTTCCACTTCCCTCCCCCACCCAGGCTTCCCTGCATGGCACTGTCTCATTTGAATTCTCCAGAGGCTGTTTTAGGGTATTCAAGTCCTTTCAGGTGTACTTGATTAAAAGGCAATTAAAACCGTTCATGCCTGCTTCACCTCTCTGTTTCTTCTGAATGATGGTGTGGTTGCCGGCGTGCACACGGCTTTCTCAATTTTCCCACAATCAGGAGTGAGGGCTTCATTCTGCCGAAGACCACAGCAGGGGCCACCAGAGCCCCTGGTTATGGTGGAAGTTCATTCATGAGCTTTCAGAACTTTTTCCCACTCTGCTTCCTTTGGCACAGTCACAGAATAGAGTGGGGTTACCTCTACCCAGACATTTGTTCACCTCTCTTCCTAGCCCAAGTCTGAACAATAAAAGGGGAAAGGAGGAAGGGAGAGGGGCTGGCATCTCTTGACAGGGTCAAATAAGAGTTCTAGGCTCCCTGTTCCAATCACCTGTATGTGGCTAGGAGGCAGGGGTTCCTGTTCCACAAATGGGGACATGGAAACTTGGGGAGTTCCATAATGAACCCACATCTGGGCAGACATCATGTGGTCAGAGCTCAGATCCATACCCTCCTCATTCCCCAGTCTCATGTCCTTCCCATTGCACCGTGGGAACGTGAGAAGTGGTGACCGTGACACAGAATGACTTGAGTAGTGATTTCCTGTCCTTTGCATCTGCTTGCTAGGATGGAGGGAAAGGAATGGACTAGTCTAGGACCATCAGTGAGGCAGCTCTCAGGGATCTGAGTGACATTTGATTGACACTTATGCCTGTAACCCTGTATCTAGAAAGTGGGGTACTGTGGTCTGAATGCAAAATGCCCCCCCCACAGGCTGGGGTGTTTTAACTCTTGATCCCCACCTGCTAGTGCTGTCCTGGGAGGTTGTAGGACCTGGAGATGTGGAATAATTATATCGTTAGTGGTGGCCTTTGAAGATGATATGCAGACTTTGTGGTGTTATTCTCTGATTCCTGGCTAGTTAGGATGTGAGAAGCAACAGCCTTGTGTTCCTGCCACTAAGCCTTCCAAACCATGATGGACTCTACTCTCTGAAACTGTGAACTGAAATAAACCTCCTTCCCTTAAGTGGCCTCTGTCAGGGATTTTGTCACAGTAGTGAGAAAACAAGCAGCCTGGGTGGTTCTGTCATGAGCCACCACCCTCGCAGACAGACAGAGGAAATAGAGCCCTGAATGACTAATGGCTGGAAATAAATACCTTTTCTCTGGGAATTTCCTACTGGAAGGGCTGACCAACCCCTACTTTAATGGGGTAAGCGACGTAGAGAAGGACTGAAGTTACCATAGTGGAACAGAAGAATAGGAGCAGGAAGCTGTCTGACGAGAGACTGCGGTCTGGCAGGTCCTGGTGGGAAAGCATGGTTCCCCCATGCATGTTGATCTCCTTACGTGAACATGAAACACAGTCAAAGCACCACTAGGTTGGCAAGACAAGGTGCCAGGTGTCGCGGGACAAGTCCTTCCTCTGCATTCTAGGGAGAACTTTCATTGGCAGGTTTATAGCTACCAGGCTATCAGGCCAAGGGTCTGACGAGAAAGCATGCTGGGGATCAGTAAACAGACTAATTGGACGCCTAGTTTGCATCTGTCACTGTAGTAGGGCCTTGGAGTATAGGTGAGTGCCCAGCCTCTGGAAACTCACAGGGAGGAGAACTATCTATCCATCACATAGAAAAAATCCATACGGGTGTGAGTACTTGCCAGAAAAGCCCAAACTACTGGACAAGGCCGAGTAGATATTGTTATGAGAATACACACAGCTTAAACCTTCATTGCCCAGAAAACGGGCAGGACCTGACCCTTTTCTCAAACTGTGGAGATTGATGCCTAGAGAAGGCAGGCAAGCTTGAGGGAGGGCCTTGGGGTCAGGTCTGTGGGTCTTTAGAATCCTGTGGGTGCTCATTTCTCACCGAAGGTGTTGATAGGAGAAATTGGAAGGAGCTTGCATTTGACTTAGGTTGGGAGCTACCTCAGCTGTTTGAGACTGGGAACTTCTCCAAACCCCAGGGGGCCTGGAGGCAGCCTGGAAAATGTATCAGAGAGTCTCTTCACTGGGATTATGTCTGTCTTCCCCACTGAGTGCCAGCTCTTAAGGGGATAGAAGGGTCTGTAGAAGAAATGAGAATGTGATAATTAAGGCCCCCGAAGCCTTGAAAGGGGTAACTCGCTGCTAAACAGAGGAGACGGGCAGTGGGGGATTGATCTTGGGGGAGGAGCAAGGAAGGGAGCTGAGACAGTAGTGCCATGGTCTCCTCTAAGGATACCCTTGTCCCAGTCCTCTATCCACATGGCAGAGGTGAGTGTGTCACCTGAATACAGAATCCCCTGTGTACTAGGTCGAGCCTGATGTCATACATGTTTCTGAGGCAGCTAACAGGGACTTAGCCTCTGTCTTGGTCCCCAAAGCACTTTCTCATTCACCAACCACCCTTACAAATTCTGCTTCTGGTTGCTCCCTCAGCCTGTTTCAGGGGTTACTAACCACGGTCCTTATACTCTTCCCAAGAGTCATATGTGATCCCTGAAGCTATGTCCTTACAGGGTTTGCTTATGAACTTCCACCCTGGGTCAATCAATACTACCTGTCCCTAGATATATTGACTTAATCCTGGTTGTGGCTTAAAGCTGAATTCCACGTAGTTCACATTCTACAAACATAAAACCTCGAAGTACCGCAATGCCAGTTATATATTGTCCAAGGGGTGAATATGATCCCCAACCCAGCCAATGCTCTAGGTTCGTCCATCACATCCTCTGGTGTGGAGTTGTATCTATCTGTAGTAGATTTTCTTCCTTTGAAAGTGCCTCAAGTCTGTGAAGCCTGATGCCCAAAACTCTGCTGGGAAGGTCCACTTTTTAATATTCATATTATTACCCTATTCCATGGGGAATTTGGCGCAGTATATAATATGAAGCCATAGCATGAGATATGTGCAAAGTGGGATCGTATACCTAATTTATGGGAGCAGAGAAGAAAGCAAGCCATTAAGCTGGAGGGAGCCGGGCAAGGTTTTAGAGCAGAGTTGATGAAAACCAGAGCCATTGTTTATTGAACACCTAGTACCCGCAGGTATTTTTAATGAATCATTTCCTCTCTACACAATGATCTTGCAATATAAATATTATTACTCATATCTTCTAACAGAGAAGCGGAGGTTAATTTCAGTTTACCAGAGAGTCTACATCCAAGTCACACAGCTAACAGAGTGATTGATCTTGACTTCAAAGCTGAGTCTCAGAGATGCCGAAGTCATCCTCATATACTAGGAAGCTTCCAAGGGAGGTGACTGTCCGCTTGGACCTTGATGGACAAGTAGGATTTGACAAGCAAAAGAGGGCATGAGCTGCAAGCAAGGAAACTGGGCAGGGTCTGAAATACGGATATAGAAAGGGTCATGGTCATCAAGAGAGCAGTGTGTCCCCATCATGGGTTGAAGGGACATCAGTAGCTTGGGGTGATGCTGAAGAGGAAGCAGAACCATGTCCTGAAGGTAGTGGAGCGCCACTGTAGCTCGTTGATCTAGGAGTGACAGGACTTGGTGTAGAAATCAACCCCAGAGCAGAGGTTCTCAAACTGTGGCCCTGGCACTAGAAGCGCCAACTCCCCCTTGTCCTTGCTGGACATCCAAATTCTCATGTCCTATGCGGACTTTCTGAGTGAGAGATGTGGAGCAAGGACATCAGCCTGTGAGTTAAGAGCCCCACTCAGTGAGTGTGTTGCATGCTCTAGCTGGAGACGTGCTGGTCCTCAGTCCAGCTGAGCCTAACCTATCCATCCAATTGACGGTCCTGGGCACGAGATGTTCTCAAGCTCAGCTGGACCGTGGCAGCAATGTTTTCCAAGTTAAAATGAACTGTGTTTGTTTTTTGTTGTTGTTGTTGTTTTTAGGGTGGTTTTATTTTTGCTTTTTTTGTTGTTGTTTTCCTTTTCGGAACAAGGTTTCTCTGTGTAACCACCCTGGCTGTCCTGGAACTAGCTCTCTAAACCAGGCTGGCATTGGACTCACCTGATCCGCCTGCCTCTGCCTCCCAAATGCAGGAACTAAAGTAAAGGCAGCAACCCCACCCCCCAGTTCAGTGCTCAGTGATTGAATGTGTTAAGAACAGGGAGGTGGGGGTGAAGTGAAGAGTCCAGCCTTACTCCTGGTCTCTATTTTGGACAGCAGAGGGTAGGAAATCCTGTCAGAGTGTGCGGTAAGGAGATGCGGTAGATCAGCCATGAGGAGTAGATGCCTTGAGTACAGGAGCCAGCAAGGAGGGCAAGGAAGGCAGCGAGCAAGCAGCGTGGGCTCCTGTTCTGAAGCTGTCATCAAGAGGAGGTGGCGGTGCACTGGGAAGACTGTGTTGATAGCCCTTCACACCACTCCTTCCCTGCTGGCCTCCGGTGGACCTGGATAAGTCACTGCATTCGTTCCTTTCCTCGTTGCCATTAAAAATACCTGGCCTAATTAATGCCTTGGAGAAGGATCTGGTGTAGTTTATGGTGGTGGGGAAGGGATGGAGGACTGGCTCCACAGTGGCAGGAGAATGTGGAGAAGCCTCGCACACCCTGGCAGTACAGGAAGCGGAGAGCTTGGGCCAGGACTAGAGGCAGATGTAAAACCTTCCAGGCTAGTCCCCCATTTCCCAGTTCTGACAGTTTTCCTTTTCCCAGGGGAGGGACCTCAGCCATTAAATCTGCTATGGTGGCTCCCTGCTCTGTCCAGAAGGCCACTCCTGCCCATTCCTCGCTTCCCTGTGAGTCCCAAATGTTTCCTTTCCATTGTCCTTGCCAGTGCTGCTGGTTCTGTGCTTGCTTTTTGCAGGCTTGGTTTCCCTGGCCCACAGGTTCCAGAGAGAATCATGATGTGCTCTAGGAGCCTGATTCACATATGGGATTTCTTGGTGTTCTGTGCTTGTCAGGAGCACCTGATCTCTCTCTCTCTCTCTCTCTCTCTCTCTCTCTCTCTCTCTCTCACACACACACACACAAATGCATGCGCATTAACATGTAGTCAGACTTGGATTGGTGGTATCTGTGGTAATGTTGTCACTTATAGGAGCAGCCATCCCCCAAATCCCACAGGACTAGGGATCTTTCCCTGTCTTTCAGAACCCTCACCTAGGTTTCCAGCTCCCTGTCAAGCCTACACCTACATATGCATTTGCTATCCAGGCACGGGGAAGAAATAAGTTTGAGTCCCTTGAGAGAGCAGCATGTGGTTGGGTCAATGAATTTGAGCTGCTAGGGAAAGCGCTATTGGCTTTTGCCAGGCAAGTTCCTACTCAAATCCAGGAGACATACTGAGCAACCTGCTGTGTCCCAGATGGCAGTGGAATGTGGCTGCCAGAGAGGTGGGAGAGCAAGACCGAGGGTCGGCAGGAACAGTAGGCGTGCATTGCACCCAAGGTCAGTCTGGCCAGTGATCAAAACGGGAAGGGTGGGAGGAAATAAAGAAGCAAAACTTGGCCTTGGAATCCCCCACAGTAGTGGGAGTGGCCCACAGCAGAGGCCACATTCCCTGCACTCACAGGTATGGACAGAGGAAAGAAGCAGGGTTTCAAGATTGAAACCTGCATCTGAATAAGAGCAATGGAGTTTATAGAGCACTTACCGTGGCTGGGCCTTGTCTATTCCCTCAGTCGATCCTCACGACAAACCCAGAGAGTGGGAAAGTGTTACCATTCACTATATACTTATGGGGACATATGTCAATGAGGCTAAGTGACCAGCCCCAGGGGCCTTGACAGCTCTCCGGCCTATTGTCACGTAGGACCAGGGAGTTCACACATGGTGCTGGGAGCATCACCTGTCTTCTCTGCTTCTGAGAAGACTCCACTAGATTGGGGACAGAGAGTCCTGCGGGGGCAGGTCCTAGGGAAGAGACCAGGCTCCCCCGGGCTTTGTTGGATGCTCACAGCAGGCAGAGTTGGCTCCTGCCAGCTTCACACAGACTGTTCAACTGTTCAGACCAGATGCGGGATCTGGACTGTCTCCAGGTAAGATTCCAGTTGTTCACTTTGCCTCTTTTTTAGAAGTCACCAGATGTTGAGCAGAAACACACCACATCTGCATTTACCTCTCCCTACCCACGAGAAGTCAACAGGGGATGGCGAGGCACAATGAGCGACACCCCCACAGTCCTCTTTCATCTCACTGGCGTTTACCTTATAGAGCCAACATGTCCCTCGTCACATATGTCTCTGTTGTACCTGGGTAAACCTGTCAATTTTAAAGAGAAAAACATGGGGCTGCAGAGGCATCTCAGCAGGTAAGAGTGACTACTGCCCCAACCGTGAAGACCAGAATGCAGATCTCAGCACCTAGGAAACAAACTGGATGTCCCATAAATGCCTCTACATGGGGTACCTTCAGGTGGGCCAGAGACAGTAGAAACGCGAGCGTGTTTCCCCATGAGTGAATACTGAGTAGCGTAGTGATGTGTTGGTTTCCCAAGCTCAGGGAGACAGACACAGACCCTGCCTCAGAGGAACATGGGGTGCGGTAGCAGAGGACACCCAGTGCTCTTTTCTGGCTGCACACGTGCCCAGGTGTGCACACCTGCACATACACATATGCATGCACAAAGAGACATTCACACACCCACAGAATATATAAATCTTTACAATGTTGTTGATTAGATTTATAGAAAGCTGTCCAGGCTGTGAATCAGCTTGAGGAACTTTGACAAGGGTGTGTCTAGGTAACCACTGCCGTTATCAACCCCTCAGAGGTCCCCTCCGGTTCCTTGCCCGTTTCCTCTGCTCTCCACTCTCTACATCCTTCCTCTTACAGGCTGCCACTGTCCCAACTTCACAGCATAGAGCCGTGCACGGGGAGCCTCCTTCTCATTGACTCATTAGTACGTTATCAATGTAGTAGAGGAAAATAAATAGGTATAAAGGTAGTCACAGTACAACCTGAGCATGACAGCTCTGCATGTGGACTTCTTTGCCAAGAAGGTGTGACATCTCTCCGAAGGAGACCAAGCCCTCTTGCTCATCCAGAAAGAGAGACAAGGATTTCCCACAATGTCCAGTGTTCTTCCAAAGTCTGTGGGGGCCCTTGGGACATGCCTGCTGCCTTTGTTCATGCCAGGACCAATTTGAAATGAACCACGGGGGACACTCTCCACTTGAGCAGATTGGCCATGCCAGTTGCTCCCTCCTGGTGGCTCAGTTGCCTGTCTCTGAGGCAAGCCATTGGAAGGAAAGAAGGGCCCCCAGAACCCCCACAGTCTTGGGGGGGGCAGGGAGATCTCGGGGTGGTTTCTGTGGTGCTTACAACAGTGGGTGATAGTTCATTTCACCTAATGAAAGCAGCCCTGTCTCAAGAATCACAGCACTCCTAATTACAGGCCTGACTGTGAAAGCTGCTACTCTGCCCTGCCAGGCCTGCCAGAGCCCCAGAGCCTTGGAAGCTGCCTGCAGGAGCTCAGTTGAGCATGCTTTCCTCAGGCCCTGGTCAGGCCTGGATCCTGTGTGACAGGGTGACAGAAGAGGGCAGACACAGTTAGCTCAGGAATGGCTGTGCTCACAGTTAGGGCTGCAGTCCTGAGCACTCATGAGGCCAGTCAGTCTTGCTGAATGTCAGCCTCCCCTTTCCCTGCCCCCTGCCTCCCAGACCTTAACCAACAGGGCTGGGACACTAACAAAAGGAGAGGGCCCACAGCCTGGAATTTCGTGTCTCTAAGCACATAGCCTGATTGGAGATACCATCTCCATGTGGATTGGACAGAGCATCAGCAAGGGGGCACTTAGATGTGCTGGGCCGGCTCAGATGGTAGAGTGCCTGCCTAGCGTGCAGGAGCCCCTGAGTTCTTTCTCAAACCCTACAGAAACCAAGGGCAATGCCACACACCTGGTGCTTGGGAGGCTCAGAACTAAAAGTTATCCTTGGCTGCGTACTGAGTTTGAGGGTAGGTTGGGTTACCTGAGATCCTGTCTGGAAAGAAAGCAGGGGGGGCAGGGGGGGAGACAAACAAGTGTTTTATCCTGAAAACTCAAAGAGGCTTCTATTGTTAGTCCATGAGCTGTGTGAATTAGGGCCCTTCTTCAGAGCGCCAGGTGTGGTAACAGCGGCCTTGGTGGCCATGTGAGAAAGTCACCGCCAATGAGGCCCAAACTCTGGCCGCTGTTTCTTTTCCACACCGCTATGACATAAACAATGGGCAGCATATATAATGCACATTGATTTTCCAATCATGAGATTTCTTTGCCTTCTTCAAAATTTACATTGGATTTTCTAAAGCAATCACTTTAATAAATGAAATGAAAGCTTAGGCTTTAAGCTACAATCAAGTTGTAGCAGCTCTCTAATGCGGTGGTGTATCCTATCCCAGGCACTGTCCTGGCTGCTTTCTGTGCATTCGTTCATTAACCTTTACAATATATTTATGGAATATGTAGTATCTCTGTTCCTGGTTTCCCCATGGGCACAGAGATTCCAAGTAACTGGCATATAATTACATGGTCAGGATCTAGTTACGCTGGCCCTAGAGGTTCTATCCAGAGCCTTTATGCTTACATTGCCCTCACTGAGAACTCAGGTGATAAGCTCAGTGTTTGGACTCTTCCTTCAGGCGTCCACCCATCTGTACCGTGATCACAGGTATTCAGCAAGTACTTCCGGACTGTTGGTCATAGGCTAGGCATGTCTGTAGACATGGCCGAGATTGTAGATGACACACAGGGATCCCTTGCCTCCTGGAATGCTCATTCTTCATGAGCATCAGGTGGCTTGATAACTAGCAAGGAGATTTTAGATCATGGTTCTCACATGAAGAATAAGAAACAGGGTAATTAGTCCAAAGGGCTGGAGAGGCCTGTTCAGTGGGCATCCAGAGATGGCTGTACAGTGGTAAACTGCTTGCCATGCAAGCCTGAGGACCTGAGTTTGACCCCCCCCCCAAAGACCCACATAAAGTCAGGCATGCTAGGATGCATCTGTCACCCCAGCACTCCTGTGGTCTCATAGGAGGCAGAGACAGCCCAGCATCCATAGCATGGAACAACAAAGAGACCTTTCTGGTTAACTTCCTGCTGCCGTGATAAACACCATGACAGAGAAGCAATCCGAGGAGGGAAGGGTTTATGTCTACCTACAACTCCCATGTTACAATCCAGTGTTGGGGGAAATCAGAGCAGGAACTCAAAGCAGGAGCCTGGAGGCAAGAACTGAAGCAGAGACCAAGAAGGAACGCTACTCACTGGCTCGCTTCCTGGCTTTTGTCCAGCTAACTTTCATGTTACAGCCCAGAACCACCTGCCAAGGGATGATACCACTACAGTGGACTGGGCCCACTCTGATGGAGGCAATACCTGATGTTCCCTCAGGTCTGTCTAGGCTTATGTCAGCTTGGTAAAATCTAACCAGCACAGAGACACTGTCTCACAATTTGTAAGGCAGGACTGGTCCCCAAGGTTGTCCTCCGCCCTCCACACACTTGCCATGACACTCATATGCCCACACTCACACACATAAATGCATATACACACATGTACCTCATATTAGAGATAGTGTGTGTGTGTGTGTGTGTGTGTGTGTGTGTGTGTGTGTGTTTGGAGGAAGCAGACATGTAGTCTGAGGCAGAGTGCAAAGAAATGGCAGAACTTTGGTTCAGGCATATGTCTATCTGACCACAGAGGGCAGGGGTTTACTGAACAAAACTCTGTAGGGAGACATCAAAAGTTAACACTGTCTTCTCAGCCTCCTCACCCGGCTCAGACCCCTGTGCCCTATGGCTTCACCCTCAAATGATGAGCTGGCCCCTTCTCCCCACAGCTCACAATCTTTCTTCCGATCTGTCCTCTCAGGCCAGTAACAGAGCCCTGTGCCCAGCCAAGTAAATATTTCATGGAGATTTTAATTTAACTCTCAGGGAATCCATCCAACCCTGAGAATAGACTGTCACCTCAAGAAATAGCACCAGGGATGACTTAGACCTAGAGATGACATTGCCACCCCCTCCCCACGAATGCTAATGTGCCTCTGGCTACCACTGTGACATGCGAAGCCCAATGAACAGGCTTGCAAGAGTGGCCAGGGCTTTCTCTGAGCAGAGGCTCAGGAGGACAGGCTTGGGATGGAGGGAAAATACCTGTACAGGCACCAAACTGGACACGTGTGTGTGTGTGTGTGTGTGTGTGTGTGTGTGCCTATACAAGTGCCTCAAACTGGACCCAATTATATTCCCTTATCCTTCACCTCATGTATTGATCCTGAAGGAAAGGAGGCACCTTGTCTATCTAGTAGGCAAAGACACCAAACATTTTGCAGGTGCCGTGTGACTGCTAGGCATTCTCTCTGACCACCACTGGTAGATGGAGCGGGCAGCCAGTCTGATCTTGCACACAGGAGGATAGCACATGTGTGTCACTATGGAGTTAGTGATGACATCCCCAGGCACATAAGAGGCAGCAGTGGGCATGAGTCCCTGACTCCTTCAGAGTCCTTGCCTCCTTGCTCTGAGACTCCGGTTCCTGGGCATCTGCATAGATGGGGGTGGAAGGAGAAAGGCGTGTAGCAGGTAAATCAATGGAAAGACAGAAGTGTGCGATTCTCATCTGGATTGGGATGAGACGCTTTATCAATGTACCTGCCTGAGCTGCAGAGGGCTTGGAGTGAAGAGACTTGGGGAGCTTAGCTTAGCCACAGAGCAGGCCCCATGGCTGGCCTCCGGACCAGCCCAGGCCTGCCTACTCTGTCCCTTCCAGGAGTGTAATTAGCACCCTGCTGACAATTGCTTGAGCCAGTGTGGTGCTGGGCTCCCTGCTAATGCTGTCCTGGGTGTTGGGGCTCCTGATTAGGGGTGGGTTAGGAAAGGATGTGCACCCTCTAGTGGGGAAACCGGGCCTTCAAGTCCTCTGGCCTGAGGAACAGAGACATGTATCAATCAGGCCAGAGTCCAGCATGGGGTCTCCTGAAAAAATATAAGTCCCTCGTATATCAGCCATTTTCTGGTTAGCAAGAAAGGGCTTGAGCATAGACTGTGTTTAGGGGCGCTCCACCTGCCCCTGAGCTGTCCTCGCTGTCCTTACGACCTGATGTGTACCTACTTGCAGATACAGAGATGAATCTTTCTAGAAAAGTATTGATAATGATCATTTGTTAAGCCCATAGCAGCATATGCTAGGCATTGTGTTTCATGCACAGGGTGTACAATCTCTTAGCTTCTTAAGGACCCCAGATTGGCCATTGTTATCTCATGTTAAAGTGGGAAGTAGGCATGGGGAAGCCTCGAGGACCTCCTATGGTTGCAGAGATGAATGTGAACCCAGTTCAATGTGGTGCCAGTGACACAGGCTTATGGTCACAGCAGGGGGAAGAGAGGACTGGCCTCCAAGTCCCTTCCCTTGTGGATGTCACAAAGAATGCCAGCTCCTCTTCAGAGCCTCAGCGCGACCTTGATTGGAACTCTTTGTGCTCTTCAGAGGTAATCTACCCCAGAGTGAGGGCTTCTGGGATGCTCAGCACCATCTTATTCTGGGCAGCGCTTTCAGAGCCTTCCAGAGATAAGTGTTGCAATTAGAGAGTTGAGTATAGAACTGCCAAGAAAGAAAGGCAGTTCGCATGAGTAGCGGGTGCAGGCTGGGCTCAAAGAGGCGTGGGGAGCTGAGGTGCAGGGGCAAATCACTTCCACGGGGCAGAAGCTGAGGCTCATGTAAAATGGTTGGAGAGAAGAAAGTTCTAGAAGCTAGTCATAGGCAGCACAGCAGAGTTGAGAGAATTTATAAGGTGCTGGGGGCAGCGCACACAATCTACTCTCCTGGAGAGGTCAGAAAGGATATGGGGAATGCCTATTTGCCAACTGCCATCTGTTTCTCCCAGAGGTTTCCAAAGAATGGGGTGATATGAGGCCTGGGAGGTCCCCCAAAAGTACAGAAAAGTCATTTGGAAAAGACCTGAGGGGCTGCGTAGCCAGGGGCCTACTAATATGCCTGGCACTCACCATGGACTCCGGAAGGAAACGCCATGTGTTTCCAAAAGGCCCTTTGAGACGATGCTGACCATCAAGTTCAGTGGCAGCCACACCACCACTACCACCCCAACAGCAGAAGTGGACCAGGCCGTGCTTGTAACTTACCAGCTCCCCCCACACACACCACTACTGCAGAAGCTGGGCTTCATCACCCTCCTTGACAGACGAGCACACCAAGGCCAAGAGAAGTGAAAAGACTTGTCCAAGGTCACACGGCAAGAGAGTTGACTGAGTCCAGACAGGTCTGCCCACACGGAAGGCTGTCAGCCCCCACACATTGATAAGATAGCGCAGTCTCTACAGTTTGTCCAGGGCTCCTCCATGCAACCATCTCTCTTGACTCACCTTGTCTCCTTAGGCAGACACTGAACCATTTCATAGTCAGAAAATTTGTTGGGAGAACACAGGTTAGTCACCAGTGAGAGTTAGGGGCAGCCTGCTGACTGCTCCCTCATCCAGGGAAAACTACAGGTGGAGGAGGCAAGCCAGAACACTAGGAGACCCTGCTGGGTGCAACAGAGATTTTTTTTCAAAGTAGGAAGGGCAGTGTCTATCTTAAAATGGCAGCAAAGGTAACTGCGCAAACTTTGACCACTTGGGGGGGCCAGGCTGGATGGCTACCAGTGAATGTCCTCATCATTCCCAGGAAACCTTAGGGGAGACTATGGGCTCAGGCAATCTGAGCAGACCCCATCCCTACTGTGAGCTTGCTTATCCTTGTTGCAGGGAGCAGGGACCACTTGTTGGTTCCTGGCCACTTAGCCTTGAAGTAATCACACAGAAACTGTATTAATTAAAACACTGCTTGGGCCATTAGCTCTAGTTTCTTATTGGCTGAATCTTACATATTAATTTAACCCATTTCTAGTAATCTGTGTATCACCAGTTGGCTGCCGCTTACCGGCAAGATTCCAACCTGAGTTTGTCTCTGGCAGGGCTACATGGCTTCTCTCTGACTTCACCTTTCTTTTCCCCAGCATTCAGTTAATTTTCCCTGCCTACCTCTACTTTTGCCCTATCAGGCCAAGCCAATTTTCTTTATTAATTAACCAATCCTATTCACAATCCCACATCATTTCCTCCCAGCCCAGGTCCAGATCTCCAGAGAAGTATGGGCCAGTCTGTGGGCTTTGGGCTTTGATAGCAATATAGCCACTGCATGATCCTCGTTAACTTCCAATGAGGCAAAGGGGGATATGTTTTGGAAGTCACCTCCAGGCCAGCTCCTGCCTGGCCCAGCCTTGTAAATTCTACCAACATTCAGGAGATAAAAGGGGGGCATCCCTCAGAGGCAGCATACAAAGGCCTTCAAAGAACTCTTTCAATCATAACTAAGCAAAGGAGTGGGGCCTGGCGCTTAGGGGGAATACGTTTAAACAACCTTGTGTGTGTGTTTCCCCCACCACACAGCAGACGTGTGTTCTTTTTTCTTGTCTCTGATCTCAGCCCAACTCTTGGCCTGGTCTGCTTTCCCAGCCCTAGGATGTCAAGTTCAGGCCTGAGCCCCACTGTTTCCTCCCTGACCTTTCCAGATGCAAGGTCCCTGCAGTTGCTGCCAACCCGGGGGGGGGGGGGGGGGAGGCAGGTTCCGCCTTCAGCTTCCTGTCCTCATCCATTCCTCACCATTCCGAACGTTCCTCACCTTTTAGGACAGAATGGGGGACCATTTAAAAGAAGTCACATGATCTCGAGCAGGGTGGAAATACCTGGAACTGATGTCTGGAAAGCCAGGGAGCTCCCTGACTGAGCCCTTTCCCTTCACAGTTAAGAAGCCTGTTCCTATCAAACAAAAACAAGGAGGTTGGGCCTAAGCTGTGACAAGACCCAGACCATCAGATTTCCCATCCACTGCTCTCTCCCATGGAGAGCATAGCCTTCTGCC
Organism: Alexandromys fortis; assembly: GCF_014885135.2. Classification (NCBI taxonomy): domain Eukaryota; kingdom Metazoa; phylum Chordata; class Mammalia; order Rodentia; family Cricetidae; genus Alexandromys; species Alexandromys fortis. The sequence goes on along the minus strand of NW_026068059.1, from coordinate 1,277,444 downwards.
CCACCATAAGGCCTCAGACCGGCTGCCATGTGCCTGGGTTCCCCTCAGCCTCCTGCCCTAGCCAGTGTAGCGCTGCTGCGGTCCCAGCCCCCTTGCTTGTTAGTGTGTCTTCATGGCACATTATCTCCTCGTCGGAAGGCTGCTTTATAGCATAATGTCTTTTTAACTAAGGTAAAAGAAAATGAACACACATCTTTTGGAATAATCTGATCCCACGTGATCAGGGCTGGCACCCCGGGGTGCTCTGAAGCCAAGGTGGATAATTACTCTTCTATACTGAGTCAATTAAATATAAAAAACAGCCACCACCAAGCCTCTTGCCGGTTTCTGTAGCTTGCCACTGCCTCTTCGGTGTCCCTGCCCCCCAACCTCTTCCAGCCCGGGGAGAAAGGAAAGAGAGGGTGAGAGCCCTGAATCAGCTTTGCCAGCCGGAGGCAGTTTTCTATGTGTGGTCCAATTTGAAGAAGTTTGGAACGCTACAGAAACGGCCTGGATGTACGGGGCATGCCGTCTCCACCTCCACAGGTGGAGGGAGGAGGGATGTAGCCCATTTCCAGTTCTCTGCCCATATGGACATATGGATTGTTCTGGCATTCATAATGTCTTTGTTGGCCAACATGAATAAACTTGCAGAATGATTTCCAAATTAGCCCCCTTTAGAGAAAAGCTGAATGTGGACAAAGGAAATCTGGGGTGGTTGCGATTTCCATCGGGAAGTTGATTTGGAGTACTGAAAAAAAGAAATCACCAGAGAAAGGAACAGAGGTTGAGTTTACCCCTTGCTCATTTTGCCATCTTAGTCTAAAAGGTTTAATTAGTGGTGTGTGTGTGTGCGCACACATGTATGTATGTGGTGTATTCATGAGTGTGCAGCTGCATGTGATAGTGTGTGCACATGTGAATGGCCAAAAGAGGACACTGTCATCTTCTTGTATCATTCTCCCCTTATTGCCTTGAGGAAGGCTCTCTCTCTCTCTCTCTCTCTCT
>NW_026068059.1:1194004-1276267 GCF_014885135.2 Alexandromys fortis | reverse complement strand
CTCTCTCTCTCTCTCTCTCTCTCTCTCTCTACAGGAAGATAGCTGTTTGGGTGCAGTGAGCTCCTGGAATCCGTATGTCTCCACCCCAGCAATGTTATGGTCATAAGAATGCCTGGCTCCCTATGTGGGTCCTATGGATTTAAACCGATGTCCTCATGCTTGCACAGAACAGCAAACACTCTTAACGACTGAGCCACTTGTCCAGCTCCAGTCAATCTTCCTGTGTGTGCGCATGTGCATGTGTGCACATGCATACACGTGTGTGTGTGTGTGTGTGTGTGTGTGTGTGTGTGTGTAGAAGTCAACTTTAAGTATTATTGCTTGTGAACTATTCACCTTGATATTCTGGGGCAGGGTCTCTAATTAGTCTAGGACAGTGATCTGTAAGTTTTCCCCTTTAATAAATAACCCTTTTATTAATCATAATTCCAAACTGGTGTGAGATTATTTTGTGACAAGTTTGGAACTTACCAGTTAGGCTAAGCCGTCCAGGTAGTGAGCCCCAGACACATGCCAGGGCATGGCTGCAGGTGCACTGGGATCACAAGCATGCACCCCAGCTCCAGCTTTTTAAGCATGGGTACAGGGTACATTCAGATCCCCACAATGCACAGCAGCACTTTGTCAGCTGAGCTGTCTCCCCAGTGCCCTGTCTTCACCCTTACTTCAGTTCCTTCACTCTGGTTGTTTGAACTCTTGCCCCTCCCCTGCCTGGCTCTCAGGCAGGTCTGTGCTCCTGTTCTACAGTACACATGCCCTCAGGCATAGCCTTGCACCTGAAGGCCTTTGAGGCTGCCTTCCTGGCTTTGCATTCAGCTCACAAGCTGAATCCAAGCCCGTGCCACTGTCACTGAGGGGCTCAAAGGCCCCAAGAAAAAGCCTTTAAAGAGTCCCCCAAATGAAGATGCTGACAATCTTCTAATCGAACCCCACTCTGTCAGCCGAGGGCTGATTCACTGGGTAGCAGTCAACACTCTCACAGAAACATGGAATGAGCCACTCACTTCTCCCCTTCTTCATTAAAATCCCCTCTCATCTGCACTCCAGTTTCTCTGAAGGCTGGCTCTACTTGATTAGGGTCTAAGCTTGCTAACCTGGGCTGGGGCATGAATTGAGAATGGAAGGCTGGCACGAAACTGTTGAAGGTGAAACTTGATGATGGATTTACCCTTCCCAAGCACGAGTCCCATCAGCATCTGTGTGAGGTACGACCCTCATTTCTGCAACCAAGCCCCCCACCCCAGCCAACAACCTGCAGGAGCAGAGGTTCATTTCGGCTCACTGTTCGGAGGAAGCAATCCATCATGGAGAGGAAAGCATGGTAGAAGGCGCCTCTGCCCATGGCTGCACGATTGTTGCAGCGTGACTTTCCCTCGCATCTCTGTGATTCAGAAGGCTCGAGAGAGACTGTCCCCAGGCTGCCAAACTCTAACCTCAAACCTCCACCATTCTGGCCTTGTCTTTGATCTAGTCCCCAAAGGTTCCAAAATGTTCTTCAACCTCCCTAAACCACCAGAGACTATATGTTCAAACACGGAAGCCCGTGTTCTCACATCCAAACCATAACAGCATCCTACTTTCTTGCAATAGTATGGCAGTCTTTGAGTGTGTTTGCACACACATGCATACTCTGTGTGCCCACACCCACTCAGGATGAATGGACTTGTGGACACTCACTTTTCTTCCTGCTTCTGAGGAAACATATTGCCTGGGTGTTGATCATAGCTCTTAACTATTCACTCTTAAATATTAAAATATAGATTATTATCACTTGCTATAAATACAGAATTTAATGTAAGACCACAAAGAATCTGACCCTTGGGTCTAGAAAGAGACTCAGGAGTTCACATTTTAATTGGTCCATTGAACGCTGCAGGTACTACAGGTAGATATAAGTGACCCCACATGCTATATTTTGAGCGTTATGTTAGAGAATTGCTGTGAAGGACCGAACACTCTCTTCCCTGTATGTCCTTGCTTTGTGGATGAGGCTGTGGAATTCTAGGCGAGCGCCGTGGCTGAGCTTGATCAGTTCTTTAGTTAGGCAGAGTGTGGGCTAGAACTGAGTCCTGTCTCTGGGCTTTTCCCCCAGCCCCAGGTACTGGACTGTAGACAATAGGAAAGGGCTTCTTTTCAACAGGATGGATTTCAATTAGATCCAAGGAAGAATTTCTGACAGAGAGGAACACTGAGAAAGCTTGCCCAGAAGGTCTCTTCTCCTGGAATGTTTAGAAATTGTTTCTGAGCGGCCTGATGGTGGTCCCTCTTGTTTGTAAATTACCTGTGTAGTTTGAGGGGTCTAACAGTAATTAGACTTGAATCACAGCTTCAATCTGGGTCCTTCTGAGATTGATGGTTTAGGTCTGGACTGAGCCAAGAAGCCTGACCGGAATAACATCTCCTCAGCAGGCACAGCCTGTGGCCGCTGGTCCCCTGTGTCCTACCTCCTCTGATGGTCTGTCTTCTGTGTCCTTTCAGAAAGCTGATCTGGCTGTGGCAGGCCTCACCATCACAGCTGAACGTGAGAAAGTGATTGATTTCTCGAAGCCATTCATGACGCTGGGAATTAGTATTCTTTACAGAGTTCATATGGTAAGAGACTTATTTTATAAGCATTTATGCCATTAAAGTTATTTGCATGCAAACACCGAGTTATATGGTAATAATGAATGACTCACAGAAATATTTGGATTTCGAGACTTAAATGCAAATGCACTGGGCTATTTTTTTCCCCATCAGCTGCAGGATCTTACAAACAAGAGAAATGGGAAATTCGCATTTGGGAGCTTGCCAGCAAAGATGGCTTCTGTCTCTAAATAGGGATGTCCGAGAGGGCCACTTGAGACACAGGGTGTCAGAGACTGGCCTCAGTCATGCTCTCCCAGGACGCAGGGACCAAACCTTAGGTGCTCAGGGCTCCTCTGCCTCCAGGGTTCACTTTGTTCCCTCTGGGCAGCATGAGAGTGTGGGACTGCAGGCTGTGTGTGTCCTCTCTTGCTTTTCGGTGCTGTTTCTCGGTTCTTGTTTTTCAGAGATCTATTCCTGCCAATACTACTGGCCACCTACGTTCCTTGTTTGTTTGCTTTTATTTTTTAAAGGATATTTTTTTCTGGCTATGATAGCATCAAAACGAATACATAGGAACACAGCAGTAGTCAGCCAGAGATGGACATGCCATCTGAGTGTCTTGCCTGGTGGAAAGAGCAGGAGTCACTCTGGTTGTGTGTCATCAATCAAACAGATCATCACTCTGGGGCCAGCCAATAATGGAAACTTTCCTTACTTCCATTATTAGGCCGGAAGATTCTTCCTCTCCTCCTTCATCGAAACTGCCTCCAGGTGTACAGCTGTCATAGGCTTCCCCTGTATTCTAGTCCCTTTCGGTGGCCATAATTTAACTGTCACACATGCTCCAGGATGTAACCTGACATCACAAGGCACGATGACAATGGCTCTCATTTATTGAGTACCTCTGTGTCCCAGACACTACCAGATGACTGTGAGGTGGCTTCTAGTTCGGGAATGAATTAGGTCCCTATAAAATACACGCTGAAGTCCTAAGCCCCAGGATCTGAACATGCAGGCTTTGGAAACAGAGTCCTTTCCAATGCTATGAAGAGCTAAGATAAAGTCTAGCAGGAGAGACAACCAGAGGCCGCCCACACACTCTCCAAGTTTGGCTCTCTGCAGAGGAGACCCCTTGTGTTTTTGCAACTCCAGACTGACTTACAGAGACACTGTCTTTGAAAGAAAAAACAACAGTTTGCCAGTGGGCATATCCTCCCTATATGCAAATCTGAATGCCCCTGGGAATCAAGGAGGGCCTGCATTTGGAGCTGTGGCCAGGTTCCTACAGGACAGAAATCACTGTGTTGCGGAGCCCATCCAGAAGGCTTGACTTATCAGAGTTGTACAGTTTTCTGCTAGGCTACATGGTTGGGAAAGATGGCTAGAGCATCTAGAAGAGATTAGAATCAAAATGTTAAGCTCTACTGACAGACACGGGGCAGCGAGGAGTTTGTTCCAGTTGGTGACTCTGTGCCTTGTGGAATAAGGAGGCTGAGACCCTCTGACCCCATGTCCTTCCTTGTCCTGTTGTGATGAAAATTTTTATTTATTGAGAGTCTTTACATTCCAGATACTTGTGGTTTAGCTGTGTGGTGTGGTCTAGTTTTCTATTGAATTAGGTCCTCTTCAAAGTACATGTTGAAGTCCTAATTCCGGAGACCCATGAACATGACCTCATTGGGAAATAGAGTTCTTGCCAGTGTTACAAAGAGGTAAGGGAAAGTCATGCTGGATTCAGATAGGTCCTTGTCCAATGACTAGCCAGCATCCTTGACAAAAGAGGAGGGTTTGACTGGATGAAGTGGTGCATGTTTTAATTCCATTAGCGGGAGAGGCAGAGACCTCTGTGAGTTCAAGCCTGGTCCTCTCTACATAGCAAACTCCAGGCCAGTCAAACTTACGTAGTGAGGTCTTGTCTCAAAAAACAATTTATTTAAAGGGAGCAGGCGATTTGGACACAGATGCACAGGGGAGAAAACCATGTGGAATCAAGCACAGAAACTGCAGGCATCTCCATGCCAACAGGCATCAGTCATCTCCAGCAACCACACAAGTTAGGAGAAACACAAACCCTCTCCTGGCGGGTCTCTGAGAAAGCAGACTCTGCTGTCGCATCAATGGAGCTTCCATCCTCAAAATAACTGGGAGACGACACAATATGCTGGCTGTGGACTCTGTCTCGGCCACCCTAGAAAACTAACACGGTTGTGCTGTGCTAATTTTAGGAGTGAGGTCATGAGTATGATCAGTTTTAAAAGTAGGTCAAGGGCACATGCTGATAGCTCACACATGCTAATCACGTGTTAAAAAGCCAAAGAGCAAGGTCTGATTCCAGCCTTTGTATAACCAGCCTGTGTGGGCTTTGGTGACTTGTCCTGTAGACTGCACCCTCTCTTTCTCATTGGGTCCTCTGAATTGGTCTCTAAGGGAAAACAGGTGGGTGCTAACATCTCATCATACAGAGCAGGAGACCAAACTCATACATGATGCTATCTCAGGGAAAGGCATTTCAGATTGAGGTGCTTGACTTCCAGCAAGTCCCATGTCTTCAGCTTCCTCTCTCCTTTTTCTCTAGAGCCCCGAAAGGGCTTCCCAAAGGAACGGAGACATACAGCTCTTCTCCCTACTTCCTGCTCTGGCAAGCCATAGAAACATAGTCAGGCTGTGGCCCTGATTTCCCTATCAATGCTAAGGGAACTAGAACCCTGGTGGTGACCTGCTGACCTATAGGCAGCCCTACGACTAAGCACCCAACCCCAGGTGTTTGCACCCTCTGGTACTCACAGCTGAGCTGCCCAGCGTGGGGAACTGCATTATTGAGCAGTAACTCTGTCCAGCTCTGCACCCTAGTCATCAGCCCTGTGGGCTTCCTAAATGAGACTGTCAACCAAATATTTAGTATACCTACCTCAGAAACCTATGGCCGTGTTTGTCCCATGAATCACCTCCTGGGACATTCAGTTTCGTGTGCCAACTTGCAAGGCTACAGCTTCTCCATATGTGTGGTTCACCATCAGTCCAGGTGTTTCTGGAAAGGTATTTTGGAGCCGTGGTGACTGTAATTAATTGACTAGAGTTCTCTGGCACTCCGACCTTTGCCTTTGAATCCATGCAGCCTCGCCCTGTGTGCCTGTGTCCAAATTCTCCATTTTATAAGGACGCTCATCACTGGGACAGGTCTCATGTGAATCCAGTACAATTTTACCTTATCTCTCCATAGCATTGACAAGGACTCTATTTTTCAAATAAGGTTGCCCAATCATACATACAAGTCATGGGACTTAGGACTTCAACATTTTGAGAGGAACTAATTAAGAAAGCCTCATTACATTCTTGCTACAAGAGCAAGGGGGCGCTTTCTAAAGAAGGAATTCTGCTCCAGACCAGAGCAGAGATCTGCCTAAGATTCTAGCCTGTTGATCTTTTGGATTTACAAACTTCTACAGTTACATAGTTAAATACAAGAGTCTCTCATTTTCTTTCTGTGTGTATATATATATATATATATATATATATATATATATATGAATATATATATGATATTCATATATATAATAGGCAGTTGAATGACTAGGTAAATTGATAGAGCAATCCATAGATAGATAAATAATAGTAGATAGATGATAGATAATAGGTAGATAAATAGATACATTCACATATATATGCATATGTGTGTGTGTGTGTGTGTGTGTGTGTGTGTATGTAGGTAGATAGATAGATAGGAAGGAGCGGAGGGAGAGTTCTATATCTGGACCAGCAGGCAGCAGAAAGAGAGTGAGACACTGGACCTGGCTTGAGCATTTGAAACCCCAAAGCCCACCCCTAGTGACACATTTCCCCCAACAAGACCACACCTACTCCAACAAAGTCACACCTACTCCAACAAGACCACACCCACTCCAAACAAGGCCACAACTCCTAACCCCTGTCAAGTAGTGCCACTCCCTAATGGCCAAGCATTCAAATATATGAGCCCATGGGGGCCATTCCTATTCAAACGACGACACGACATAGATATACAGAAAATTGATAGATGATAGGTAGGTAGACAGTCAGACAGACAGATAGATGGTTGATAGGTGATATTATATGGTACAATATGGTTATAGAATTTTATAAATATGGATATACCTGTATCTTCCATCATTACTGTTTCCCTGGAGAAGCCTGACTGACCAATACAGTCTCCCCTGCTAGGCCAGAATCTCTCCTCTCTCCAGCCCCACGGGGAGGGACCAGTGTGCCACCCAGCTGCTCAGAACTAATTTATATTGGGGCTGAACTCAGTGAAAAATGAGTTCTGGCATGAACAACTTACACTGAGCAGACCTGACAGTTTATGCATTTATTCAACAAATATTTACCAAGCGCATTCTGTGTGTGAGGCGCTATGCTTAGAAAGTACCAGAAACTAGATGGGTGAGAGAACATTCCTGAATTGGCTGAAGCAGAGGAGACCTGGTAAGCGTGTGTGTGCAGTGAGCACATCTGTATGAGGGCTGTGCAGGCAAAGTCTGCTCCCAGAACCCCATATAAACCTGCACAGGGAAGCCTTGTCTTCACAATGAAAGTACCAATGGAGCGAGATTAAAGATAAATAATTGGTGTTTACTGATTTGTGAATTTTCTCTGATTGATGGTTATCTTTGAACAAAAATATGACTAGTCAGTTCTCATTTATAATCTATGAAGACCTAAAATCTCTTCTTTCTCATGTTTATAAGGTCACCTGACTAATGAGTAATTGTTACCAAAAGGTGAGCATCTGGCAGCAATCAAATCTGCGTGTGTGAAAGTAGATGTAATTAACTCAGCACAAAGGCCTAATCAAGAATTGTTTTTATTCATTTGTGTATTTTTAATACAAAAGCATTAAATTTGTATGTATCCATGGGCTATCATGTAATGCCTCATTACATGTATCCATTGTATAGTGTAATCCCAGTTAAGCACAATTGCAGAAGCCTCCAGAGAGTGGGCAAAATGGCTCAGTGAGTACCGTGCTTGGAGTGTAAGCCTTAGGGCCTGAGTTCGGATCCCCCCAAACCCATGTAAAAACCAGTTGCAGTGGTGTCATCTCTGGGGCCTTGAATAAGAATGCTCCCCATAGGCTTGTATATTTGAATGCTTAGTCACCAGGGAGTGGGACTGTTTGAGAAAGATTAGGTGGTGTGTTGGAAGAGGTGTATCACTGGGCTTCGAGGTATAAGTGTCTCTTCACAACAATAGAACAGTGGCTGGACGGCATCATAATCCCAGTGCCATGGAGGTGGAAACAGGTAGACTATGAGCGCATTAGCTAGCTGGTCTAGTTGAAACAACGAGCTCCAGGGCTAATGAGAGACTCTAGCCCCAAAGCAAAGTGCAGTGTGATTAAAGCAGGCACCCAACAGCAACATCTGGCCTCCATGTATACACACACACACACACTACACATTATACATAACATTACACATACACATTGCACACACATATTCACACACAATACACACACATTACACCACATGCTACACATGCACACTGCACACACATTACAATACACAAACACACACATTACACATACATATTCACACACATTATACCACATGCTACACACACATTGCACACACATTATACATATACACACAGCCTACAGAATAAGAAGTTGTAGATAGCATGTTTCTGAAGCTTAAAGATGATCAGAAACTATTTGTGAATTTCCAACACTTTTCCAATTGTTTTGAATATAGGTTATTAAATATCAATTATGAGATATTTTCCTTATTCCTGATAACACGGCATAATCTGTTTCTGTTTAGCTTGTCAAGACCAGAATAAGAGGGTACCCTGCTAATTGACAACCAAACCAAGGAGTCTGGCTTTGGAAAATTTTCTGTTGGCACACTGAACTTTTTGAAATTCTTCATTCCTAGCACCCAAGTCACCATTGGCTCCTGAAGTCTGTGGGGCCTCTCCATCACCTTGACGAAAACCTCTGTCTATGTCCCCTCCCCACATCTTTGCATTATTCCCTAGATAATGCCACTATCGCCCTGGACCCCCCTTATCTCCAGCCCATATATTTCACACATGGCTATCCTCCTTCACCTGGATGGATAATAGGCGATCCAAACAGCATCTTGTCCAGGACAAAAAAGGGCTGCCTTTCACTAGAGTGGATTTCAGTTGGGTTTCAGGAAGAATATCTTGGCAGAGAAGAACATCGAGGAAGCCTGCCCAGAGGGTCTGATCCTCTGGGATATTTGGAGACTGTATTGGAATAGTCTGATTCAGCAAACTGGTTCCTCTTCCTCTGTCCCATCTCAGATAATAGCGCCTCCATTCAGTGACTTGAGATGACCCTCTCTGCTTGCCCCTAAACAGTTCTCAAACTCCAGTAACCTCCATCTCTTCTGCTTCTCTCTAACCTCAGCTGCTGTCACTACCATGGCTTAGCTTCTTCTCAGTGGGTGGGAAAGTGTCTCTTATTCTCTTACTGCCCCTAGCCAAGGACTGCAATCAGCATCGGCATTCCCTAAGAAGTGATGCTGAAAATCGTGCACTCAAGCCTGGTTGCCTGCAGCTCATGCTGAAACTGACAGTTAATAGCTGCACGTGCGCGCGCGCGCACACACACACACACACACACACCTCGGTGTCTTTCTCTGTAGAAATGAGTTGTTGCGTAGATTAAATGAGAACACATGTGCCGCACTCTTAGCGCCCTGCCTGCCACATGTGTACGGAAGTGGTCACTATTTTGTGTAGCAAATGCAGGGGAATGCCCCTCACTGCATTCCAGCCCTCATTCTTTAGCCAGAGAGTTGCTTGCTTGATTGTTTTACTAATTTAATCATATCCACTTCCTAGCATGGTTGACTGTTACAATAGTCTCCTCACCTCCTCATCTAGGTTCACACTTATCCTCGCCTCAACCACCAAACCAAACAATCACTGCTCTTCTAGATCCAGCAAGAATGTCAGACGGTCTCCCCTACCCACCTTCTCTCCTTCTCTCAGCTGCCACCATCTATTATATACTTTCATGTTGCCTTCAGATATTCTTTCCCGTCTCTTCTTAATCAGACCCCAGTATGGAGCACGTTAAAGGAAAGCTTCTGTGTTTGCCAGACTAGAATCTTAGGATATGACTTTTGATTTCTAAAATGTGATTGTTCTAAACACATAGTATTACTTGATAGTCATGAAAAGAAAAACAGGAGGGAAAGAGGGAAGAATGAAGGCCGTATCCAGTGACCTTGTGGTCAGTGAGCACCGTCTTCTCAGGACAACACTGAGCCCTGGAAACCCCAATGTGTGCTAGTGAGGTTCAGTATGCCAGACAAAAGAATGCATAACCTACTAGACTTATTTTTATTTCTGTTTTTTTTTCTAAATCCCAGTTGGCCTTAAGAATAGAAACCAAGTAAAGGCAGATATATTTCGTGCAGCCCAGATACATCAACCACCCAGGCAGAGCTGTACCTGCCATCTGAATTTATTGTTCTCTCCCAGTGTCCACACACCCTACGCACAACACAGCATCTGTATTAGCTACTTTTCCTCCTGCTGCGACCGAGTCCCTGGCAAAGCAACCAAGGATGGAAAGACAGGCTTCCTCTGGATTATGGTTTGGGAGTCCAGTCCATAACAGCAGGGAGGGCCTGCCGGCAGAAATGCAAAGCCACTCGTCACATTGCAGCACAGGCAGGAAGCAGAGAGATGGACTGGTCGCCTTCCTTTTGTTTTGGCTTTCATGAAGTCTAAGACTCCAGCCCATGAGCTAGTGCTGCCCCCTCAGCTAAACTTCTCTAGAAAGGTCTTTACCGGCATCTGCAGAGGTGTGTTTCCTAGGGGGATTCTAAATCCAGCCCAGTTGCTGATGGAGCGTCACAGTCACTGTCACCATCACCACATCCACCTAAGAAAGTGTCAGGACCCTTGCCCAGGACCGGATGTGATGCTAAGCCACGAACGCATGGCTGGGCTGTTAGAATCTGAAGTGGCCCTGATGCTGCGAAGGTGGTAGTCAAGCCATAGGATCTGGATGGTGTTAAAGGCTTGTGAGTCCCCTGGCAAATTAGCTCATTTCTTTTTAATGAGAAGTTCAATGTTTAGTCTAGCAGTCTATCTCCAAGGGGATTGTGTTTTCAAGAGTTTTAAGGTATTCCTGTGCACTGTGAGTTCCCAACTATGTGTGACTAGAGGAGAGAAAAGCCTGGGGAAGAAAACCATACTTGACAGAGTATATCTTGTGGCTCTCTCTCTGTTTCCTCCTGCTGCACCGATTTGCCTCATGATGCTTTTGCTTAGACTAATATTAAAGTAAGTGTGTATTCCTTGAGCACTCCCTATCTGGTGTAGCTAGGTATTATTGGAATGTGCCAGAACCCAACCTGGGATTCAACATTTGGCCCATTTAACCCCCAAATGGGTAAATCTCATTTAAGTAATTTCATGTTGGCTTCTTCGGGGAGCTTGGATTGATGTCGAAGATGTAGCATGTTGACACACAGCTCTTGGTTTATGAGACACTCTGCACAGGCTCTGGTGGAGCGCAGCAGTGCCCGGGAATAGGTGGGGTGATGCTTACTGCATGGAGCAGGAGGTGGAAACCTGGAAGTCTGGATGTGAGTGCTGCAGCAGGCACTGACGCCAGGTTTCCCGTCTCCAGGTTCCAGATACTTCCAATTACTTGTCTCACACTATAGTATGGATATTCCTTCCACTGCCAAGGAAATGCATTAATTAGGGGATTGTTTAAAGTCTTTTCCTATCTGTGAAATCCACAGCGACACAGGTCTCCAGCCAGCCCTACTGCCTGAGATGCCCTAGAACATGTGACCATTCCCTCTCTCCTGCTGGGTCCTGCCTTACATGAACAAATAGGAAAGTTCCATGGACTTTTTTTTTTTCCTTCTTTTGCTCTCAGCTAGAGTATTTTCTTCCAAGAAAACTAATATGTGTGTGTGTGTGTGTGTGTGTGTAATCAGATGGTGTTTTGAATGGGAATGCTTGTATGTTTAAATGCATGGGTCCTCAGATAGTAGAACTGTTTGGGAAGGATTAGTGACTGTGGTCTTGTTGGAGATGTGTCATTAGAGGTGAAGCCCACAACAGGTATTCTCTCTCTCTCTCTCTCTCTCTCTCTCTCTCTCTCTCTCTCTCTCTGCCTCTGCCGCTTATGCATCAGGATATAAAGCTCCTAGCTGCTGTTCCAGCCCCATGGCTTACCAAATGCCACCATGTTCCTCACCAACATGAACTTTGAAGCTGTATTCAAGTCTCCAGCTAAATGCTTTTTTGGTTGTGGTGTCCCTTCACAGCAATAGAACAGTAACTAAGACAGACAGTGATTCAAAAGCGAGAGAGAAATGAATGCCAACAACAGGCTAATGCCTGGTATTTGCTGGGTGTGTTATCTATTTTTTAGGATGGTCCATTTCATCTCAGAAAGGCTGTCCAGGAACATGGAAGAGAGTGCTAAGCCAGTTAGTGAGTCACTTGTAGCTTAATATTCTGTTCTCCAGAGGTCAAAAAATAAATCATGTCCAAGTCTTTATAGCTAAGTAACTTGAGAGCATGGCCCATCAATAGAAACACGGAGCCCTGGAGAGATAGCCTTCTAGGCACTGGGTAGATATCGAGTGCCGCTCCCTCCAGCAGTCCAGGTGGCATATCAGCACTGTTTACTAATGGCCGCACTCATCCTTCATGTGGATCATGGTGCTTTGCTTTTATGGGAGAAAAAAAAAAAACACCTAGAGATGGTGAGTGGCTTGCCTAGGACTGACTACTCAGTGAGTCAAGGTTAGTGCTAGGATGGGAACCTGGGTGTCCCCAAGGCAGTGAAGTCTCCAAACAACAACACAAGAATAGATATGCTAGCGTGTGGGATGCATCAACAACCAACGTTCAAGGTGTTTTGTGTGGAATGGAGGTGCTGTTTGCTTGCTGACTTTTTCCTCCTGGGCTCAAAGGTAGAGTACACACTAAACTAAATTAGCAAGACACATACTACAGATCAACCATGTGAGCTTTTGCAATCCCGTGACTTCCTCTGCCTCTCCCAGGCTGAGTAATTTTTTTCCCCTTCTCAACCCCAGAGGATGTTTTACTGATCACTGACCATTCCTGGCAGTTGGCTGTCTAACAAGAAACGGCTCTGTAAGCTGGCATTTAGTTCTGTAGACACTCAAAAGTACAGAGTCGTGACAACCCTTTGTCGGTGACATGTTGGAAGGATGGGACACAGGGAAGGAGGAGAGTTGTTGTCACTGGTGTGATGTGTATGGAAATGGTGGCGGGGCACACTGCCCTTCCACAGATCCAAGAGCAGCTGCCACATGTCGGCTTCGTTCTTCAGGACACTCCTTTGGGAAAGCTGAGGTGGAACAGAGTTCTCAGGATTTCCCAGGCATAATGCCACATGGCTGGAATCCCAGCGCTCAAGAGGCAGAGACCAGAGGGTCTTAAGTTTGAAGTCAGCCTAAGCAACACAGTGAGTTCAAGTGCAGCTTAGGCTGCTTGTCTCAGTTAGCAACTACAGCAACAAACAGAACCCCTGGTTCCTAAGATGCCTCCTTTAAGGATGAAGCCTGAGGGCTGCCCTAGCTGCTTCCCTGGAGAGCCCTTCTGATTCATGTGTTATAACCCTCAGTAACTTGAAGAATTAAGAAAAGTAGCTGAGGTTCTTTTCTCTCAAACATCTTCATCATGGACCAGAAAGTAGTATTTCTGCTCTACTACAGGAAGGGGACGGTATCAGTGTAAAAGGAAGTCCCCTCCTCTGTCACACACTATCCTTCCTTTCATTCCTGTCTGCCATTAGATAGGGAGAAGTGTATGTGGACACACACACACACACACACACACACACACACACACACACACTCCTTACCATATCTTCAGCCCTCAAGACAACCCCAAAAAGACAAATTTATTGTTACCTCCAAGTTCTAAGGAGTAAGCAGAAACCCAGAGGTTAAGCAGCTTGCCCAGCATTGTTGAGCATGTCACTGGCTAGGACACCAGTGTGAACCCTGGCACTCTGGCTCGAGAGTCGGCACTTTCATTTACCTCCCATCCTGCATTACCAGGCTCTGGTGTCCCCTGCATTTGGCTCCAGACTTTGGGAAGGAGATTGGTTTCTTTCTATAGTATCATTCCCCAACACATAGAACTCTTAGTAAATGAACAGATGTTGAAAAATAGATGGCTCAGTGGTTAAGAGCACTTCCTGCTCTTCCAAAAATTCTGAGTTCAATTCCCAGCAACCACATGGTGGTTTGCAACCATCATCTGTAATGAGATCTTGTGTCCTCTTGAGGAAGCAAGCTGGTCAGTCGTCCTCAGAAACTAACCATGAAACCCAATATGGACAAGTTCAACAGAACTGCCATATACAGGCTACCCATGCATGCTTCAACATTGCCAGGGCATACATTTCAAAATTCAGAAAATTGACCTATTTCACATGGGAAGATCCCTTGCCGTGATGCAATTCAAACAACCTCCACAAACCAGGACCGTGGGATAGTTGGTGACCAATCTTTTAGGGCGTTCTCATCACCAAAGAGCAACAAGCATACAAACTTAGTTTAAAGCATGGGCCAAAAGCCAAGACATCTACTTCTCATCTTCAGTTCCATCAGTAGGACTCGGCCTGTCCTTGACCTCTGAGACATAGATCTATGTCTATGTCTATATAGAGAGAGATAGATACATAAAGCACCACTTACCTACATTCAGAATGGATGCATTCACCAAAAGAAACCAGCCTCACTTGCAGTCAGCCGTTATATTGATTGTATAAATCAATACAAATGCCTATAAAACAATAGTCACAATAATTGATGATGGTAATAGATAAATAACATTTATGAGTATTTTAAATGGGTAGTAGGAGCGAGTAAATCGGGATTCTCTTGGCATTGGGTAGAAAGACTGGGATTAATTAGGGAGTTTATTGGAGCAAGTTGCAAAAATTAAAGAGTCGAGCAAGACTTGGTACAGCTGCCTGAGAATGGAGTGCTACGGCATGCCCATGGCACAGCTCGATGGGTGAGTACCAGGGAAATTGAAGCCATCACCAGTGATTTGAGTGAGGCTCTTAGCTTCCCTGTGTCTCAGCTCTTCCATCTGTCAGCGTTGAAAATGGGGTACTGAAATCAAGAGAACACAGCGAGGTAGTGAGTGTTTCCGGAAGAAGAGTTGTCGCCATCACGCGACCTTTGGGTTTAGAAGAAGCCTATGGCGTGTGACCACAATTTGTTCCAAGTCCCAGTAGCTTGGGAAGGAAGCAATCTCACACATGCGCACAGAGGAAGCAGTTGGCATTTGGAATCTTGCAGGGAACTTCCTTCTTTTGCTGCCATTTCAGCAGTGTGGCTCCGTCTAAACCCAGACCCAGATCTCAAATGACGGCCCAGGCCTTGCTATTCTGGTTGGTGTCAATCACTTGGTGGAATCAGATATTGCCTTGCCAGTGTGACTGAGAGCTTTCTGGTGAGGCCATGTTTACGTCTTGTTTCTTGTTTGTGTGATATCCTACACCTTATAACCCAAGTCTCTGGCAGTGTTTCTCATGGCCCTGCATCGTTTCTTATCACCCCTAACCAAATATGGCAGCTCTAAATAGTGCTGCTGCCTTCCTCGGGATGGCTCCTTGTGATAGAATCAGGTATAGATTTCTAACGAGGAGCATCTGACGGGGTGTCAGAAAGCAGCAATAAAAGATCCCCCCCCCCCCGCCTCACCTGGCTGTTTCTCTGTTGAAAGACACAGAGCAACACCATCCTGACATGTCCCATAGATTCACACACGTTTATCCAGAGGCGGTCTGGAATCAAGAGGGACCCGAGGGTGGACCGAGCTAGTGATTGCTGCAGTAGAAGCATAGGCAGGCTGGTCCCCTTTGAGTCCTTCATCATCCGTGTGACGTCTTCACGCTCCGTGTCTTTCTGTGTCTGCCACTGGCTGCTCGGGCGGGGAATGAGACAGTCAGTGGAATGAGCAAGCAGGGACCCAGACTCCGCTGCCCCGGAATCCTTGTTTCTTGTGAGAGGATTTATGTCATGATGGGACCAAACACTCTCACATGCTCTGCTCTTTATCCTGTCTTCCTCCTGTTGCTCCCTTCCCTCAGTCACTGGCTCATTTCCCCAATCAGCCTGATCAAGTGTGTATATCAGCATTTGTGTGCCGGTTGGTGGTGAGCCATTGCCGTCCCCTTGGTATCCCCTCTGAGATGTAGTTCCCCAGGGGAAAGGGAAATTCTTCCCTGGGGAATTGAGGCTGTCCCTCCTGGTTCTCTGGAAGGGAATGGGAAGTCACCCAGAAAAGCTGGCATCATCAGGGAATAGGGCTAGGCAGGCTCCATGGAATCACTCACAACCGCCTCTCTCTCTGCCACACAGAAGGCTGTGGGGATAGACACTGTTACTGGGAGCTGCTCAGGTCCCATGACTAGTGCCCACTGAGACTGGCTGAGTCAGGATTGGCATAGGTGGTTTTCATTTGTTTCCCTGGGACCCCCCCAAGTAAATATGACACATCTGGATGCTGGATGCAGCTAGTCGCTGGCATTCTGACTGATACGCCCTTAAGTGTGAAGCCAACACTTTTCATCGAACGGCTGAAGGTAATGCTGACTTCTAGTTCCATCTACAGACTTCCTTGATTGCCAAGATCATAAAATCACAGCATCTCTATCGTGAATGGCCTTTAGACAGTGGCTTTGTAGTCAATAGAAGAAGCAAAGCTGACCTGGGAACGGGGTTGGAGAGAGCGCACTTCATCTGCAGCCGCCGCCACTGCTCGGCTCCCCAGCTGTCAGATCATCTAGAGCAGCGGTTCTCGGCCTTCCTAACGCTGCGACCCTTTAATACAGTTCCCTTGTGGCAGTGACCCCAGTGTAAAATTATTTTTCATTGCTACTTCATATCTGTAATTTTGCTGCTGTCGTGAATTATAATGTAAATATCTGTGTTTTCTGGTGGTCTCAGGTGACCCTGTGAAAGAGGGTCAGTACACAGAAGGGTCATGACCTATAGGTTGAGAACCACTGATCGAGGTCGTTCATTTACTTTAGAAAGCTAGGAAGGTAGATGTGTACGTGAAATCTGTTCTCCCTTTGATGCTGACAGCTAGTGGAGAAAGAGAGCCTATAGGGCCATGAAGCGAGCCTGTGGCTTTGTGTGGTTCATGGGCCTTTGCAGAGTGGGTTTGATTTGGTCCAGCTCCAACTGAGGGGCTGGAAGAGTCAGGGATTTGCCCAGGGCACAGAGCTGAAAATGCAGCAGACACCGTGACACTGTCTTTCACGTTCTGTTCTGCTTTCCTGTGAGACGTGGTGGGAACTTGGCATCCAGTTCCCTTCCTGGCTCCAATCTCTGGAGTAGTATGCGTGGTATAAGGGGACGAAGGGAAGGCGACTTTGAGTCAGAGGACGTGTTTCCAAGTCTTCCATTATCACCGTTTGACTTCGGGTGCATCTCCTGGGCTTTGAGTTCTTCACTCGTTAAATGAACCCGCAGGACTGTGTCAAAATTTGCACTCGAGTTCCCACTGCCTGTGAGAACACTGTGCAGAACAGAAAGCCAAGGGAGCCTGCTGCAATAACAGTCTCGGGAGAAAAGATACAGACGTTAAAGTGATGTGCTGAGGCCAGGCCCTGGTGCAGCAACAGCTCCTCAGGCCATCCATACCACCCCAAGAATACAAGGCAGTGGGGCACAGCTATTAAGGGCTGGCAGGTTTGTTCAGTACGAAGTCCCCCTCATCCCAGGAAGAGACACGCCCACATCGCTCTTTAGTTTCATCTGTGAGATCCGGTGGATAGTCCCTGCTCCACCTTTAGCCCTGGTGTCCTTTAGAATCACCCGGAGTTGGAAGAAACAAAAGAGTGTTGGGCCAGACCAGTGCTCATGTCCTGCCCTGGCCAGTGCCATTTTGACTGACTGTGTATAGTGAATCTTGCTTCCGTTTCCATTTCCAGGGACGCAGACCGGGCTATTTCTCCTTTCTGGACCCCTTCTCTCCAGGAGTCTGGCTCTTCATGCTTCTGGCTTACTTGGCTGTCAGCTGTGTCCTCTTCCTGGTGGCTCGGTACTCTTTCCTTCCCTTCCCTGTCCTCACACCGCCACCTCGTGTCCACTCTGGGAACTGCATGGGGCGGGGGTGGGAGGAGGAGAGGATGATTTAGAAGACTTTGGTGCCAAACAGAGCCCAGAGAGGGACTGGGGTCCTGAAATGCTCTCTGCCCAGCTGTCAACCTCACACTACCCATCCATCTGTCCATGTGTTCGTCCCCTACCATGCACAGTGCAGACAGGTTTGCTCATCTGGATTTGCGTCTGTGTTCTGGCCTCCTGCATCCTCCTCGCCAACCCCCCAATTTGGGTAGGAGCCTTAGGGAAAGAGAGGAGAGCGAGGGGGTGACAGGAAGATGACTCTAATTAAGCGCAGTGCATTTGGCTACCCTGGCATCTATTCTTGCCAGGATCTGCCATAAAGTGCTGAAAGACAAGAAATGGAGTGGGCAAATCCAGACAGAGGGAGCGAGGAAAGGGGGGGACCAGAGGCCGCAGTGACACAGGCCAGGGAGAATGTTGCCTCTGCAGAGGTTGGCTCTGCTTCTGAAAACACAGCTGTCTGGTTGAACAAGAACCACATAGGGTAGCAGGCATCCAGAGGGAGCATTTGTATGCAGTATTGGGTTGGGAGAGATGGTCAGGATCGGGGCTAGGGAGAATTCGCTTTCCCCTGTCCCCAGAAGCCAGGCACTGTTTCTAGCCATATGGAAGAACTCCAGGGTATCCCTAGGCTGTAAATTCCCAAAAATATACATAGAGGGGGCTGTTTTCCCCTGAACTAAGGTAGCTTGGGCTTCAGGACAGTCCGCCTTTCACCCACTAAAGTCCCTACCACCTGCTCAACCCTCCGTTCACCATAGACCCTTGTGCAGGGATGGAGAACAGCTCAGACTAGAAACCTGACGGAGACCTTGTTGCGAGCAACTTCTCTTTGTCTCCTTTGGCCCGCACTCTGTTTCTGTGAGGCGGACTCCCCGAGGTTGTGTTCCTTTATGCACTGGGGGACCCGTGCTCTTTCCGCTTAGGAGAGGTAACGGAAGTGTGCTGAGGTTCATGGGTCCCCAGTGTGCCTCTTCTCATCGTGATCAAAGACAAAACCAAGAAACTCACCTAGGACCCACAAGATCCATCCCAACAGTAGCGAATGGCCTTCGCAAGCACCTAGTAGTCTTCAAAGACACCGAGTTGGCTCCTTGTCTGCCACCCACCCCGCTTGGCCCCATAGGCATTGCCACTGTCAAGTATCTGTTGTCAGCGACAGCTGGCGAGGTGCGGGAGCTCGCATTCTGTCTGACACTTCCGCTCTCCACTTTGCAGTGCTGTCTGCTGCGGTGTTAGGAAGCTGCTGCGAGATCCGGGCTCCGCTGCTCTGAGCTTCTCTTTGGCCCCCTGTGGCTGAGCCTATGTGTGTGTGTGTGTATGGACAGTTGGTCCTCATAGAGTCTGCACAACTTCCAAGTCGCCTCGAAGCCTCTGAAAAGGGTCCTAGGGCTTTGTTGATGTATAAACACACAAGCCTGAGTCACCTAAAGCTGTACCCTCCTCTATGGTCGCCACACCCATCCACTGTCCCAAATCTGGCATTAGCAAAAACAATAACACAAGCAAATGTGTTAGTCTATCATGGTAAGAGGCTGAGGCAGAAAGACTGCCATGCATTTGAGGCTAACCTGAGCTAGATAAATGAGTTCTAGGCCAGCCTCGGCTAGAGTGAGAACCTATCTCAAAGAATGAAAATAGAAAAGGTATTACAGGGCTAATCATAAGACTTCATATTTGTGTACTGTACAAACCTGGGCTATTGTGCTCTAAGACAGTGGTTTGCAAATGGATTCCTGGGAGCTGTCAGACACACGGGAGCATTGAGAGCTCTGAAGCCCCAAGGCCTGTTCATTCAGACCGGTTGGACTTTTTTTCTCTCATATGCTGTCTTCTGGGTGAGATTTTGGAACAGAAAAAGAATGAAACTCCAAGCCAGCTCATGATCAAAGCTACCTCGCAGCAAAAGGAGCTAATATTTGAATCTTTTGGTCCTTGTACCTCTGCATCTCTAAGCCTGGGAGCTAGAAGCAGGGATGAGATGCAAGAGTCCATGGCTGTCACTATGGATCCTGAGCTGGTGCCATCCACATCACTAAGGACCTTACAGGGTCTAAGCCCTCATACAATTCACAGGCTTATTGGACAGGTCCCTTTTTAACAAGCCTTCCTGGCATTTCTGATGTAGCCTAGGGTCTGAGAACTATAGAACTAGGGTAAGGAATTTTTAAATCATGGCCCTATGGGACCCTGGAATCTTTCCCTGGTCTCCTCAGGGATTCATCAGGGAAGAGCGAGAACCCTTCCAGGGTGCCCAACCCTGATGCTCCCAGCTTGCCATCTGTCAAAGGCACCACTTTTAGTCATTTTGAATACTGGAGTTGAGCGTCTGAGGTTACTTAGGGGAGAAAAGTATTTATTTGAATGATTAAGTAAAAAGAGTTGGAGAAGCACCATCCTTGTCCAGTCCCACTCCCCCAACCCTAGCCCCATGGGAGAAAGAAATGCAGGAATCCAGGAAAAAAGCAAAGGGAAGTCGCTGACCCCATCACACTGGTACAGCCAGGATTATGAGCTGGGCCCCTTTCTATCACTCCGCGTCTACCCTCCTCACCTCTGGAATGTGGTCTTCTCTCCTGCAGGTTAACTCCCTACGAGTGGTACAGTCCGCATCCTTGCGCGCAGGGCCGGTGTAACCTTCTGGTCAACCAGTACTCCTTAGGCAACAGCCTCTGGTTTCCAGTTGGAGGCTTCATGCAGCAAGGCTCTACCATCGCCCCTCGCGCCTTGTCCACCCGCTGCGTCAGTGGCGTCTGGTAAGGCATGGTGGCTGACCCAGGGCTAGGGGATGGGACCAAATAGAGACTGGAGATGGGTTCCAAACAGACCAACCCTTTCTGATGGCAAGGAGAGCAACCAGGAAAATCTGCCTTGCCAGACAGACCCTAGCAAGGAGCCATGTGGTGTGTGCAATGTGGTGTGGGAGGTGGGGAAGGAGGACATGAAGACCCAGTATGGTCTCTCCTAGCACCTAGCCCGGCCTCTGGGGTCTCTCGGGTCTGCGTATAGAGAGGATCCAAGACTAAAATGGAAACAGCTTTGACGGTACACAGGAAAAAACAAAACAAAACAAAAAAACAAAAACAAAACAAAAAAAAAAAAAACGGGCCTCTTGACCTGAAAAATGACTGAGATTGAGTAGCTGGGCCAAGAGGAAGCATATGCAGATTTATGCAAATAGGACCCTGCAGTAAAGTTCCTGAAGGAGAAGGCCCCTTCTTGATTCTCTGCTCCCAGCTTTCTCTGTCTCTTTTCTCCTGTTAGTGGCTCTGCACTGGTGGCCTGTCTGTCTCAAGAGATACGGGAATGGGCAAACTTTTAGACTCTCAGAAGGGCAAA
Organism: Alexandromys fortis; assembly: GCF_014885135.2. NCBI lineage: Eukaryota > Metazoa > Chordata > Mammalia > Rodentia > Cricetidae > Alexandromys > Alexandromys fortis. The sequence goes on along the minus strand of NW_026068059.1, from coordinate 1,255,187 downwards.
CGATTCAACATGAGGAGAGCTCTTTGAAAACTTGCAGCATCTGTGTCTAAACCAGTCCGTTTGTATTAGATTCTTGTGGGGAATGAAGAGAGCTTGCAGCCTAAAGAGACAAGTTGGGCAAGACACAAGTATTGGGTCCTCTCTTAGCAAGCGCTAATATATTTGACCTCTGAAGCTTCTGGAATCGCCTGCTTTTGCTTTCTCCTTGGCCTCTTTAAGGAAAAGGAGATGCGGTATTTCTATCGCTGATTACCAATGCCTAGGTCACACAGTTGGTCTAGACACAGGTACCAGACTTGCTTCTTGAGCTGTGACAGTGACACCCCTTTCTATCTAGAGTTTTCATTGTCCCTAATTAATACGAAATATGGCTGATTTAAACCACTTGGGCAAGATGCTTGCCTGTTCCCAGGCATTGCATAGAAGTCACTGAGTAGATCTACTTGCAGAATTGGACTTTGTGCCCTCAAGGGGAGGAGATTGTCTCAGTAGAGGCACTCACAGAACTCCCTTGAAATCTCAAGAACCTAGGCAGAAACCCTGGAAGGCAAATACCCCAGGGTGTTAATTTCATTTCCATGGTTTTTTTCCTTCCAAAGGATGTTCTTTTCCACTGGTGTATCTGGGCCATTGTTCTTTGCCATTGGCTCCCCTAGAGCACCCAAGGAAAGCCTTCCTCCAGAGAGTTTTAGAAGCCCACATCCTACAGGGTGTTGCTCTAAATAGCAAGCCCCAGATGACTGAGTCACCGTGCCCCGTAGCATGCTAGGAAAGGAACTCTGCGATTGAGAGGGACCGCTGTGAAAGACCCTCACGAGCCCATTGTCCACAATTATCAGCATGTCTCTCTGCCTCTTAAGTTCATCGATATCAAAATCAAGGTTTAGTTAGTCCCCCAGGAGAGTGGGAGACCAGAAGATATGACCACCATGATCTGGTTTGGCCTCCCAGCCTGAGCAAGCAACAGGACATGTCCCATTGCTCAGAAGAGTGCCTGCTTTACAACTAATTGCTAATGCCCTTCGATGCAAGGGCTCAGCCCCAAGAACTCCTTGAGATAGGTCAGCCTGCACTTGGTCATTTGAGCTGACTGACTAGCTGACTGACTCTTTGCCCTTATGAGCATGGCCCTAAATAGCCATATGCTGGCCAGGAAAGAGCAGGCACTAGAGTGTGGCTGAGCCTGAGAGAAACTCCAGACAGCTCTGGGGCCATGTCTACATTCAGGGTACATTAACCCTGCTTCTCATCAGGCTGCTGCCGAACTCGGGCTTGCGTCTAGTGATGGTCGCAGGAAACAGCTTCCAACTGTGGAAAGAGCTGAAGGAGGGTGCCGAGAGCCTGTCCTGAACCGCGAGGAAACCTGTCACTTAGGGGTCACCTCTTGAGAAAGCAACAGGGAGGTGACCAGATGATTTTTATCCCCTAACCAGCCGCAGGCCTCTCTACATCTCTCTAAGGCTCATATTCGTCTAGTTCTTTCTAGACTGCTGATCACAAATGACATAGTACCTCATTTTCTGTCACCAGTCCCCAGACAGAGCAGGTGCCGTTATCCATTTATTAGCTAAAGAAGCCCAGAAAAGATCAGGACTTTCCTTGCTATCTCATTGGTGGCCTGTGATCAGAATAACAACAACCACACAAACAAATGAACAGCCCACCTCCCTGGTAGTCAAGCATATAAGAGCCCATTGAGTTGGTGCATGGTCCTATTGTGTGTCTCTAGGAAGGCATCCAAGCCAGAGTTCTTGGTAACCTTACAAAAGGGACAATGGGATTTCTTGGTTTCAAAAATCCACCTGGCAGCTACCAGCTGCCGAGTCCCATGACAAACACTATGCATTAGCGCAGCACTGTCTGCATACTGGGTAAAGCCTTGTGAATTCAGACGCCACGGCTTCGGAATTGGTGATTCTCCAGCCCGATCTGATCCGTGCTGAGATCTCTGACTGAGCCCCAGACACACGCGGCAGGCAGTATTGCTGTAGATCCAGGCTAATGAGCAGATGGGAAAATCTTGCTTAACCTACCAGAGTGAACACACTGCTGTTTGGCGTCTACGCTGCCTGCATTGCAGAATTATTCAAATTTCAAATGAATTCTAGCGAGTCAATAGAACACGCTTTAAAGCCTGAAGTAGCTTGCCCATTGTCGGGCTATTTCCAGTTTCAACTTTCAGCAGTCGAAAGATGCTTTTCACAAGTTTGTCTTCATTAAAGACTTTCTGCGGTTACGGTTGTAGAACTGGCTCTGTACGACCGTGTCCGTATTTATCAATCTCCTTCCCAGAGCCTCTCTTTGCTTTCCTGCAGCAGTTGAAGAGTGGGTTCGTCTCCTTGGGTTGTAGGGATTAGTGGAGGCAGTGGATGTCACTCATGTTAGGTGCTATGCACATGGCACTGCACAAAGCCCACACCTCATTCACCAGTTCATCTCCTGTAGTCCCCAAACCCTGGTGTGCATGGACTATGCATCTTTTGAAACAAGGGGGGGGGAACCCCACAACCAATTCATTTACCAGGCAACGCCCACAAACTCGGTTCATGTCTCTTGATATCACACGTCCTGCCTCACTTCCCTCCCTACACAGAGCTGAGATCTCTTTCAAAGAAAACACTTGCATTCTCCCGGGTCATAGCCCGATGGGGCTCGGGGGTGCAAGCCTCCTGGGAGTGCCCTGGCCGTGATGCCTTCCTGGTCTCTTCCTGCATAGGTGGGCGTTCACCCTCATCATCATCTCCTCGTACACGGCCAACCTGGCCGCCTTCCTGACTGTGCAGCGTATGGAAGTGCCCATCGAGTCAGTGGACGACCTGGCTGACCAGACCACCATCGAGTATGGCACGATTCATGGAGGCTCCAGCATGACTTTCTTCCAAGTAAACACCGGGTGGCGGCTCGCCCACATGGAGGGTGGGGGTGGGGGGGGCAGAAGGCAATGGAGAAACTTCTGCGCTCAAGATCGAAATGTCTCTGTTCATCTCATCCTCTCTTTTGGATCTGAGAGGTCTTCGTGGGGCTTGGTTTTCTCCTGTTCCACCAAATTTCCCCAGAATGAGGTCCCAGGGGGACTGAGTATGACTATCAACCTAACCCAAATGGTCGTGCTGAGCAGCTGTTAGTGCTTGAGATGATTTTAGAACTAATGTGATGGAACCTTCTAAATTTATAATAGTTTCATGTTTGTTTTATGTTCATTATAGGCTGTGAATCAAACGTGTAGCCTTATTTACATTACTGCATAGGATGGCGCTGTTACGCCCATTTAAATTTTAAAAAGTGACTTGGGTTTTATAGTTAGTACTCAGACAAAGCAGGATTAAAATAATACGGGACCTGGGTGGCTCCCTGGGTAAAATGCTGGCTCTGCCAAGCATGAAAACCTGGGTTTGGGTCCCTGCAGCCCATGTAAAAAGCTGGGTGTGGTCGTGCACACCTGTAACCCAGTGCTGAGGCTGGGGTAGAGGCAGAGACAAACAGTAGCCAGAGCTTACAAGCCAGGAGCAAAGCCCATCAAGGAGCCCCAGGCCTAACGAAGAGATTCCTGCATTTAAAGGTGGAAGACACCTCAAATCCCCCTGTACACTCACACGTATACACAGGCACATGCTCGCACTAATGAAAATAATGTGCATGTAACCGACTCCTAAGGGACACTAAATGAAGATGACCTGCAGCCATTTCTCCTAGGCTGACGGGTTCCCAGGTGCAGACACTCTTGGGTTCTTTAGGACATCGCCTCGTGAGACTCAGGAGAAGGCTCTGCCACAGACTAGTGTTCACTGACAGCCAAGCTGATTGATCACCAAGGCTGACAGAAGCAGGCCACACAGGATAACAGCTTTCATATGCTCTGAGAGCTCCAGGGAAGCAGATTTCCCCTGGGGCTCATGGCTGTCTAACCAACCCAATGCTCAAGAAGCTCATTTTTACACGAGATAAGCCCAAGACCTTTGGTTTGCTTCCAGTCGGCGTCCCGGTACCTGTTGGCATGCGGACAGGGGAAGGCTTACAAATAGAGTTTGGATGGACCCCCAGCTTTCTGTCATGCTATTATTTGTAAAGCATAAGCCAACCTTGGGTTGTGTAGTTGATACATTGCTTAGGATGGGTAGAAACAGCGGCACTGCTTCTTCAAGGGGTGTCGATTAGTCTTGGATGAACCTGAGGACACTGCCCCAAACTGAGGGTCGATGAAGGGACATGACCAGCATTTCAGCCTTGCCGGTATGAGGAAGTCAGTGCTAGAGGAAGATGAGAAGTAGATGAGAACCCGTGACCAAGCCAGGAGGCAGACTTCACAGTACTTCAGGTCCCTTCCTCACCTCCTATTAAAGATGCCAGTCCCTCCTCCATTATGCAGTGGCAATGACCTTCTTGAGTTGAGACAGCAGGAAGAAAAAGGTGGTTGGTTGTGATGTGGGGTACAGCGGCAGAAGGGCCCACATAGTGAAACTTGGATTCCCTTCCTCTTGAAGCCAACATTTCCTGTCTCATTTCCCACCCCTGCTTCTTTCTGATCTTTCCCCAGAATTCCCGGTATCAGACCTACCAACGCATGTGGAATTATATGTACTCCAAGCAGCCTAGTGTGTTTGTGAAGAGCACGGAGGAAGGAATTGCCAGGGTGTTGAATTCCAACTACGCCTTCCTGCTGGAGTCCACCATGAATGAGTACTATCGGCAGCGAAACTGCAACCTCACTCAGATTGGGGGCCTGCTGGACACCAAGGGCTATGGGATTGGCATGCCAGTCGGTATGCAGGAGAGGAACAGCCTTTGGGTATAGCTTTTTCCAGGCAGGGTCAGGGTAGTCCAAACCACCAAATACAGTCTGGAATCCATTAACCCCTGTTTTTACAACTAGCAGGGTTGAGGGTGACTTTAGGTAGGTTTTCTTATGGTAAAGAAAAAAAAAAGAGCAAACGTGTACTTCTAAGTAGGAGTGTGTGCATGCATTTGTGTGTGTATGTGTATGCATGCATGCATGTGTACATGTGTGTGTGTGTGTACATGTACACATGAGGAGGCCAAAGGCTGACATTGGATGTCTTCCTCAATTGCTCTCTATTTTCGTTTTTGAAATGGGATCTCTCACTGAATCTGATGCTCACTGTTTTGGCTAGACTAATCCTAGCAATCCCCCTGTCTCTGCCTCCTCATCGCCAGGATTCCGGGTGTGCACCACCATGCCTAGCTTTTCACTTGGGTACTGAAGATCTGAATGCAGGTCCTCGTGTTTGCACAAGTCCCTTACTGACTCAGCCCTCTCTCCAGCTCCCTAATCAGTAATTAAAGAACTAATTGGCCGGTTATTTCATCCCTTCACCATTGGAGGACAGCCCTCATTACTGGAGAGTACTGATGTCCTAGCAGACACTTCAGGCCTAGTTCTCGTCTCTTGGATTTCTGCACATTGGCATTTCTCTGTTGATCGGTGTCTCTACTAGCGGTGGGACAAAGGAGGAGCTCGAAGCATTGAGATAAACACATCTTGTTGTTCGTAGTTTCGTGACAAGATTGCACGAGTTGGCTTTCGGATTCTTTGTGGATTTCACTGCTCTGTCTACTCCCACTTGGTGCGGGTCATTGAGAGTGGGCACTAGTGTGCAACGCATTTATTGGGTACCATCTGGTTTTGCTAGAGGAGAGTAAGTTGTTTGGCTTCTAAAATGGTGCCGCAGCTGTGCTTTTTAAAGGCCATTCGCTTTGCTGATAGCTCCACGACCAGAAAATAAGGAGATGCGTTAAACTGTTGTGTTTGTGAGGGATCTCAACACATCCTCTGAGTGGTTTCATGTGGGCCATTGACCGTACCACTGTGGCGAGCTGTCCTGGTGTAAGGGTGCTCCTGCAAAAGGCGGCAGGCAGAAGAATCACGAAGCAGGGGCGTGAGACCACATGAGAGAGAGCTCTGACCTTTGGCAGGCAGACCGCGTTAGTCACATTTCACATCCTTGGGCTGATCTTTCCCTGACTGGAAGTGTTATCAATTGCAGAATTCATTTATAGCTGGAATATAATGAGCATGGTTTTGGAGACAGGGAGACCTGGTCATGGTACCTTAGATCGATGCTTTAACCTCTCCCAGCCTTGGTTAGCCACGTAATAAAATTAAGTTTCCCATATTTACTTAGGGAGTCCCTGTGAGGGTTAGACCTGTAGCTTGTCAGGTGCCTTCTCTAGGTGTCTCGTACTTGGTCTTCTTTGGGAAATATCAGTGTCCTTCTCGTTTTTCCTATAGTTTCCAGTATTGTTTGGTAAAAACAAGTTACTTCTTAAAACATTGGTTAAAAAACAACCAAATGAGCATGGGTAATGATTTGCGTCATCCCCGAACACAGCCAGTTCTAACACCAGCAGCTGTGTAAGGTGGAGGCTTTAGTCTGTGTACTGGCAAGCCTTCATAGGCTCTGTCTACAGCCATATTTTATCAGTGCGCACTAATAGAACAGATTATAGGCCTCTTCGGAAAGCGTATTAGCTGACATTTTCTTTCAAGATGGTGGGGTAGATCATGAAATGAACTGGGGGTGTACCTTGGTAATACTCCAATCCCCCAATAAATTTAACCTAAATGTCAAATGCTTCCTTTCCCTGGGAACTTGCCCACACTGAGTTGAGGTGAAAGAGACCAGTATTAGAAAGTTTCATTGATAACCAAGGGGGAAAAAATGGAGAGGAAGGCTTTCTTCTTCCACCTGCCATGATACTGTCTTAGGTGTGTCCTCTCATTTCACTGGGCCGTGCGAGAGGTAGATTTGGTTATGCCCACACTGTAGAGAATAGAACTGAGATTTAGAGCAGTATGGCTTCTTGTCCAACCTCATAAACTAGAAAAAAAAAAGCTTTCTTGAACCTCAGTTACTTATCTCCAAATGCAGTCAGTCCTTTCCAGAACAGACCTCAGCTAGACAGGACAGAATAGATGGGTATAGGGGGACTGTGGAGAAGCCTGTGTTCTTAAGTGAGGCTGGGAAGAACATTGTGTAGCCCACCAATGAGGCAAGATTTGGATCCTCTGAGGTAAGAGGGAGAGAATCACTACAGAATGAGTGATGTGGTTGGGCCCAGGGAAAAGAAGAGAAACAATAAGGAAAGATGGAAATCAAATCAGATGGCGCTGGAGCTGAGAAAGCCGGCAGGGAGCAAACAAAAGAGCCTTCAGGGCAGCCCCAAGCACATTGAGTTTGGGTAGAAGTGCCTTGTTGCAGCGAAACACTGTCTCTTAATCTCGATGGCATTGGTCTAACATCTGTCCACATCTGCATCCTGTTTATGTACTCATTCACTTAAGTGCGCACTGCACTCCGGTTCTACAAATGATGATGCATGGACAGCCATGACAAAAGCACATTCAAGGCATGCAGTCACTCAACCTAGTTGTGCCTAAAGAAGGGGGGACACTGTTGTACAGCTGGACAGTCTATGGCCGAGCACCCTGGGTATTGCCTTAGAGCTTGTCAGAAATGCAGAATCTCAGGTCCTGCCCCAAACCCACTGAATCGGAATATCTATTTCACAAAATCTCCAGGTGATTCCTATTCACGTTAAATGTGAAAAGCCCCATTGATTTGTTCAGGCTTCCTCCTGTATCCAACGTCATAGGTGTTCTCAGAGGCACCTGACCACACAGGAACTTTGCAATACTTGGGAAAGCAAACTGGGCAACTGAATTGTTTTCCAAGTCTCTTGGCTGTTTTTTCTTAATGACCACAGGCCTTCACCTGCTGTAGGATTTTGAGCTTTCCCTGATTTCATTTAATCCTGTTTGTGTGGTTAAACCTGAATTCTTGAACCAATCGAAGCTCCTTGACTGTATTCTATTGGAAAAGTTATTTAAAAGAATTGTACTCGACAGAAAAAAAGCCTTCCGTTTGATGGAGGGACACAGGGTGATGGACAGGGAAGTAGGCTCTGGTTAACTCAGTTATGAGAGTTGTGGACACCTGGTGACTGGCTTCTGTATGTGGACACCTGGTGACTGGCTTCTGTATGTGGATGGATGCAAGGATGCTCTGGTTGGCTCTTTTCCCCGTGGTTGGTGGCTGGTTATGGTAAATGATAGTCAAGTGTAATGTAGCAGCAGTTACAGTGCTGAAGAAATGAATAAATGTGAAGCAGAAGCCAGACAACCGACTGAGAGCTTTGTGTCTTAGGAACAAACATGGGAGCTTCCTAGAAGCTAATAGGCAAATCTCCACCCAATTGCCCGAGTGTCATCATGCAGGTCATTGAATTCCAATAGGCCCCTTTTAAATTAGAAAGTGAGGGTGCCAGGCAGGGAGATGGGTGGCACACAAATCTCTGGGAAGCCATTGCTTGGCCTGTACTGGGGTCTTTGGTCCTAGGATGACTGTGTTAGACATGTGGCAGGAAGGGAAGTAGAAGAGCTGAGCAGCCCGTTAAGCCAAAAGGCCCTTCTTTCAGCAGAGAAGATGGAGTTTTGGGGACAAGTGCCACCTGCTCCATCTGTGCCCCTTCCGGGGTTTAATTGAACAGAAAGACCAGGATGTATGCTGGGACAGGGAGCTCAGTGTGTCTAGTAGGACACTGACATCCTGCCGGGGCTTCCCTTTGTCCCTGTAGGCTCAGTGTTCCGGGATGAGTTCGACCTGGCCATTCTCCAGCTGCAGGAGAACAACCGCCTGGAGATTCTGAAGCGAAAGTGGTGGGAAGGGGGAAAATGCCCCAAGGAGGAAGATCACAGAGCCAAAGGTAAGCACACTTGGGGCTTCCCTCCTACTTTACAAGACCGACGTGGCCTGGTTCTCCTGCCCAAAGTTTAAGCAATGGCTTGTAGGCTGCTTGGACACCAAAGCCTAGATTGTGGGCTGCCAGGGACCAGTCCTATCCCAGAGTCTTTTCTGCTATAGGCGCCAGTGTCTCCTCACACACAGATCCTAGAGCAGAATCCTAGCAGCAATGTTACCCGAATCTTCCTCTCACATCCTAATGCCACTGTCTACCCTGGCCCACAGCTATACCATATTAGCTACTTGTCTATTGCTTTGATAAAAGACCACATGAAGGCATGGTGTCAGGAGCAGAAATTGAGGGCTCACATCTTGAATGGCAAACACCCAGCAGATGGAGCAAACTGGGTATGACCCGTGACTTTGGAACCTCAAGGCCCATGCTCCAGTGACATGCTTTTTCCCGTAAGGCCACGTTTCCTTAACCTCCCCAATGAGCATCATCAACTAGGGACAAAGTATTCAAATACCAGCATTTCTGGGGGACATTCTCATTCAAACCGACACATCCATCCTCTTGTTTCCCTTCTGTGGGGTTGCAATAGTCTGATCTCTTTTTTTCCCATTCTTGTGACTTGACAGTGGCCAGAGTGACTCATGTTTAAAATGCAAATGAAACCACAGATTTCCTCTGCACGAGCCCTCTAGCAATGTCCTCTCTCACTCAGAATAAATTTCAGGATCCCTGGAACCTCAAGGCCCAGTGTGATCTATTGCCCTAGACTCTCTTTCTTTTATTTCTGCTCCCCAAGCCTCCCCATCTTGCGTCCATCCTGGAGTCAGAGCACCTGCTCCCTCCCCTGTGATGCTCTATCCCCAGGCTCCCTTAGAGAGGACTTCTTCCCCTCCCACCTGAACCCATTTTATTTTATTTTTTTTTCTAGGCTGCACCACTGCCTTAGAGTATTGCTTATTGCTTATGTGTTCACTTCCCACCTTTATGGGAGTGAAGATTTCATAAGGGCGCTGTTTGTCTTCCCGGTGCCAGCACAGGTTATTTCCTTGACTGAAAGAATGATGGGTAAAGGAACGACACTGCATGGGGTTGAATGGCAAGCAACCACAGGCTGTGTGGGCAGTAAGCAGTGCAGAGTGCCCCTGACCACCGCGGATTTCTTGTAGGGAGACCCACTGATGCCTGTTGGTTATTTTTAGATGACTCATAGTCTCAACATGTCCCGACTTGGGCGATAAATCATCGGTCACGCTCGCAGTCTGCTTGCAGCCTCAATAAAGTCTGCAGCAGATTTGCCTGCTCGTGTTCTCCCTTTGGAAGGAGTAGAATGAAGGAGAGCAAGCACTTGCCTTTCTTTTGGCTTGAGTGATTACCCCCACAAGAAGTTGAGAGCCATCCTGTGCTTCCGAGTGTTTGTATGTGGACTTCCATCTGGCAAGGCCAGGTCTCTGGAATATGGCTCTAGGGAGCAGAGTGTAAATAATGTAAAAATACTACCTTCCTAGGAAGCCACCGGCAGCACACACTCCTTGGGATGTTCCTTTCCCAAGGGCCAGAGCCACCCATGGGAATGAGCATTAGTGGACACGGGGCATTGGCCCCATTTGAATCGCTCATTTGATTCAATTTGAATCCCTTATTTGAATCCCATCTCCACCCACTGCTAATCTGTGAACATAGGTATCTGGTTAATGCTGCCTAACTCGCTTCTGTGCATGTGATGAATACAGAAACCAGCATACCATAGAGTTGCGGGGAAGGTGAATCTGAGACTAGAGAGCACAGGGTTCTGTTTGTAGGAAAGGCCAGGGCATCCCAACCATTATTAATCTGCACTGGAATGTGTGCCATGTACTCTCAGAATTCCAGGATGCTCTGGTCTGTTCTGTTGTCTGCCTGCAAGCGTTCAATTTCCAACTATAGCCAGTCAGTCATCCAATCAACACGCGATACTGAGGGACAATGAGCGATCTTGTTCCTGGGAATAAGACAGTCTCAGAGACCATTAAGAAACTTGAAGTTTCAGGGAAGATTATCAAACAGTCCTGGTATTTGCCAGACCACAGTGGAAGGCTGAGGGTGAGTGCAGAGGGGACTAACTGTTATTTTTTGGAAGAAAACCGTGAGGGAAATACAGAGGAAAAGATCAGGACATGATTACAGATTGGATATAAAAAAACTAGATTTCGGAATTGCCCAGATCCTGAGCAGGTAAGGACAGTGTGAAGAGGGCATTGCAGGTAAATAAGCGTCACAGGGAAGAAGATGGAGGTCAGAATCTGCAGAGAAGGGAGCACAAGGGGCTCCTATGGGATGGATGAAGCCTTGCTTCAACATAGGGACCGATTTGAGAAAGCTGGCTGGAGGTGTCAGAGGTTCTAGAGGTTCTAGAGTGGTTTTGTGGAACCACAAAAGCTGGTCCTGTGTGTGATCTCAGAGGTCATTTGGAGAGCATCTCTGGTCCCAAAAGACAGCTATTGCCTTGCGAGAAGCACACTCCAAAACAAGTTCATCATACTCAGAGCAGACATGATGCTGTTGGAGGGGGAGTGTCAGGGTCTGCTAGAGAAGTATTTTGGAATGTAGACATTTTCTTGCTGCACACAGAAGGAAATTGATCCTAAAGCTGATGGCAGAAGTTAAAGAGTAAACAAAAGAAAAGGTTAAGACCCAAAGTCACCAAGACTGCATAGCAGATAAAAGGGAGGCCCACCCAAAGCATGCTGGGTTGTGGCCCATCCCTGTCAAGGATGTTGACATCTACAACTGCTGTCTCTTCCAGAAAGGAGCTGAGGATTGCAAGAGCTACAAGGAGATCTTTTTTTTTTTTTTTTTTGCCATTTTTAGAGTTTGGGAAATCCCAGAATTATTTGTCACACCGCGACAGAATAGCATGGGAAGACCCGTGGAGGCTGAGGACAGAGAAAACAGAAGTCCTGAAGTTTCCCCGGGCTTCAGATGAGAATATTGGGAATCTGAGTGCAGCGAATGGAAGATGAAATGCCCACACATTTTCTATGAAACATTGTGGTCTTCTCCCATTCTATGATCAAAGTCTACCTAGTGAAAAAGGAGGAGGAGAGGAGAGTTTTACCTGAATTTAAGCCAAAATTTACCGAGAAGTCTGCTTTTGGCACTGGAGTGAAAATTGAAGGTTGAGGTAGAATTTAGGTTTATTTGTGGGAAAATAAAGGTATCCCTTTTACAGTTGTTGGAAAGGCTTGCAGCTTGGAAAGACTTCCCCATTCCCCAGGGGTTTATAGAGGCTGATTAGACAGTGGAGTTTGAGGTGGTGGGGAGAGGAGTCAGGAACGGGAGCCCTCTCCATGTGTTACACGGGGACCAAGTGTTCCCTGGCATAGAGGACAGACCGAACAGATGAGAAGGAAATTATCAGAAGAGTCACCCTGCCCGGGTTACTGTGCCTCAGAAGACGCCTGGGTCCTACCAGTCTGCCAACACTAACTTGCGTTTGCAATGTTCTTTGGAACACAGCAGTGAGCATTGCAGTGAGAGCCAAGGTGCTGGAGCAGGTCTGGTGGAGGATGCTGTGCACATTCCCACAAGCACAGTGTCGGCTACCCGCCATAGCAACCAGGGCCAGCTTCACGCAGTGGCCCCTCTTCTGCCCTGGCTGAAATCTAGACACAAATTATCCAGAGATGCACAAAGCCTTCTTGGCCAAGCAAAATCCCCACGTGACCTCTTCCAGGCCATGCTGGAAGCTCTGGCCCAAGACTGGAGGTGCCTTAGCTTCCTTTCTTTCTGGCAAATCAGCCATTGCACTTTCTACAGCATCTAGCTCACTGATCAGAGGACTCAGACACGAAGGAGCAGCGTGACCCCAAAGATCTCTTCCTTGCAGTCTTTAAATGGCCACCAGGAGTCAAGCCATGGGAGCTTTTCCTGTTGTGTCTCAAATAGCAGGAGTCTTAATTTGCTTTCCCCAGCAGCTCCTGGGTCATCTTTCTTTTTATAATTTGCACTGGTTGGCTTTCACGTGTGCCTAAGGGAATGAGAGGACTGTGGAATAAGCAGAGAGATGGGAGTGAGGCAAAATAGGAGGGTGGTCTTTTTTCCCCAGAGACCTCTGAAACTGACAGTAACTGCCGGCACTTCGGTTTCAATTAAAATGTACCAGACAACATGCTGGGGCCTAGGATAATCCTTTTCTGCTTTGTTATTCTATTAAAATGCACAAAATTTCAAAGAAAAGGAATTGAAGCTTACTCCACTTTAATCCAGAATTACAGCGTGACACCAGGGCCAAGATGAGTTCTAACACTGACGGAACACCTCCTCTCTCAGCCTTCTAAACAGGCCGTTTTTGGCTCTTGTGTATGCAATAACATTCCCCCTTCCCTTTATAACCTCTTCTCGCTGTTCCCACCCGGATTTTGGTGACCACCTACCTTCCTGCAAATGCTGAGAAATAAGATGGCAGATTCGGTAAAAGACTGGCAACTACCCCTTCCCCAACACCAAAAAGAAGCCCAGGCTCCATTTCAAGCTGTTTTCATTTTCTTTGGTTTTCTTTTTTCAAAAAAAAAAAAAACCCACGTATTTTATTTGTTTATTTTCTCACTCAGCTCCTATGAAAGGAAACCTTGCTAGCCACTGGAAGATGCCAGCATCCCCATGCAAGGAGACTGGATTACCAAAGGCTTCACAGAACAATTGCTAGACAAAAGGTGATGGGTGAACTCCAAGGAAATTAAATACCTTTATCTTGAAAAACAGGAGCTCATAATCAGGGCTTCAAAGGAAGACAAACTCTCCACCAGGCTGTGAAAATCAGGGTCCCCTTTCAAGAATGGCAAAGGGGCAGTGCTGTCGACTCTCAGAACCCTTGAATAATAGGAAGTTTGCTGTCTGGCACAGTGGGAATAGAAGCATGAGGCATCATAGCAAGAGAGGTGTAGGGGGTGGGGGATGGACTCTGGGGATGCTTCCCTCCCTCTTTCTTCTCAGAGGCCCAGTGTGGTTATCCTGGCTCTCTGGTTTCTTTGGAAAGCTCTGAAAGTAGAAACCTGACTTTGGGAGTTTGACAGCAGCTCAGAGAAATACTGCCAGGAAGACCCTTCCTAAGCAAGTCATACTGAGTACTGGGAGGTGGAGACCCTCCAGAGGGTGGTCAGAAAACAGAGCACGAATGGAAACAGGTGAATGGTGACCCGACCCGCTGGAAGCCAAGGAAGGCAGCCATTCTGAAGACTATACTCACCTCTCTCTGGAAACTGGGCCGTTAAGCCAACACATCGATTCAAGCATTTGATGTCAAGTTCTACGGAGAGAAAGGGTTCTTGATATGAGCTTGTAGCCTGTGTGCAGAATCCCTCATCCTTATGACCTTGGATGTTCTGGGCAATAGAACCAGTTTTCAGGATGCCAGTTCAGTTCTGTAAGCATGTAGTATGGTCTGAGTGATCACAGAGCAATGGAAGGGTCCGTGTGCTGTGAAGGCTGAAGGCTCTGGTTTCAACCTGGGTTTGGGTGTGGAACCTCAGGCAATGACCTGAATTCTGCACTTTTGTTTCCTTGCCCAGGAAAATGGAGTCACAAGTTGTTCAGGGCAACTACAAAGTCCGAGTTAAAATAGTTGTCAAGGGCAAAGTTAAAATCATTAGCACAGAACCTTGCCTGTTCTAGAACTAGTAAACACTCGTAAAAAATGGCTTTATAGTTCCAGAGAACATAGCTTTGCCAGTAGACTTATTTAGAAATTCCCTGTTAGCTAGGGAAAGTTACACAGAACGAGCTCTCTGCCTTTTTATGTTCTTATTATACAGTGGGAAGAGTCAGTCTCCTTTCTAGCCAGTTTAATAATTGAAGGAGATTGCAAGTGGTTTGGAAAGTGAGACGCCTCAGCTTGCATCATAGGACATTATGAAGTATCTCTCCCAGAATCTTTTTTAATACATAGCAAAATTTCTCAAATGCTTCTTTTGTCTCGTGTCCCTCTTTTTTCCTTATTTTTTTTCTAACCACCCTTTCCAGAATCTACTAGAAGTCAGTGAAAGATGTCAGAGTGAGGGCAAGCAGACGTGGCAGGCTCTCTGCCTCATAGTGTGGAGCCACGCAGATTTGATGAGTGGCTGGGAAGGTCTTGTAGGTTAGTCTATACATGCTAGAGGAGGAGCTGCTGTTTACAACAAAGAATCCCGCGGAGACAGCCCCATCTGATATAGCCACATGGCTGTAGGAGGATGTGCCTCCAAAATGGTTGAGAGCCATATGGACCCAAGAATCTATGTTTATATCAGATGCTGATGCTGCCTGGAGCTTTGGACCGAGCACGGTGGCCAGCTCCTGGAAGATGCACCATAAAGATCTGTTGATCAGCATCAAAGAGAGCGTAGGATGTCACTTGTTGAGATTAGGACACTCGTCTGTCCTTTCTCTATACCTGTCACTGTGTAGTTACCCCGCACCCACCCACAAACCATTGTTCCAAAAGAGAACAGCATGTCTCGTGTGTACAGAGACACACTGTTGCTTGGAACTCAGTGAGGGATTTGAGGTCTAGGAGCTAAGTCTACCTGAATCTAAATCTGAGGAGTGATTCTTAGCTAGGTAGAAAGGAGGGAGGGGTAGGTGAGTGGATGAGATCCAAGACTCTTCACTGCAGTATCTCCTGATAATATCTGTTCCCCTTTCCTAGTTCCAAAGACAATGAAAATAATGCATTTGCATTTGGGAGCCAGTATTTGGATCTGTGGGCAATCCCTGAGTGACACTGGAGTTAGTATTTCCCCGACCAGGGATTTGCGAGGAGAGTCTGAGACTGTTTCAGCTAATGCACGCTGATTGCTGAAGCACAGCCGAGGCCCAGGCTCAGAGTGTCTGTCAGGAGGAAAGCCCAGTTTTAAAGCCATCTGTCTGGATGGCTTATACACCATCCCATCCACGGAAGGCCAGAGAGGCAGTGACTAGATGGATTCTTGGTCCCTTTTGCAGGTGCTGGGGCATCTGTAAGGGCGGCAGGGACCTTGCAGGCTGGAGCATAGTCATTCTGAGCCCCTGCAGATGGATGCGCAAGGCACACAGGGGGATAGCTGATGGCAGTGTTAGACAGAACAGGCCTCGCTCTCTGAAGGTGCCCCTCCCCCTCCCTCCTTCATCCATTTCTCAGCTCTCACTCTGCCAGCAATCTATTCTTGCTTCAACTTTCCAATGACTTCCTAAAGGCATGGCTGGTATACAAGCCTCGCTCTGAAGAGGAGGAAGAGGCCACTCGGCCTGCAGTTGGCATCTGAGAGCCAACACCCATGATTAACAGGTGGGCCTCGAAAACCGAGACCCTGGGAAAGAAAGACTGGGGCTGTAAAGGTGGCTCGGGGCCTCTACCAGCATCCTGTTAAAACCTTACTTTTTCTGAAGCTGTCCAGACCAAATCAGAGTCCCAGTCATCCCAGCCCAGACCATGTGTTCTTTTCTTCCCCTGCCCACACCCTTATCCGACATGGGAGATCTGTGTCATGGAGTAAGCCAGGTTAGTTCTTTGCCCCTACAGAAGCTCTGGACCTCCTACCTGGAGCCCCCGCTGAAAGATGCCACAGTTTACAGTTACCACATACAGCGTTTGATGAGGAGCTGGCTATGGATCACAGTGTGAATCTGGGGTTTTGGGTAACGTAGGCCTCTATGGGGCTGTCTATCTTCCTTCCTTCTAGCCATTTGTTTCTCTTCCTCTTGTGTGTAGGTCTATATGGTGAGCATGCGTGTGCATGTGTGTGTTTGCAGGAGTGTAGGTGCATGAGTGCCTGCATCTGTTTGTATGTGAAGCCTCCGAGGCTGGTCTCTAGAATCTTCCTTGATCATTTTTCTACTTTCTTTTTCTTGAGGCTGGGTCTCTCAAACCCAAAGCTCACAAATACTGCTAGTCTGGCCAGCCAGTTTTTCCTTCCAAGGCTTGGATTACAGGCAAGCAGTTATACTCACCTGGCACATGTATGTGGTTCTTAGGATCTGAACTCTCGTCCTCTTGCTTGCATGGGGCAAGAGTTTTAACTGCTCAGCCACCTTCCAGTCCTTTCTGGTCACTTTTTTTTTTTTTATGGAGCACCTCTTATGTGCCATGTCCCATGATCATGAGGTAGAGAGTCCTTCCCAATGAACTTGGTCTAATGGGAAATCTAGATACATAAACTTAAACCCATGATTATTGTGTGATTATTATTAATTAGAATGAATTAGAATAATACACAATGTGTTACTAGTAAGGCATAAAAGCTATAGACCTGACAGAGTTGTGTATGATTGGAAAAGCCACCAAAATAAAGTGGCCCTGAACTTCAGTGATAAAAGGTCAGGCTAGCTCAGTGTGTGTGTGTGTGTGTGTGTGTGTGTGTGTGTGTGCGCGCGCGCGCGCACTGGACTAGTTATTTTTGCAGCACTTTACCAGATAACCTGATAGAAGCATCTTTAGGGAGAAGGGTTTTAATTTGATTCAGTTTCCAGGGGATTCCAAACTGTGGCGGGAACACAAAGGCATTTCGTCCACTGGTGCTTTAAAATGTTTGAAGTGGTACACATGCACATGGCAGCCAGATGAGAAGCATCGAGAGGCCCGTCAGAACCAGAGGGGCCTCACCTGCTAGTGACCCATTTCTGCCAGCTGAGCCCCACATCCCAAAGGTTCCATAGCCTTCTGCAAATGGCGCCACCAGCTGGAGACCAAGTGTTCAAATACATGAGGCCATGAATAATATTTCAGACACAAAGCCACAGAAGTGCTTGAGAGAAGTCAAAGAATATAGATAGGTGCACGGAGGGCATTCTGGGAAATGCAAATAGTTGTGCATCGCTAGAGATGATGTCACAGGTTTTCCATTTTAGAAAGATGGGTTTCATGGAGGGTAGAGTTGGACAGGAAATGGCTGTATGCGGGGACATTATTTTGAAATTGATGCAATAGTTCAGGCAAGGGTTGGGGAGCACTTGAAGGTGGTGGGCTGGATAAGGAGATTGTTTAGGATAAACTTGGTAATAGCCAGTGTTTGGAGGAGAGGCAAGAGACCAAGACCAAGTTACTCCCGGTGAGGCCAGGAGAGAGCGTTGAGCTGTGGTTTTATAAAGAGCCATGAAAGGGAATGTGATTGACAGTGTCACCGCTCAGAGCGGTTGTATAAGCTAGGAAATTTCCAGGAGCTAAGAAACAAAACATGGGGAGTGATTTCAGAGGGGCAAGACAACGTCACATTCGAGAGAGCTGATTAACTAGAGCTAGCAGAAGTAAATCCGGATTGGAGAATTCATTTTCTCCTTCAGGTATAGCATCCAGGGCCTAAAAGCTTCTCAGGTGTTCAAAATTATGTTTGAGGTCTGAAAAAAATATTGGCTTCCCAATGCACAAAGAAAACTTGCAAAAATTAAATTAAGACATGTTTAATTAAATATCTCCAAAGTGGAACATTGTTCCAACTTCATTAATTTTTAAATTTAATATTCATAAAGTTGCATCACATTTAGACACGATTTGTGGGTTAGATTTTCTCATTTTGCAAACATTCCCTTGTAGGCACAGTGATGGCTGAGAGATCACAGCCAATTGGAAATTTCTCCTCCATAAAACCAAAAGCAAAAAAAGAAAAGTTTCAATGCATTTAGTTGTAAGATGTTGGATGGATTTTCTTCTACCTGCTTTTGTGTGGGACAGAATCTCCAGATGTGTTTTAAGAACCTTTAAAGTGACCCAGAATAACACTGAAACAGACAGCTCTCTTCAGAAGGTTCACGGTGATAGAGAAGCGGGAGAACAATTGGGATCTGAGAAGGGAAGGACGTGAACTGGAAAGAGCCAGTGATGAGGGGAAGTTGTGAAGGGTCAGGAGGTGACTGGGGGTGGGGGTGGGGAATGCAGCCACAGGGCACAGGTGATAGAGTGAGGCCCAGACCCTTGGATAGACCCATTCTTTCTTAAGAGCCCCCCGTACATTCCATCCCCTCATCCGTGTGGATCCTGATGTTCTTACAATGCTTTCTGTGCCTGGTGGCCCAGGTGAGAGAGGCTGGTAGTCAAATGAACCCTAACTACTTTCCTCCCTGTGTTTAAGATCCTCTGTCTTGGATTTACCAAGATAGAGGTCCCTGCGTTGATTGGTGCAGATTCGGAAGAGCTGACTATGGCAATCTGTAGACCAGAGTGCATGGTCTGTATGATGTATGCTTATGTGAGGCTTTGGGCCCACTGGAAGTGGACCGTCAGCTAGTCAGAGAATGCCACTGTGCTGTGTTGTTAAAACAACAACAATAACAAAAACAAATAAACAAAAAGAAATCAGACACCCACCTGGGTCTTTGTGGTGGGAAACCAGAGGCATCTTGAAATGGCCAGGTAGGGATATTGTGCCAGCGTTCTGAGCTACATCCGATTCCTGGTCCTTTCTGTGAAGCATCTTAGGAAGTGCAAAACTGACTCTCCCCATGCCCCATGACAACTTAACTAGAGATCAGACACGGAATAACCTTAAAGAGTACAGGACAGAAACCTCCCTGTCACTAATTTCTTAGACTAAAGAAGCTTTTGATCCCTGACCATGCTCCCCCTTCGATGAAACATCCCATCTGACACGTCTATGAGTTTGGTTCCCCCACAGCCAAAGAAAGCATTGAGTTGTGGGGCTAATCTCATCATCAGTGCTGCAACTGAAGTGGCCATAACCATTCTACAAATAAGCATCAGGATATCTTCAGCTAGCTCGCTAGGCAACGAGGGTACGATACCACTGTAAAGAACATAATAATGCATACATGATTCCAAAGAAAACAATTTCAAACTCGTTGTAGGCCTGACTGGCTGGGGAAAACTCCCCTGGGAAGCTTGTTCCTAATACAGAGCCGGTAAAGTTAATGGCTCGGCAGGTGAGGGTGCTGGCTGCCAAGCCTGATGGTCTGTGCTTGACTCCCAGGGCCCTATGTGGTAGACGGAGAGGGAGGGCTGCACCTCAGCGTCCAGATGTGCTCTGGGGCACATATGCTGGGAGTATGAGCACACACACTGGCACGCGAATAAGTAGGTATAAAAATAATAATAAAATACAGAGTCTGCTTCAGATATGCTGATTTCCTAGGTCTCGAGAAAGGGCTGGCGGTCTCTATGTCAGGTTTCCCAGGAGTTTCTGATAACAGCCAAGTTGGGGATGCATTAGTCCAAAATAAGCTAACATTTTAATCCCTTCTCCCAAATATCTAGGTCCAGGATTATTTCGGAGCTTGGAGATCTGGGATTTTGGAAGACTGGCTGGCTTAGCATCCCCTATCCTGAAAATCTAACAGTGTTCCCCAAAATCTAAATTGGTGCATTGTTATTTATCTGCTCAAAAGCTTCAGGCTTCAGAGTTTTGGATTAAGGATGGCCAACCTATAATAATCTGACTCTGGCAAGCACAATTCTTTCTATATCCTTATATACCAAAACACACTGTGAGGAAGATAAGGCAGAAGTTTTAGAATTTAAGGTGTTTTGGTGTCGTGTCATTATGAAGTAAATCAGATTGGGCTGTCCCTTTCCCCTAAGACAGTCCTCCGCTCCCAGCCTAGTACAGTCTTGTGGTTTTTCCAGTCTCCTTCATTCCAGCTCTGTCTCCTTGCCCTGATTTACTGCAACCACCCTGCTTCTTTCCTCAAATGATGAATTAAATCTTTTCCAGGAATGAATGGGTCTGAGAGACCATCTCCAAGACTCCATTCCTGTTGTTGAAGTGACTTCTGCATTGCTGCGGTGGGTCTTCCCACTCTTTCCAAGTAACTTATACTTTTTAATCACTCTCTTCCAGGCCTGGGAATGGAGAATATTGGTGGAATCTTTGTGGTTCTTATATGTGGCTTAATAGTGGCCATTTTCATGGCTATGCTGGAGTTTTTATGGACTCTCAGACACTCAGAAGCATCCGAGGTAAGTTTCCAATGGTTTCCAAAGACATACCACCAACAGCAGCGTGAGACTCACTGGCTTCTGCATGCACTTCAGAGAGGACCTGCAGCGTACACCCAGAGGGCACACAGGCCTGGACAGTGGGAAAAATTTTAGTCTCTAGAGTAAAAGATCTGAGTAGACACTGTCACGTGTTAATTGTGCATCCACAGAAAGGGCTCCATATTTTTCTTTGACACAGCCATTAAATTAATATGTAAGGAAAGATGTTTTATAAACAACAAACTGTATAGTATTGTGGGGGGGGAATGAGTAAAAGTACCAGGTCATTCATGTGAAATATGACCTCAGACCTTCCATTTTGTCTATAGGTACAGGGGAAAACCCTCAGTGATATCCCAAATTAAAGGAACCAAGAGGTTCATCTTCTGTCTCAGGAATTTTAATAAATTTGATTCTCTAGTTGTGGCTTAGAGGCTGGGTTAATAACTACTTTGCACCCATGAAAAGTCTGAGAAGAAGGAATACTTTGTCCCATTGGTCCTCCATCCCTCCCCAGGGAGGATGCCCAAGAATTCTTTGTCCCATTGGTCCTCCATCCCTCCACAGGGAGGATGCCCAAGAATTCTTTGTCCCATTGGTCCTCCATCCCTCCACAGGGAGGATGCCCAAGAATGCTTTGTCCCATTGGTCCTCCATCCCTCTGCAGGGAGGATGCCCAAGAATGCTTTGTCCCATTGGTCCTCCATTCCTCTCCAGGGAAAATGCAAAATTTTTTGCATGTTCTTTTTCTCTTTTTCATTACATTAGCATCTCAGCTTTGGATCTTCCAGCTGCCACTGCCAGGGCAGCAGGATACGCTATCCCCCGCAATGCCTCTGCCTGCTCCTACCACTCCTCATCCACTCTAGCACCTTACTCTCTCCTCTATGCTTCTGTTGACCCTCTCTCCAAAATCCACAGCTGTACCAGTTGTTACTTTTAAAGAGTAGTAATGTCACTATCACCTTTCTTTATACAATCCTTCTCCTGAGATTATCTATCTATCTATCTATCTATCTATCTATCTCTATCTATCTATCTATCTATCTATCTATCTATCTATCTAGACAGGGTTTCTTGTGTAACCACCCTGGCTGTCCGGAAACTCACTTTGTAGACTAGGCTTGCCTTGAACTCTCAGAGATTCAAGCGCCTCTGCCTCCCTAGTGCTAGAATTAAAGGCATGAGCCATGACCTCCCAGCGACATTTGATAACAATATTACTTTCCCTTTCCTTCCCTCCCTCCCAACTCTTGACGCCATTCCAATGGCTTCTCTCACCCCTATGAAGGGGTCCTGCCCATTGTTTGAATCCATCATTCACAGACTCTCTTGTCCTTTTCCTTGTTCAACATCAGATCTCTTGGGTTCCCTGGTATTTCTGCTTCCAGTTCTGTTCCCCTCCCCTTCTGCCCATTCCTTAAAATGCTGCTAGCATTTATATATTCCACATGAGTCTGATCAAGTAAGCTTTTCATTCTCCAGTGAAACATTCCCTATTTCTTCTCCTGCCTTTTACTCTGGGCCAGCAGTCAACCATCCATCAGCCACCTCAGCACCGCTGTCACACTGACACAAAGTGCTTATATGCCAGGCTACGACAGCTATAGACATGGAGCTACTTGAACGTAAGGACTGCCTGTTATCTCTGTATTTCCATGACAAATCACAATTCTTGACCCACAGTAGATGGTAAATGCATTGTGTTATATTCTTGTCACATGTAATGGTTTAGGCAGGTGGCAGGGGCTTTTTGTTGCCATAGTAATTATTAGAAGCACAGAGGGGTTTAGTGATTTGCCAAGAATCTTCTGCTATTTAGTGACAATGATGGGCCTAGAAACAGGTCTGAGAGCCAAAGTTAGGCCATATTGTGTGTACAGTTGCTTCCATGGCCTGTTTCTCCCAAGAGCTCCAGCAGGATCTGGGTTTACCCTGAAATTCAGTGAGTCTCAGACTACTCCAGTAGCTGAAATGAAGAGGAAGCTGTGTTGGCTGTGCGGCTCTGGCGCAATATTTGCCTCATTGATAGAACCTGAGGAGGAGGAGGCTTCTTCTGCCATCATGCTCCAGGAGTGTATGAGAACTCAACAGAGTATGCTTGGACTTTGGAGTTAGACAGGATTAAGTTCTGATTCTCGTTAGTCAGTTCCTCACAAAATACATAATATTTCCTACACATCTTCTAAATGGATATTTTAACAAGTTCACAATTCTTTATCAACTGGTCCTCAGACCCCCCAAAACTAGGAATGGTCAGTGCGATGCATATGTATTCCCCCACAAAGTCTGATCATTGTGCACCATCTTCATTGCACTCCATGTGAACACGCGAACATTTTGCTGTAGAAACTGCAATGTATTTGAATATCGAGTTTGTCCCAGACCCACTGGGTGTTAAACATAACATGGTGTTCGTGCATTATCATGTCTTTCTAAACTCCGGAATATCCTGAGATTTGAAGAACAGCTGGAGCCAAGTGTTTCACGTGAAGAGACTGTGGTCCTACAGATGTGGCAGTTGTTCAGTTCAATAATCTTCAGAATGCGTCATCTCCAACCACTGGCGACCTCACCCAGGACAGCTAAAAGGAAGTCAAGGCTGTGTGGGCTTTTGGCAGTGGTAGACATGCCATGTTGATGGAGCTGAAAGAGAGACTAGGGAAGAACAGGCAGCTACTTCCTTCCCCACAGTATTTCTGGAATGTTCCTTTCCAGCTGGGACAACCCAACTGGTCATGATGGTTATAAAGACAGGGGAATCGTTGGGCTGAAGGCAAAATGAACACATGATGAGTTTTTCAAATGCCAGGGAGACTGATATAGAAGGTTTTAAGTAGGTTTCAAGACCCACCTTTACCTGAGGTCAAGGGAAGAAATTCTCAGGGGTAGAAACTAAGCAGAGTAGAAGGAAGCAGCCGTTAGTGAAAATGTGCCAAAATGGTGCTCTCTCTTTCCCAAAACGCTGAGGATGCTCTTGAAGGTGGCCAAACATTGGGCATCATCTGGCAGGGTTGTTGAACGAAGGCTGTTGTGTGGTAGGCTTTTGAGCCTTAAACAGGGGTGGGAATGAGGCCTTCATTTAACCTTCACACTTGAGATGACTGGCTGTCCCAACACCCTTTGCCTGCAGACCCCAGGAGACTCACGAGGCCCTCTGAGTGGCTCTCTGTGACTTCCGCTGTCTCCCTTAGGTGTCTGTGTGTCAGGAGATGGTGACGGAGCTGCGCAGCATCATCTTGTGCCAGGACAGTATCCACCCGAGGCGGCGGCGCTCTGGAGGCCTGCCACCCCCACCCCCGGTCCTGGAGGAGCGCCGGCCCCGGGGCACAGCGACGCTCAGCAATGGCAAGCTGTGTGGCGCCGGGGAGCCCGACCAGCTGGCGCAGAGACTGGCACAAGAGGCCGCCCTAGTGGCTCGCGGCTGCACGCACATTCGCGTGTGCCCGGAGTGCCGCCGCTTCCAGGGCCTGCGGGCGCGACCATCGCCGGCTCGCAGCGAGGAGAGCCTGGAGTGGGACAAGACCACCAACAGCAGCGAGCCCGAGTAGTGGCGCAAAGGACTGCGGAGCCAGGCGGGGAGGCGGGAGGGTAGACTTGGCAACATCGTTCTCTCCAAATTCAAGACTCAATCACTTTACAAAGAGCATCAGAGCCTGATGCTCCAGAAGGAAGAGGATACCGCCCTGTGGGAGAGCAGGTCTATCTGGACGTTGCATCCACGTGGCAGAGATGCTGGCCCTTGTGGGCACAAGGACCCATCTCCTCCCAGAGGGCCTTTCTTCCAAACCCAAATAACATGGAGTCTGGGTAATGGGACCCCGGCAGGGGAAGTTCAAGAAATTGATGGCATCATCAGTTGAATTCCCCCCTAGGAAGGGGCCATTGTACCCTGGGTCTAGTTCTTAACAGGAAAAAAAAAATTAAACCCAACAGGGAAGTTTTTCTTTTCTGAATTTGTATATTTTTGTTAATGTTCTTTTCTTTCCTGTTTTTCTTTTGTCTCTTCTGGTTTCAAGGTCTAAGGTTCAGTTGTCTTGTGCTTTGGGATGGGGAGTGTGGGTTGGGGGATGGAGGTCTGACCCCTTCTCTCTCTCTCTCTCTCTCTCTCTCTCTCTCTCTCTCTCTCTCTCTCTCTCTCTCCTCTATCTCTATCTATCTATCTATCTATCTATCTATCTATCTATCTATCTATCTTATCTATCTATCTGATTTTGGAGTTGCTGGTGCACAGGGTTTTAGGTGCTGACTCTACCCCTCTCATGTCATGTAGTGTTTGGTGGTCTCCCTAAGTGTAGAGGGCCTTGGGTGAAAGTCTGTCAAGCCAATTTGTTAAATGCCAGCAAACAGCACTTAGCCTGTGGTCTACCAGAGGACACCTTGAAATGTCCGGGTTTCTGAGACTTAATCTGACTCTTCTTTTTCTTTCCCTATTTTCATCTCTGAAAAGAGAAGGAAGACAGAATATGCAGAGCATGCTGGGCACTATGTAAGGAGTAAGGAGAGGGTATGTGATTTTTCCATGTTGTGGTCCTACTCAGAGAGGAGAGAGGACGGGGCCGCACCACTGGTACGATAGACCCTTTACAATGGCATCTCTTTTCAGCTGACCTCAGTAGCTGCCTCTGAAGCACTACCCCCAAGGCTCTTATGGATTGGGTGATTTGGGGGAGGGTACTAGACATAAAACCTGGGTGCAAGTATGTGTGTGCTTGTGTATGTGTGTTCATGCTCCCATACGTGTGTGTACGCAAGCGCACATGCCTTCGTTTATGAGTCAGAAAGACCTTTCTTAAGTAGCCAACAATTCGCCTAGTTCCTGGGAGAGAGCAGAGTCTTTTAGCCTGTCACTGACTGGACTGAGGAGCTAGGAACATAAATCCAGATCTCAGTGTGGGTAGTAGCATTCCTTGTGTGACCAAGGATGAAGTATCTGACTTCTCTACTGTAGACTGGGAGTCAGTAATACTTCCCTAGGCAACCAGGGACTGTTCTGCTTGGAGGCTTGCCAGGCCCAGACTGCTTTCCTGATGAGAGGACCAGGACTTCTGCCGAGCTGACGGACGTGCGTGTCATCAGAATTTCATGGAGAATCGTCATTTTTCTGATGGCAAACAAACTCTATGCAATTCCCGACTGTAAACTTCGACAGTTCCAAGAGAAGGCTGGACAGTGGCCAGCGACTCCACCTTCACCACCGTCACCTGGAGTCGAGCTGACTTCACATGGCTCTTGTTCCGGATATATTAAAATAAAGACGTTTTTGAAGATGCCGAGCCGAACCCCCTGGTTCAGCCTTCTGGATAGGTTGGCATCCTCTCTGTGTTGTTTCTTAGAGCTGCTACCCCAGGGACAAGCTCTAACCTCGATTCTTCTCAGTCATCTAAGAGGTGCCCTGTCAGCCCTAAGCAGACCCCTTGTTGGTGACCCCGAATCCTTTTTCATTTTTCTCTTTACCTATCCAATGGCTGCAAGCTGCGTGGGACACTTGAGGTTTTGTTTTTGTTTTTGCCATACTTTGTGGAGAAACACAGACTACGTGGGAAGGGCACTTGACGTCTGCTGGCCAGCAGACCCCAGTGGTGTCGCAACTGCTCCAGCCCCCAGCCCTTTCCCAGGCCTCTCACTCCAGGATCTCTCTGCCAGATCACATCTTGGACAGGAAGGGTTGTTTTTTAAAAAACAAAAAAACAGAACTCGTTTTTATGAGCGGGCTATCTTGATCAACAGACTTTTTTTTTAATGGATTAGTGAAGTCAGCTTTCCCAAGCATCATTTGTAACGTCGTTTCCTTCCCTTCGTGGGATAGCGATGAATTTGACAGCGCTAGGCAGCTTTCCTGACTCCATCACTGCGCCTCCCTCCAGTTGCTGCTGTGTGCTTCTGCTCCCAGTTGTTTCTGGTCCTTGGTTTGTCTCCTCCACGTTTGATCCATTGCTCATTAGCCTTCTTTCCCATCCTGTGTTTTCTATCTGAATCTGTGTACCATATAAAGTAGGTTTTTTTCTTGTCTGTTTATCTTTCTTCGACTGGAATATTTATAATAAAACAAACCCTGAAATGTTAGTGATGGGTGAGAGCTGTTTGGACTTGGGAAGTGTGATCCCTGTGCCCTCCCCCTCACCGCCTAGGTGTAAGAAGACTCTAAAAGAGAATAAAGCTAGGGTCCCCCTTTAAATCTTATCCTTCACCTACCTCTTCTTCTCTTTTTCTCTGCCCCTTTCTTCTCTCTCCTCGTCTCCTCCCCCTCCTTCTCTCTACCTCCCTTTTCACTCCCCACCCCTTCTACTCTTTGTTCGGATCCCAGCAAAGTCTAGGTAATGTCTTTCAGGTTTCAGTTCTGGGACTCTGAGCCAACTCCACCCTCCACATACACACACACCCCTCAGAACGGATATACATGTAAATGGAGTTCAGGTTTGTGGGTTTTTTTGTCTTCCTAAATGCACTTTCACAGAATAGTCATCTACTGATACCCGGGGTAACTCTAGTCAGATGTCACCCCAGATTCCACTGGGAGCCTGAAGATTACATCAATTAAAATATAATACTTTGCTTTATTTCTTTTAATTGCTCTGCAGGGCCCCAACCGTCACAAGATCTCTACTTCAGAACCCAGGTGGGGTGTAAGTTGAGCACGTAGATGTTGGAAAATCTTTTGGCTTCCTCTCTGCCAGTGCTCATATGAGAATATTCATGCTGGGAACTTGCCAAACAGCCCTCTTATTGGTTAGGTGAGACCGAAATATCACGATAGCCAATCCATCTGGGACCGCTCTGTGAAAGTTCATTAGTTTGGGATTCCAAGGAGTTTAATTTTCTTTTGGAATCCAAAGAGGACTTCCCCTTGGTGTACAGGGCTAAGATGGAGCTGGAGTGCAGCTCGAGGGAGCAGTCTGTGGTCCTCCCATCCGTCCGGTGTTCGCAGCAAGGCAAAGTAGTCTGGGAATGATAAGAAAGGTCTAATTCCCTGGCGGGCTGTCAGCGCTCAGGTCGTAACAATGAGGCCTGTTTGGAGAATGCATAGAAGGTATCTTTTCAGAAGGATATGTCTGGAAGCTGGGGCTTCCTATGAGGTCTTCTCGTGAGAAAAAAAAAAATGGAATCTTAAGTGGCTTTCAGCTTGAGTATTTCTCCTGCCTTTTAGGAAAAGCGATTCTCTACATGAGCGCGCTCTCACACACACACACACACAGAGAAAGAGAGAGAGAGAGAGAGAGAGAGAGAGAGAGAGAGAGAGAGAGAGAGAGAAAGAGGTCAGTCCCTGCCAGGACCAAGTTGACAACTTCAGAGACTGGCAACTTGGAGATCCTCTGGTGTGCCTCAAAGATTGGTGATGACATGCTTTCAAAAGACATATGTGTCCTACAGAGAGGGAAAACCGTACGTTGAAGGTATGGCTTCCACAGGAGTGAGGGTCACCCTCCAAGTCTTAGAACTGGGTGATCAACAACTTCACTATTCCTTAAGAGCAAGGGGAGTGGTGTCGTGGCATTATTATTAGAACTTGACCAGTTACATTTCATTGGAGTTTCCAGAGAATGGATGACATCCACACAGACATCACCATGAGGCAAGCAGCAGAATTTGTGACCGGAGATGAAGGAAGGAAGTCTATGCAGGTGATAAAATGGACAACTCTCTGTGACCGGAAGTGGCAGGAAAGATCCCAAGAAAGGGCATAAGGAAACTGAGCATCTAATCTGCCTGTAGATTGAAGCCATGCAGGAGAATCTGTGCACAGTGCCTGATGGTGCCAGCAAGACAGGGTGCAGGATCTCATTTGTGGGCTGGACCATGTGCATCCATACTATGGAGAACAATGTTTGGAGAACTAGTTAAAGGACCCTGCCCACCCTTTGATAGTCCTCACACCCAACCTAACTTTGTCTCTTGGCAGAGAAGTTGGAGGGTAACTGATGGGAGCACGGTGGAATGAGGTGGAACTATTCCTCGGATTGGCAGGTAGGTTTAGAGTGTTCTTACTTCCCAGCACCACTTTAGATTCTGTGAAAGATAGCAAGGAAATAAACGCCGTAGATCGGTACCGCGAGGGGACAAAATTTACCTGTGAGAAAGAGTGGTGGGGACTGGGGGGTGGCTCAGTTGGTACAGTGTCTGCCTTGCAAACTCAAGAACCAGAGTTTGAGCCTTGGAATCCATATAAAAAGCTGGGGCACTGGAGACATAGCTCAGCAGTGAAGAGCACTTTCTGCTCTTGCCAGGGACTTGAATTTGGTACTCAGCACCCACCACCATCTGTAACTCCAGTTCTAGGGAACCTATCGCCCTCCTCTGGTCTTTCAGGCACCTGCACACGCACAATGCATAGACATAAATGCAAGCAAAACACTCGTACACGTAAAAAAAAATCTTGGGTACCTCTACCAGCGCTGGAGAGGTGGAGATAGCTGGATACTGAGAGTTGGCCTAGCCTTCTTGGTAAGCTCACGGGCAGTACGAGAGCTTGTCTAAGTAAAATCTTTTAAAGGGGACAGCACACAAGGAATACCACCTGAGGTTGTTCTCTGGCTTCCGCAAACACACCAATGCTGGGAAATCAAGACTTTGCTTCATGTCCTTTGGAGTGGAGCATCCTTAACTCAGACTGGCAAATAAAAAAGACAGCCTGTGGCTGGTGTGGCTCTTTGTCTTTCTTCCCACGCACGGCCTTCCTTCTGGAGGAAATCTGGCTCTCCTGCGATGCTCACTATGGTTTTCCGCCACCGTTAGTTAGAGATGCTCACCACTGTCTCCCTCCCAGGCTTCCTTAAATTGTGTTAGGAGGATTAGCTGCAGAAGCACCAGCCTCACCCGGTGAAATGCAGAAAGGCTAGCTGGGATGTGCAGCAGCTGTCTGGAGAGAACTCTGAGCTCGTTTCTGAAAAGAATCTCTTTAAAATTGGAAGGCAGGAGTAAGGATACAGGATGGAAGGTGTGGAGCCAATATGAAACTACTGTGGAAGGAAATCCTCACATCCCTACCATACCGGGGCATCGTCTAGGGCTGCCGTCCTTTCTGACCCATTAAGCCATTCTGTTATCCATAGCTCCTGGAGTCGGCCTAGGAAGTTATTCTACTTGGATTGTTCTGATTAGATTCTCAGTGGCTTTTCCATTTAAAGTAAGAGAATGTAACTTCTGTTTCCGCATCGTCTATAATCCTAGAGTACCGAGTAGGCTGAGAAGCATTTTAAATCATGGCAACTTGGCCAAATGTGAAGAGCAAAGCTGCGAAGTCACAGGCAGGCAAACGGCTCAGGCCAGCGTTACCAAGAGACTGTGACTGTGTAGCCACCAGCTCTCCTGTGACAAGACTTCAAACTAGCTGAGAGGATCAGATAAAAATAGTTCTGCAGGAGACAAAGTTATGGGTTTTTTTGTTTGTTGGTTGGGTTTTTGGATTCCCCCACACACACACTTTCTATATACTCAAATCTGGTGGTGTGTGTGTGTGTGTGTGTCTGTGTGTGTCTGTGTCTGTGTGTGTCTGTGCGTCTCTGTGTGTGCACACGCATGCACGCTGAGTATGGCCTCTAGAGCAGTTTACCAAATCATGAAGGTTTGTGTCCTTATGCCTGGTGTGTGTGACTATGAAGTGTGTAAAAGTGTTGTGCCTGTGATATATTTACATTCTCTCTGTGTGTTTTAGCAAATACATGCAGGTCCACCTCAATATGTACATGAGGAGCTGAGGTGTGAACGTGGTGTGAATGTGTGTGTGTGTGTGTGTGTGTGTGTGTGTGTGTGTGTGTGGAGCAGTTTAGCATAGATGAGTAGGGTCTTGACAATAGATTTAAAGGGTATATTTGAGTGTGCAGTGTGAGTGTGTAATGTGTGTGGCGTGTATGGAATGTGGTCTGACGGGCTTAGCGTATGTGTAGTGCGTGTGGTGGGGTGTGGGAGTACTCAGTGTGTGTGGCCGTTTAACACAGCCAATGCAGATTCTTTCCAGGGTGTCGGTGTGGGGTAAACGCGTATGTGAGAAAGTTGGAGGGTGGTGTTTGTACGTGAGTGTGAGCGCACGTGGTAGTGTAACCCAGACAGATGTGCTGGATCTTACACAATGAAAACAACCTCTTAGCACTCGAGCCTTTCACCGCTGCTTCTGGGCAGCGTAGTTGGGCTAGACTTTTGCCTTTCAACCACTTTGTTCTCATTTAATAGCCTTCAGTGTAACTTATTTCTGAGCTTAATGTCTGTGCCGATTCCTGCAGCAGGAGGTAGTTTTCCCTCTTCTCAGTTGAGTGACACCGTGCCTGAGCTGACTTCTTAAAGCCTACAGCTTGCTGCCCTCGCCAGCTGAAGCTCACCGCTCCTGCAGTTTGAGTGAGCAGCCTGGTAGAATGGCTTGAGGTGGTGTGACCGAATGTAGTCAGTCAGAGGGGAGAGCTATTTCTCCACCCCAGACTCATGCACAGCTCCCCCCATTCCAGACAGAAGCCCACTGTCAAACCAGCCCAGCAACAGGCTTATTAAAGGCTGAGTGTTCCGACTGGTAAGAAGATAGAGAATTCAGAAATGTTTTAGTTCAGCTAGTCTGTTTTGTGTTTAATGGGATGGACCAGCAGAGTTGTTGAAGCTGCTGTTGTTTGAGGATAATCCAAGGCTCTCCTTGATCTCAGCCTTCTGACAGTTTCCCACTTCCCGTCCCCTCTACACAAGGATCCCTCTGCAAGGATCCAAACTGTTCCTCCTGCCTTTGCTCTGATAGTTCCTACCTGCTTATGGGGCCATCTTTGCATGGCCAAAGTTCTCTAATATTTAAGCCCTGGCTTGAATACTATTTCCCCAATGAGAGCATCCAGGGTAGAGAGAACCATCTCTCTCTTCTGGACCACTCCGGGCTTCCCTTTCTGATCCCTCTGGCTTCCTGCTTTGGCCTGTGCATGACATGTACTGTCCCCTTCCTCCCACCTTCTCCATCAAGACCTTTAAGACTACCGAGAAACATGCCTTTCATTCCTTCGCAGGGGGTAGGATTCCCAGCACATACTTGCTTCCTCTGAATGAATGCATGAATGAATGTGGTAAATCTGACAGGGAGCAAATACACAGAAAACGCCACGAATGTGAAAGTGAGTGGCAGGGAAATGCTAATGCGCCCTTGATTCCTAGCGGCCAAGCCAAGAACAGCTTAATAATTTACAGCAAGCAAAACTGTGACTTCATTCATTTTCCTGGGCATGAGGCCTGTTGGGAAAGCAAGATGATAATGCCTGCAGGCGGCTAGGAGTCTACTTGGAGGGTAGGAGGGGATGTTTATTTCCTCCTGTCTGCCTGTCTTCCACACAGGCTGCAGAAATCCAGTCTCCTGACTTTTCAACCTGTTCTGAGAAAATCAGCCAGCTTGCTTCCTTCTCCCCTCATTATCCTAAAAAAGGAAGAAAAAGAAAACCCCAGATGAAATTATCAAAACTTGGGTTGTGGACTATCTATTTTAATGGCTAGTCCATCAGGGTGACGCTTGCTCAGAAACAGTGTTCTTTATCAAAACAATTGAAATCAACCCCCGGAACCTCTGTATTCACTAGGAAAAGACCTCCTTCCCCTTGGTGGTTTGCTTTAACACATGAACACAGCATTGTGGTTTGAAAGACAGCAAATTATAGACCTAGCATTCTAAATGTTTGTAAGGGGAGGTCCGGCTCATGTTGACAAGTTCAGAAAATGTTGCCCTTTTCTTAAGTGTTGGTGTTTAGATGGGAGAAAAGAGAGACCGATGAAGCACCGGCGTTACCCAGATACAATCTATACAGTGAGCACTTTTGTCCATACAATTCTCCAAGTAGCACGCCCCCTTCCAGCTCCCTCTGAGCTAGATCTTATTATTTCCAGGCTGGCAAACAAAAGCTTCTGAAAGTGAAATATCATTCCCAGAGTTCTGTAGCCAGGGAACGGCCAGGCTCCAACTCCAAGGTCAAGGGCAAAGTTCTTGTTCTCTGCAGAATTGGGACCAGTCCCTCAGCACCACATCATCTGAGCTCACCTGGGTAGAATGCTCCAGAAAGGACAAAGCCTTGGCAAGGGGCCACATTGGCTCATTTTTCTTCAGCTAGGACTTCTGTGTTTTGTTGGTGATACAGATAGATCTCTCTCTGACTCTGCCATTCTGTTTGTCCCTGATAGTTTTGCATTTGCTTTTGATGTAATTTGCCTTGATAAGGCTCACAAATATATATCACTTAAGAAATGGAATTGTATTAGAAGAGCTTTTTTATTAAGGTCTGTCACAATGTTTTTCGTTATTAATAACCATGAAGGTTTGTGGTTTGAGTGTATCTATATGAACTCAGCCAAGACAGTTTTTAGTGGAAGTGAGCATCCAGTGGCTTTGATATTCCTCCCCCGGCGTAAGAAAGTCAGGATCAGTTATCAGAGAAGAAAATCCAAGGATAACTGTGGGTGGCCTTTAAAGATCTAAGCTTGCCATCTGACTTAAGTGTTTGGAAGGTTCTCCAGTGGTTGGTTGCTTCATATTGGCCATTCGGACCACACCCAAGCCATTGAGACTAAAAATTCCACTCTATAAATTTGAAATAATGAGCCTTTACCGAATGCTATGCTTATCCTCGAGGGAAGAGGGGACACTTGTGGTCCAGCCAAGAGATGCAAAGATGGATGCAGTAAGTAGGAAAATGTGGGAGGTGTTATCTGGTATAGTTGCTGGAGTCGATAGTCCGTGCTGCTCAGAGACAGACAGCAGACGGGAACAAAGCAATGCATTCACCTGTCACCAAAATATGGAAGCTAATGTAACCAGACACAGATTAACTACAGCACAGGCAATTCTTCTTCCTTTTATAATGTTTTTAATCTAACTGCATTTTATGTAATATATTTTGGTCATATTCTTTCTTCCCTCAACTCTTCCCAGATCCTCCCCAGCTCTCTATTTGTCCAATTTCATGTTCTTTCTCTCACTTTTAAAATAAAAGGGAAAACTTAAAATTGGAAGTCAAAACAGATAAATAAACTAAAAAACACCAGTAAGATAAAAAAAAATTAAAACAACAAAAAAGCACACACAATGAAACACAGACTCCATTTTGGGCTGGGCAACTACTCCTGGACATGTGACCTGCCCTAGAATGTAGACTTTGTGTCCACTTCCCTCTCTCAGTGCTGACATTTTGTGTCCTTTGAACTTGCATTGGTCTTTTCTGCCACAGTCTCCATGAGTGCATATATGCCTCCGTCCTGTTGTGTCTGGAAGCTTCTGTCTCCTTGGAGTCATCCATCCCCTCTGGTCCTTACAGTCTTTCTGGAGGGCTTTTCATAAAGCATCTCGTTTTGAGTTGAGTGTTCCCCAGTTTCTCTCTGTCTACACACAGTCCAGGTGTGAGTCTCTGTATTAATCACCACCTACTGCGAGAAGCAGCTTCTCTGGCGAGAGCAGGGTGATGCTCGGATCTATGAATAAAACACTGTGCCATTGGGAGTCGCTTTATGGCTATGTTCACTTAGCAGAAAAATAGTAGTAGGTTTTGTCCTATGATCTATAACTGATCTAGGCTCAGGTTCTTGGTCACTTTAGCATTTATCATGTGTGGGCTCCACTTCACGGAGTGGGCCATAAATCCGATAGCAAGTGGCTGTTTACTTTTGTACCACGATTGCGCCAGTACGTCTTGCAGGCCTGTCTCTCTGGTGGGTTGCAGTACTGGTAGCTGGGCTAAACTGATGATTACTTTCTCTCTGGTAGCATGCACCAAACCGTACCTTCCAGCACTGTGAATGCTGGTCAGTAGGGGTGAAGCTCCTGGTTGCTCGATTTCTTCATATTCAGTAACATAAGTAAGTTGTAGATTGAGCAATAGGGCCCAATCATCAGATTATGAGGGCCCAACCATCAGATTATGAGGGCCCAACCATCAGATTATGAGGGCCCAACCATTAGATTGTGGAAGTAACTAACAGACTTGGCAATAGCCTGTGATGTTTGGGAGGCTCTGTAGGACTCTTTGGCCAACAGCTTAACACGATGTGGCCTATTTCATAGGTAATTCTTATATTTGGTTGGAAGTCAGTTTTCCTGAAAGTTAGTTGATAGCATGGTGAGGATGGTTATACACAGACAGTATATACTTGTAATAGCAGCTGTAGGCCAGGGAGCTAGCTTGGTCGGCAAAGAACTGACTCTCTCAAACACAAGGTCCTGAATTCGATCCTAAGTATAGAAAAATCCTATGAGTGGTAGTTAGTGCATGTGTATAACCCCAGTGATGGGGAGATGGAAGCTGATATGCCTCTGGGGCTCACTGGCCAGCCAGACGAGCCTACGTGGTGGGTTCCAAGCCAGTGAGGGGCTCTGCTCAAAACAAAACAAACAAACCTAAAAAACCCAAGTGAGGGAAACAGCACTTGGGAGCTGTCCTCTGACTTCCCCCCCAGCATCCAGAAGGAGCAACTAGAAGGTCAGGGAGTTCTAAGTCTGGGCTACGTAGAAAAACTAGTCTCATAAAATCCAGCCAAACAAAATGAAGTCATTACTATTTTTCATAAAAGTCCTTTCAGGCCAACGTTCAGCTGCTATTATCAGATATGGATCCATCTGTGTACAAACTGCAGCGCAGCGGGAAGTAACATGACACAGAGTCCGCTCTCACTCAATAATTAGGACGCACACAGTTCCCAAATCATAGAAGTAACAAAAGACATGGCCGCAAAAGGCATAATAGCAGGGGGCATGCCACCTCCTAATAAACCGGGGAGTCAACAAGGTGTGCTGTTGTTAGCCATGGTCCTTAGATGTCCTCTGAGCTCATGCTTCTGCCTAGACAACGAGTCCAGAGCACAGCACTTGCCGTCGGAGAGACGCACGCACCACACCACTCACTGGACGCTGACTCTTAATTTGGTTTTGTGAAACTTCCACTGATGTACCAGTTAATCCGTATGCTAAGTTCTTAAAGAAAAAAAATCACTTAAGTAATAAACATATTCAACAAAGAAAATCCAAAAAGAAGATGAATAAAACAAACAAAACCTAAAACCTACCCAATGTCAGTATCTGTCAGTATCCAACAATGCTTTTTTTTTTTTTAGGGTCAATGTGTTCTTACTACAGGTAGGTACATACAGATGAGACTTACCCAATGTGGTTATCAGTGAACAGAAGGGGCACACACCTCTGGAATGGAACCTGAGGTCCCTGAGGAATAAGACTCACGTGTGTGATGAAATGAGGAATGGATTTCTGACTTAATCACCAATCAATACATGCATAAACACACCACACACATGCACACGCACATACATTCACACACATGCACTTACACGCACGCACACACACGCACGCGCGCACATACATACTATAAAGCAAGATTCTTGCTCCTGAGTTATTTTACAACCTGTGAGGAAAGTGAAGCTCACAATGATGCTTGGGAAATCCTAGGACAATCCTTGTTTAGAAGGGCATGTGATAAGGAAGCATGGCTTGGAAAACTCCACCAAGGGCGTACCAGTGAGTCCACAGCAGAATGGATCAGTCTATACAACCCAGCTCCCATTCTTATGCCTGGTGCCAGGCGGTCGCTCAGGAAGCGTCTCAGAGGACCCACTATAGTCTCTACAAGGCAAAGAATCCAGGGCACCTCCTTCTTCACAAGGGGACCTGCCCAGCTAGTATTTCCTCTCAGCTCTGGAATAAGAGGGAATTTGAAGCTACGTAGTCATGAAGTGGATATCTCTCTCCAGTGGTAAGCTTACTGAAAGGGGGCTTTAAAAACTTCTCAGAGCTCTCTTAAACGAGGGCTGCTCCGGTCAAAGTGCTGAAATAGTACCCTCTACTGCCCAGTTATCTGATAATCGAGGTCTCGGGGCCCCCATTACACAACTTGTGCTGGAGTTGGGTCACTTGCCTTGGCTCTGATGGGTAGCACGTGAGGGGCTCACGGGGGAGCTGGGTGCTTCTCAGGTGGCCCGCATTCAATGCAGAGTTCATAGCCGATCAATAGGGCACAGTAATCAGGGGGCTGGAAGCAGGGCTGGATTTTGAAGGATTTTCGAGTAATCAGATTGGAGAATTACCCTGGGTGTAAAGCAACATATAACATCTCGCTGCCTTTGGCACCCGTGAGCGGAGGTAGTAGCAGCTTGTCTGGCGGGAAGTCTGCCCCCTTTACAGCTCCTTTAATTCCAGACAAAATGAAAATTCCTTTCTTAGGAGTCATTAAGGCTCCAATTTGACTTCTCGTTATTAAACCATGAAGTTGGCCAAAACATTTAAATTAAGCCAAATGAAGAGATTTATGAGCAAATTGGAGTCTAGGTGAAAAATTCAGCCTAATCTCCAAAGATTAAGAAGCACACAATAACTAAATTATTGAAGAAAAAAATTTTTTTTAAAAAGCAAATCTCTGCACTAACAGGAAGAGATGTTCTTTCTTATTTTTTCCCAAAGAGCCAGCTTCTCAAAATTGGGTTTTTAGTTGATAATTTCATGCTTGGTAATGCTCACATGGTTTGAGAAATGCTGGGAAAGATTTAAATGGTATTTTAGTCGTCATGCGGAACTGGAGAAATATGTCAGACTGATAGTCCTAAGCGGCCGGCAGCCACCTATGGCCAAAGAACCCTGTCAAGAGTGGAAACAGGAATTGCCTTAGATCCTGCTGCCCTCCAGACAGAAGGCCAAGGTGAGAGATTAAGCCTGTTTGATCTCCACTTTCCCCCTGAGCTGGTCCTGCCTGAGGGAAGAAAGTTCCCGGATTGCTGAGCGTCCATGTGTAAGGTTGAGACCCCACTCAGTCTTTATCAGAGGCTGCCTCTCTTCCTGGAAGAGAAACTGCCCTTGAGGCAGATTTGAAATGGAAATTGAAAGATGTGTTAGTGACCAGCTACTGGAGCCACTGAGGGTCAAGACTATTCATAATTCCAATGCTAGGCCCTAAGGGTCATCGGGTCCAAAGGTGAGGCAGTTACCCTAAGGGTGGACGAGAGCGTCAATTAAACTGAGTGCCCAGATAGTGCATTCCCCAGTGTACAGGAAGTGTGGCTTAAAATTCACCAGCAGCAGTTGATTCTTTGGGTAAAGGAATAAAATGCTGAGTTCATCATTATAAACCAGTGGTAGAGATACCATCAGAAATTTGATAAGGGAGAGGTCAACTTTGATGGAGATTCACAGAGGGTCTGTTGCCCAGAGACCTGCCCAAGGGGCTCCTGGCCCCAGTTGGGAGTTACAGAGGTACTAGGGGCTGTGGGAAAGTCGGCCGTAGAGCACAGGGGATGGGAAGTGAGGACACTGGTGTTTCTTTCATGTCTTTGTGTTCTAGGAATATACTAAGTGCTTTAGTGTAATTTTTCCTACATAATTCAATTAACTGTAAGGCAGCCTCATTACCTTTATTATGTGTGATGTTATTATTAGTTGGAGAACTGGAGGCTTAAGGAATTTGTCCAAGGTCGCAAACTTATCCAAACTTGAGCTCAACTTTGCCAAACTTTAAAGATTTTTTTTTTCTTTCTGTATCTTCATGCCGCTGCACTGGAAATAATAGGATAAAGGGATTATTCACAGTTGTGTGAGGCAGAACTTACCCTACCTACTACATCAGCCTATGTAAGGAAATCTATGTAATAAACCCAAATAAAAACCCTTAATCAAAGCTTGCAAAGTTACAAAAGCAATTAGCATTCTAGAATGTTCCCAAAGGTTTGGTCCTCTGCTTAGCACTACCACAGCTGGTGTAACCTAGAAGGATGATGGATACCTCCCTCCCTCATTTCTGCTTTCACTTCTGGGTCACCATGAGCTTTATTCTATAACAGTGGCTGGCTTTACGTTTATACACTACTCTCTGGGTGTGCTGCCTCACCATGGTCCCTGGAGCACACGCTCCATTACAGACTCTAGAACTGTAAGCCCCAAATAAAGCATTCCTCTTCTTTATGTATATGGGTTGTATGCATGCACACAGTTCATATATGGGGGTTCTGCCATGCTTTCTCTGCCATCACGGACCGTCCCTCTCCAAACCCGGAGCCAGAAGAAACCCTTCTTCCTCTAAGTTGCTTCTTGTCGGATATTTTACCACAGCTTGAGAAAAGGAACTCACACATTTTCTACTTTAGTTTTTTAAAACAAAGCCTCTCTCAAAACATGGAGCTTACTTAATCAGGAGATACCATGGACCCGTGATCTCCTTCTTCCCAGGGTTAGAACTGCACCCCTGCATGCAACCTTGCCATGGGGATCTGAACTCAGTTCCTCATCTTGCACAGCAAGCGCTTTACCAACGGAGCCGTCTCCCAGTTCCTCTTCTTACATGGATTCATCTCAGGCAACGGTCGCAGTTATCGGAAGCTGTCTGACACAGGGGTAGAATCTCTGCGTGAGAGAGGGATGCTGGATTTGACAACTGGATTTTGGTTCCTTCAAGATTCATCTTCTTGGCGTCTTGGCACGAATCACAGTGGCTGCCATCTTTGTTTCTGAGATCATTCCTATTTCTTCATTTGACCTTGAATGAACTTAAGTCAAGCTTCTTCATTTCCCGTATCCGAGGTGAAACAAGGTCAAAACCACGAGAGGTTTCGCTAACAGGCTCAAAGGTAACACCGGGAAAACCAACACAGATTAAAATGTGACTGATTAACTGGGCTCTCTCAGGAGAGGCGGTTGCTCTCAAGGGCAGAGTTCATCCTCACAGGGCTCCTTTGTGAGCATCCCTGCCTGGATAAATTCCAGATTTATTTCCATAAAGTGACCAAATCTTGAGCCCCACCCCACCCCAGTAACTGGAAATATCTTCAAGGGTGTTCATTGTCTAATGCCAGCCTTCCCATTTCTCAGCAGATGCCTTTCCCATTCAGATGCGAGTTTGTCTTGACATTTGCTCGGGGGTTGCCCCTAATTCATAAATCTGAATAAAGGGAGCCTAGGATTTTAGACGAAGGGGAAGGGATTTTGTTTTATGAGACTGGTCAAAATACCAATCAGTCTTTTTTTAAGCACAGTCATGAAAGCCCAGGTCATAATAACCAGTTTTTTTTTTTTCCACCATGGTCAACGGGCCTCTCTGAGCACACTCTTCTCCATTGTTCACACCATTGACAACAGGACTTTTAAAACACCAGAGACATTAGAAACAATGAAGAAACTCCCCCAACAGCAGGAAGGATAAATAAATAACTTTAGAGACAAGCACTGATAAGGAGGGGAGGGGACGGGGGCACTCTAATACCCCCACTGCTGCCAGTGTAAACTGGAGAATAGTTGACAATCTCTCCCATAGGTCATGGTGAGTCAGCCTTGATGGACTCTCAATGCTGCGCCTTATCACATACTCTGGAAGATGTGTAAATGCTCACAAGTAAGAATGAGCAAGACTGTTCACGGCAGACTTCTGTGAGAGCAAAGTGAGCAGTCCAAAATCACAACCAAAAAATATCCTGGAAACTTAAGACACACCAACAACGTATGAACATTTGTTATTTTTGTAGTGCTGGTAATTGAGCCTAGCCCCTCAACTCCCAAGCCCCATGCTAGGCAAGTGCTTTATCTATATTCCAAGTCCTAAAGATACAGAAAGAAAGAAATGGATATTATTTTTTGAGTCTGTCTGTCTGTCTCTGTCTCTCTCTCTCTCTCTCTCTCTCTCTCTCTCTCTCTCTCTCTCTCTCACACACACACACACACACACAGAGCAGGATGGAGTCAGGCAGGTCAGGTGGTCTAGAATTTATTGTGTACCCGAGGGTGACTTTGAACTTCTTCTGATCCTCCTGTCTCTATGTGCTGTGCTGGGATATAGCCATGGGCTACCATGTCTGGTTTAGGAAGAAATTTCTACAGTTATGGTTTAAGCAGGTGCTATGCAATAATTCACAGTGAGAAGAGTGGAACAACTTTTCGTATTTCCACGCGGATAAGACTCTGTGAAAACCCTGGCCCCTCTATGCTGTGAACTACGTTGTCATTCGAGTTTTCTTAATTATGTGGACAAGCCTCAGTTGGCTATTTGCAGAGGCTGACTTATTGATCTTATGCCAGCAAAAAGGCCCTTCCTGAGGGAGATTCTCACAGTCTGGGCTCATCTATAAAAGCTGGGCTATGGGAAGCTTGCACCGTGGCTGGCGAAGAGTTGAGTGTACCGGTGAACTCCAGCAGATACAAGCAAGCAAACAAAACCCCACATCATGAAAGGAGCAGGATCCTGTTTAAAGGAATGCAGATAAGTGGTTTTTAATGAGAATGTGTCAGACAACAGAAATCTGGACCCGGCTCTTCAGGAACTCAGATTACACTGTTGCTACCAGCAGCATAAAAGGATTGAGACGTGTTTGGCTTTTGTTCTCTACTCGCGTATTAAATCTACTCAAAGGATCAACAGACTGATTTGTTTTTCCAAATGATTTTTAGTCCTGTGTGGCATTTGAAAGGAAGTCATACCAAATGGAAAGTGACTGTGACAAGCCAGGGGGAAAACCCATCGTAATTAAATTTTCGTCGGAATACCAAGACGCGTGGTAGAAAGCAAAGTCAGGACCGAGCTGAATCAAGGCTTGCCACTTAGTAGCAGGCAGTACTCTGAGGCATTGGGGCAATGTTTCTAATCATTATTTCTCCTCTTGGTTATTGTCAGCCATGCATGGGGAGGACAAAGACTCAATTCCACACCACCACCTCTCACCAGCCTGAGGAGTTCCCTTGGATTTTTAGGGACCTCAGCTCAGGCCAAACCAGGATTCTTGGCTTCAGTGCTGAAAGGAATTGAAGATGTAGCTAGTATGGTAAAGCAGAGTTAGAAGTTTTATTAAATATATGTTAATATAAGTTAAGCACATGGGTATGAGAGAAGTACTCGGAAAGTAAGGCATGCCCAAAAGGGGGCGTGTGCTTCCAAGCAGGGGAAATTCAGACACAGCCAAACATGGCTATAGCTTCTCCAAGAGAAATTCAGCGATTTATTGTCTTAGCTTTGGCCATACATATTCTTTTGGTGGTTCTCCAGTTTCACCCCTAAAAATTGCTAAGGAAGAATTTAATCCTTCTATCCTTGGTAAGTAGGGTCCATAACTTGGCTCCAGAGACACCTAGGTAGAGTTTTAATCCAATAAGGTAAAACCAGGAGCCCCTAGGGTTGCAGGGATTGCAAAGGGTGCAGTGTATGTCTTTCCTATAAATTCAGGTCCGGATGAGGTTCTTAGAAAGTTGCAGGTTTGTGGCTAGGGAGGGGGCATGGCCTTGAGTAGTCGACAGTGATGGAATTCTTGTTCTGATGCTGGCAAAGTCTTCAACTGGATTCTTTCCCACCATTTACATTCCCAGGATTTCCCTGCCTTTCTTTCCCACCTCTTTCAGTCCTATCTTCCCTCTGATTGCTATGGTGTCGACTGAAGAGGAAGCAAGAGCTTTATCAGCTGACCAAAAGCCACCTGTGATGCACCTGGTGGCAAAATGTAACTGTCACTCGGCTCACGACTTTGCAGACTTTTATTGACAGGGTACATTCTGGCGTCAGGTGAATTGATTGCTTGTACCTGGTTGATTAACAAGGAACTCTACTCTACCAGGCCCCTGCAGTTGTTCTTCTGGAATAAGATGTGGCTCGCTGACACAGACACCAGTGGAACTCACTGGCTCTCCTATAAAGGAAAAAAAAATTGAGCAGAAAACACACAGTATAAGATGCCACAAACACCATCAGACCTCCAGGGGGAAAAAGCCTGATCTGATCTTGGGGACAAAAATAGCTTAATGTCCCTTGAGCAATTGGTTTTATCCTGCAGATTCCATAAACTGACAAAGTTATTTTCCTCCCTGATATCTAAGCAGCTGAGCTTGAGGTCCATGTGTAAAATGTGTACAATATCCCCAGGGGCATGTTTCAGCTGCCACTCCGGAATCGTCACTGTTCCAGCTCCCGCTTTTCTCCCTTCTCCTTCCACCCAACTTTAAAATATAAAAGCACTCATCTGTAGATGCCTAAGCCCACATCTATAGCACAGCACTCTATACCACTCTGTGAAAATTATGCTTTAAAGGACGGTCACTTTAGGGGTTCTGGGGCTAACTCAATAAAGAGCGGATGGCGTAAAGTTTATTTCTTTCATGGAAACTTCCTTTTTAAATGCAGCCCTTTAGAAGGCAGTCAAGTCATTAGCTCTCATCTGGATTCAAATAAGCACCCCCTCCGCACACGCGCCATTTGTTGCAGTGCTGAACCTCAGGAGCTGCTGTCTGAAAGTGCTGCTTGAGACAGGCTGCTGGAACCTGGAAATAACTTACTAAAGGAAGAACAGTGCAGGGAAGCAATTTTCTGCCCCATTTTCCCGGTGGGAGACTCTGGGATGAGGCAGCACTGCTTGTGTGTAAGCAAAAATCCCGTCAGCGCCCTGGAAGACAAAAGCAATGCCGCTCTGAGCCACTTGCAGTATCACTCAGCAGATAATTGATGGGGCAGAAAGCCAAGGGCCAGAACTTTTCAACCATTGTCATCTGTATGCACGAAGGGTCACATTAGACTTTTTTGGATCGTGGGGGCTTCACTTTGACTCTCTGGTATGTCTGCTTTTATTATTTTTTTTTCTTTTTGAAAAAAAAAAAACTCAAACATATCGAGCCATACTGTGGATTCAAAAATACGTGTTAGCACACTGAGTTACATACTTGGTCCTTGACTGGAAAGAGGAACCATAATGCCCATCATAACCAAGATGGAGGTAACAGCCTCAGTTTGGAATCAGGTGTGAAGTGGTCCCTCAGCATCCGTGGATGATTGGATTTAGAAACCTCAAGGATAAGAGTGCTCAAGTCTCTTGTATGAAATGTTATGTTATGTCATAATATTTATGAACAACTCATCATGAGCTCCAGAGCACTTTAAATACCTCTGGGCTGCTTATAACACAGCCCACAGTGTAAGTCCCTGCAAAGAGTTGCTATAGCAAATAGAACAATAATTCACGTGTAGGCATTATTTATCAGTGTGTGCCAAGTTGGGGGTGGTTG
This sequence comes from Alexandromys fortis, assembly GCF_014885135.2. NCBI lineage: Eukaryota > Metazoa > Chordata > Mammalia > Rodentia > Cricetidae > Alexandromys > Alexandromys fortis. Next base: position 1,211,595 of record NW_026068059.1, on the reverse strand, counting down.
GGGCACATGTGTGGGATTCAGGGACTGAACTCAGGTTGCCAGGTTTGCATGGCAAATACCTATACATCTCGCTGGCCTGACTCACAACTATCTTAAAACGGATTTCCTATTCCAGCATATGGTTAACCTGGAACCAAAAGACCCATGTGGGTAGCTGGCTGGGGAGAAGAAACTGAGGCCCCTTTCCCCTCGGGACTCTTTTGGCAATCCTTTCAGGACTCAGTGAGAGTCTGTGGAGGTGGGTATGGTTTTATTAGAAAACCTTTTCAGCTAAAAGAGAGAGAGAGAGAGAGACGCCAAGGCTCACTCATTTTCCCTCCACTCTGCCTAAAATGCTGGGTTGCCCATTATTGATCACACACAGAGCTCTGAAGAAAAGTAGAGATTTGGGGCTTGTGAAGGAGAGGACGACAGAAGTTTCCAGGAGTGTGTGGGGACGAGCTGATGGCTCTCAGACAGGATGCAGAAGTTTTCAGTTCTCGTTCCCCCGGATGTTTCAGACATGTGGTCTGTGTCTTCTCCTCAGTGGGCATTGCTCTGGTGATTGATGGTCAGTGCCTTATGGCCAAGGCAAGGGCCTTGGAGCCAGGCCTTTAGACCCAGTTCCCACTTCTACCTTCTTTTTTCACTTGTTTACTGGTGTGTGTGTGTGTGTGTGTGTGTGTGTGTCTGCGCATGCATACATGTGTGTGCATACATGCTCAGGCACACACTTGTAGATGCCCCAGTATACATACAGAGGTCACAGGGTAACTTGTAGGAGTCACTTCTCGACTTCCATCTTGTGGGTCTCTGGAATTAAACTCTGGTCACTAGGCCTGGCAGTAAGCACCTTTAACCTCTGAGCCCCCGCACCAGCCCCTACCACTTTTTGTTATGTGCTTTGGACAAACTGTTGTACTTATATCACCATGTTCTATCTTTGTCAACTGTGGAGTGTTATGATAATAAGAGCACCCATTTCATAAAGCAACTACAGGGATGGAATGAGACAAATCTCTCTAAAGTGCTTAGTCCATTATCTGAACACATTAAACTCCAAAAATCTAACAGCCATCATGATTTACTTACTAGGCTAAAATCATTTTAAAGATACTTGATCTGCAAACTTCTTTTTTTTTTAACCAAAAAGTCCCTTTTCTAGTGGAAAGTTACTCTTCAAACCCTCCACGTGATAGAGTCCTCTATACTTTTAGGAATAAGAAATGAGCACTTGGTGGTTTAAGGGTGCTTGCTCTGAAGTCAGGACGACCTGAGTCGAGAACCAGCGTGTGGTAAGGCTGGCGACCCCACACTTCTATAACCCCGGTTTTGATGTGGGTGGAGACAAGATAATTCCCAGAAGGCAGTAGCTGAGGTTTAGGGAGAGACCTCGCCTCAGGGAATCCATGTAGAGAGACGTGGAAGAGAGCACTCAGTATGCTTCTGGCATGCAGACCCGAACATTCAAATACACCCACACCGACCGGATACATAAAAAATTAAATCTTTAAAAATAAACTGAGAATTAGTGTTTTTAAACTACCAGCGTTGATAGTTTTTTTTTTAATTGCCATCAGAGGCCAGGGTTGGTACTATGTGCATGTAACCCCAGCTGTAGAGAATCAAAGCAGGGCAGAACCAATTCAATTATAGCCAAGGTAGATAGCTCCAGGCCAGCTGCCTTAAAAACAGCAACAACTAAATGCAGCACCTGTACTTTTGAGTATAGTTGTGTGTTGGAATGTGCCACCCTTGGGGACACACAGACCTCTTGGGAGTAACTCTCCAGGGTCACAGCGCCTAAGTCCCTGTCTAAGAGAAGACCACTTCCCCGCAATCATGTCTGTTTTGTGGAATAGTGGTTTTAATGCCACGTCCTTTGTATTAGTCATCTTTCTGTTACTGAGACCAAACACATGAAGAAATCACTTTATGACAAGAAACTATTTATTTTGGCCCAGCTGGGAAGGTTGTAGCCTGTGCCTCATCGCTGACCCCTGCCCTCTGAGATCATTCCTTCCCACTCACTAAACACAGAGACTTAACAGGATTCAGGACCCTGGGTTCTTATCTGTCCCAGGTAAATTCCCTGTCCATTCCAAGAGCTAGGAAAAGTTTCGCCCCACTCATTTTTAGCGTTCTCTAGCTCCACTGTTTTATAATCCTACTGGCAACGGTACGGACTTCTCAGATCTTAAAACTCCCAGCAACCTGTCCCAGAGTTTCTCAAGTAGGCAAACATAGTAATGAGTTTCCTATTTGTTTGCTAAACATTTGTTTAAAGAGGGCAAATCTGAGCTGAGTATCTGTGGAGACAGAAATTAGGCGTTCTTGGGAGGTAGACAGCATTTGGTACAGTCAAGAAGGAATTCTGTGTTACTACCTTTAGAAATCAGGGTGGGAAGTGATAGCATTTACTAAAATGAAGAGGACAGATTGGGAGGAGTTTGAAGGAGGGCCTGAAAGTGCAGTTTGGAGCTCGGTAAATCTGAGGTGTCTCTAGATTGTCTGAAGGGTAGTATTAAAGGGTCAATTGTGTATGGAAGTCTAGACAATTGAGAGCTAATGGGCATGACAATGACATCAGTCCACAGCAATAGATGGCATGAGTTAGAAAGAAACTGGAGAAATAAATGAGAAAGGGAGGCAATAAGAACTGAATGCTGGGGCTGGAGAGATGGAAGAGCATTTTCTGCTCTTGCAGAAGGCCAGAGTTTGGTTCTGCGCACCCATGTCAGTCAGCTCACAACTGCCTGTAGCTCCAGTTGCAAAAGACCTGTGGCCCTCTTTTGGACTCTTTGGATACCAACACACGTGTGCATGTACAGAGAGAGAGAGAGAGAGAGAGAGAGAGAGAGAGAGAAAGAGAGGTTGAATCTATTTATAGATTTTTAAAAACCCGGATTGCTAAGCAACTCACTTTTTCCAGTGAAGTCTGAGGTCAGCTGACCAGGAAGGAAAATGAAGGATGCAGAAGCACCATTTTATCTGGAGATGGAGGCAGAGGGCAGCCCACTAGCTTTCTTTGTGACTCTCCCCATCAGTGTTGGGCTCTGCTGGGGCTGGCACAGTCTACTCCATCTTAAGTTCTGTCCTGCAAGATGAACAGTAGGGATAGGGCATTGTGGTTGAGGGTATTTTTAAATGAATGAGGTATGGAGCACTTAGGGTGGTGGCTGACACACAGGGGTTATTAAAGAACTAATGGATGCTGTAACTGCCCCTTACATTGATCATCAACTATGGTAACCATGGTGAGCAGAAATCTTATCCTGGAAATGAATATTTGGACAAAGAATTTTACAAATTCTTTAGTGTTGCCCTATCATAATCATATAATCAATTTTCACATAATTCCCCTATTTGTGATATTTACTGTACCTATAAATCAAAACACAATACACATTCATATGTGTGCGCACACACACACATACATACACATACACACAGAGAGACACACATGCACACATACACATGCACATGTGTTCACATACATACAAACAAGGACATTGTTTACTTCTGTTAGGATGCTGTCTTAAACATTTCCCTTAAGGAATGTGGTTACTAGTGTGTGTCACATATACAATAATAACTCACCAAAAATTTATAATAACACCCGACTTAGGATAAAACACACCTCTAATCCTAGCAGTTGGAGGCAGAGGTAGGCAGATATTTGGGGATCTGAAGCCATCCTGGTCTATATTGAAAGTTCCAGGCCAGCCAGAGGATACAATGAGACAGAAGATAAAGAAGAAGAAGGAGAAGGAGAAAAGGAGGAGGAGACAGAGGAGAAGAAGGAAGAGGAGAAGGAGATGGAGAAGGCAGGAGGATGGGGGAGGAACAACAAAGTTATAATGAAGGAATATTTGAGTACTATTTTAATTTGCTTTCTGTTACTGTGATAACAGCTGGCCCGAAAGCAATTTAGGTAGGCAATCTTTTGCTTGGCTTACATATTCTGATAACAGGCCTTCCCTGAAGTGATTCAGGGCGGGAACTCAAGCAGGAGCAGAGGCAGGAACCATGGAGTAAAGCTGCTCACTTTTCTGTTCACACTCAGCCTGCAGTCTTATACAACCCAGGACCACCTGCCCAGGGCGGTGCTGCCCGCAGTAGGCTGAGCCCTCACACATTGCTCTTCGGTCATGTCAACCGGCCAATCTGATGGAGGCAATGCTTCTTTAGTTAAGGTTCCCTTTTCTCAAGTATCTTTAGTTTCTATCTAACAAAAGCTAGCCAGCACCAGTCCTTAAAAAATGAAACAACTTAAGCTTGTCTGGTAGATGAAGATGTCTTTACATATTGACGTATTGAGATGTTGACATATAAATATAAATAGAGGGTTTTACTTAAGTCTCAATGCCCCATAGACAAGAGACTAGAAGGGACTTGTAATAATAGCTAGTATTTATGGAGTGTTTACTATGTGCCAATCACTAAGCTCTTTAAATACTCTAACCACTTAATTTATGACTAGGTCCTACTTTTTTTTTCTTGTAGCACTGAAGACAAACTCAGAGTCTCACAAAGACTACATTCTGCTACCAAACTCTATCTCCAGCCTATAAATAGAACAAATTCACATCTCTCTTTTTTTGGTAAGGATTGGAGAAGTTGCTTGCTCTACTATTGGGTGGCCCATATGGTATTCAAACACAGGTCGTCTCACGTGGATCTCTAGGATGAAGTAATAGCATCATCAGAGATGCAGGGAATGTAAGAGTACGGAGCTATCCATGTAAGCATTACAAACTGTAGTGTAGGGAGTGGGGCATGCAGAATATAGAAGGAACCTAACAGGGACAGGCATAGGAAGAACAATACATCCAAGATGATCCAGGAAACAGATGGTGCCAATTTCAGCCTTCAACTATGAGTGGGCTCCGTTACTGGTTGCTGTGCAACAACCACTTCAAACTTGGTTTGCCTGAAACGGTTATTTAATGATGCTCAGAGACTGGGCCAGTGAGGAACTCAGAGAGGGTACGCTGGGATGGTTTATCTCTGCTCCATGCAGTCGGTGGTTTCAGCAGGGAACACTCCAAAGTCTCGGGTTCTAAAGGTTGGAAATACACGAGGGCTCTTTTGCTCACTGGTCAGGATGTTAACATTAGTAACCGATTGCTGTGGGAACTCCTTCAGCCAATAGCCTTTAAGATACAGGCCCACTTTGGGTGTGGTTATATGTACTTCAAATGCAGACAAAAAGCTTGCGTGGCCTGCTTCGATGCTGGATTCGGTTCCAGTTCCCAGCACATGTAGAGTACTGTGGGTTGTTACTCTTACGTGAGTTTATCCCCAAATAAACAAACCTTTGTTATCCTCTATTCTGGGCTATTGCGGAACTCTTTGGTACACTAACAGGCCGTGAACTTAGTATAGGTTATTGTTCATGGCTGCTGTAATATCATGTGAGTTCTCTGTGTGGCCCCCTGGGTTTCTGTGCAGCATGGTGACCAAGGACTAAGTACAGGTGCCTTAGAGGAAAAGGAAACTAACTGTACATGACATTTTACTGCCCTGCCTGAGGTAGTCACAAGGTTATCCAGGGTCACGTAGAGAGCACACAGACTTCTCAGCTGCTCATTGGAAGGAGTCCCAAGCGATTCGCGAACATGTCCTAAAGTCACCACTGGGTCAGTGAATGAATGAACTGGGCCATTAACTCAGGGAGGAACTTGAACGTAATGGAGAGGTGGCCTGGCAGCATGGAGGTGACACCCGTTCTCACCACACACTCTGCGTGTGAATGAACAGGCTAAGGAAGACTCTCTGCTCCCTTTGGCCTTTCTTTGTCTCATTTTTTTCTCCCTTTCAATAGTTTGACTTATTTACCTCATTTATAACCATGAAGAGAGCCAGGCTTACAGGAGCCAGATAGGAGTATGTCGAAGATGAAAAATACCCATAAAATCACAACAAGTAAGTAATGAAATAATACATAACTGGAGAATGTTCTATCAGAGAGGGCTGTCTTCCTAGCACTCTGTAGTTGTCTGGATCCTTTAAGCGAGCACCGCACACAATCTCTTTAATTGTTCTTGGTGTTGTTTTTAAATTGGTACCGTCTTTTAAAGTGACATATTCACAGAGTTCAGTGGAACCTCCCGAGGTAGATAAACAGCTAAACCGTCCGAGACAGATGGCTAGCTGGGTGCAATATTTAATTTTATCAGCTTACCTGGCAGGCTTACCTATGATGCATTCCTTAGTTTGGAAGCGACACTTACTATGACACGGTTTTACTGAGCTGAGTGTTTGCAGAGATTGGAGGGTGGCGGGCTAGCCAAGGAGCTGCATGCTTGAGTCACTTAGACTCTGCCAGTGTAGACGTGAGTCGGTGTTCCTGTGCACCCCCACTGGGGCCTACAAACTGTTCTTAAATGTTCAACCTCCATATGCAATCATCAGTTTGATTGCATTCCAATACTGTCCTATTCATTCACATTTCCTTATCTTAAAGCAAATACCACGTCCTAGCCTTGAGTTACACACGGACTCATGGAATGCCATCACCCATCTGCTGGTCGTCTAGAAGTATTTGACTTTGTTTTCACAATGCTGGGGATTGAACCCAGGACCTTGTATATGTAGACAAGTTCTCTACTACTGAGCTGTATTTCCATCCTAGAACTATATATACTTTTGAAAGAGGTATATGCTTAAATGATCAACTCTTTCCAAAGACAAATTGAATTCATAAAATGCCTTTAAAAGCTACACAATTACATGACAAACTAAGAACAATACTCATTTAGACATTTAGCTACTTTAATGGGCTCACTAAAATTCTTCTGAGTTACTCATATCTATATTCTCATTATGCTTCCTAAGTGAAATTAAAGATTAGTAAAAAAAAATCAGAAATGAAAGAGAGGCCAAATACTAGATAGGTTGGAAACTGTCATTTCTAACAAGTGGAGAGCAGCTAGGATGTAGGTTTTATTTTAATCTTTAAGGCTTTCTGATCTGTTGAGCTGTTAGGAGGCTCAGTCACATGTTCCCACTATAATGAACCCGCCATGTCTACACCATCACGAATGGACTAACCACTTTCAAACTGTGAACCAGAGCAAATGTGTCCCCATTTAAGTCGCTTACAGGCCGATATCTAGTCACAATGGCGAAGAGAATAATAACTGATACTGAAAAATAGAGTCGCTGCTTTGGTAAACCTGACTGTTGGGAGCACTGAGACTCCAGATCCTGAATTTCTTATAATCCCCTGGTCTGAGTGCCTACAGCTGCTCTGAGCATGAGACCTTCAGGAGTTCCTGATGGCAGGAGAGTGGTTTCTGGTGGGTTTGGCTGGGACGTGGCTATCTCTATATAATCTGCCCCTGAACACAATAAAGGGGGCATTCTTGGGGATTTCAAGGATGACCTGTGTCGCTGTCTCTCTTTCTGTGTGAGTCTGTGTATTTTAACCTCCAGCTCCCTTGCCCGAAGCTCGCGAACTGGGTGCCAGCGCACAGAGCGCAGAAAAGGGGGGGGGCACCTGAACACGATTTGTAGGGCCTTGAAATTGGCTTGTGGGTGGGGTGCACTAGAGTTTGGAACTGCAGGCTAGAGACGTCCCAAAGTCCTGTAAGTAAGCTCTTAGTAGGGCATTCTGGTGGGAGCTCAGAAATCCAGGGCGCTGATAAGATTGAGGACGGTAGATGGGACTGATGAGACTTCAGAGGCAGAGACTGCGTTAGGAACTGGAAGAGAGGCCAGGTATGCCATACTCTGCTAACAAACAGTCTGTTGCATTCTGCCCGGACCCTGAAAATCTGAGTGAGGCTAAACTCGAAAGCAATGGGCTAATCTGTTTACCAGAGATAATTCCCAGATAATGTAACGTTCAGGTTGTGGGATTGTTGTTCACTGTGTTTTTCCAGACCTAGAGTGATAGAATAAATATACGAAAATATGAAGTTTGGCAAAGAAAAATTCATAAAATAGAGAAATAGGGAAAGCTATTTGCACATAGGTGAAAGAGGACAGGTAGGTGGGTATGTTTTCAATACATGAATTTTGACATTGTCAAGATTATAGGGACTTTTGAGTTGAACTAAGAGTATTTTTCACTATGAGATGATCATGAGTCTATTGCGGCCAGGGCAGGGGCTATGGTTTGAGTGTGAGATGTCCCCTTATGTTCACTTGTGCGGTGTGCCTCACGCCCTTATGCTGTGCAACCTTCAGGAGGGTTCAGGAGCCTCACAGAATCAGGTACTGGTAGAGGGTCTGAGGTTAGTAGTCCAGTCCCACTTCCTGTCTACTTCTTCCCTGTCTGTTGAGCCTCAGGTCTATGTTCCCATTGCCTTGAACTCCACCATCCCTTCCCCACCCTGATGGACACACCCTCTTAAAAATGGACCAAAATAGGCTTTCCACTCAAAAGCAACCTGTTTGTAAGTGACAGGTAATTAGCAAGGCAGTCAAAAGAACCAAGATCCATGGAAAGACAGAAACCCAGACAGGCACTGGTGGTGGTGTCCCTGAGTGGTCAGTTAACTCAAGGGAGAAGACTGAGAGGCTGAGCATCCTTTTGGTAGCGTCGTAGGGCTGGGAAGACAAAACTGTAGAAAAATTCATTTAATTTAGGGATAATCTAGGTTGTGTGTGTGTGTAGGGGGTGTATACTGTCCTGAATATATCTGGTCTTGGAAGCCAAGTAGGGACTGGTCTGGTTAGTATTTGGTTGACAGACATATACTTGTGTACTTCATAACATTACTTACATTACTTTGGTTAACGATAGGTTGCTTATACAGTGTTGGTCCTAATGACACAAGGAAGCTGAAGAGTTCTATCATTAGTGACACTAGAGCCTTGTTTATGGCCATGATGGTGTTAACAAACCTACTGTGTTGCCTGGTTTAAAAAACAATGTAAGCCAGGACTGGGGGCATCGTTTAGTACGTTTGGTAAAGTGTTTTTATGCAACCTGAGTTCCCCGGATACCCAGAAGAGCAGGTGTGGTGCCTAGTCCTTGTGGTTTCAGTGCTGGGAAGGGAGGTAGAGACAAGTGAATCCTTGGGTTCAGTGCCAGCCAGGGATGAGAAAAAAAAAAACAGCCTGAAGTGGACAGTACCTAAAGAATGATACCTGAGGTTGTCTTCTGGCCTCTGCATGCATGCCCACATCCCTGCACACATGTGCACACACATGAACATGGATACATATGCAAACAAACACTAACAAATAGGCACAGTCCATAATCTTGAAGATGATCATAAATTTTGTACCTGTTCTCCTGTGCCAGCGTATTCAAGCGTACTTTCCCACGAAATTGTGTACCTGTTTATTTATTTATATCTTAGTCATTATTTAGAGCATATTCCCTCCATGGATTAAAATGAAGTTCACTGTGGAACAGACTTCTGTAGTGCTGGCAGCTGCCTCTCGCGTTTTGTGTTTATAACATCTCTTTATTGCATAAAGAGGCCACGTCAAGTGATTGACTAACACCATCCAGGTCTGTATATGAACAATTTGTGATGCTTTCAGAAGGACAAAATCACCCCAAAGCACATTGTTTAAACATTCCCTCATCCTTAAGTAATACATGAATCGCTATCAATCCTTTTGAAACTCTTCCAAGGAGTTGAAGATAAGGGCATATCTCCTACCTCAGTCTGTGAGATCAGCGTTATACTGACACCAGAGCCGAAGAGTCTACCAACCCCTATTGCTCTCCAGACAAATAACCCTTATGAATACTGATGCAAGACTTCTCAACAAAATACCAGCAAACCAAATTCACCAGTCTTACTGTCTTACATATCATGAACGAATGGAGTTTTTCTCCGGAAGGAGAGGTGTTTTAAGATGTGAAGATCAATCCACATAATCACACTACATTAATAGAATGAAGTAGGAAAGGCACATGGTTGTCAACTGATATATATGAAAAATATGACAAAAATAAAATATTCTTCCTTGATTCAACATTCAATGAGCTAGGAGTTGAAGGAAGTAAACTCATAGGTAGCATTACATTCAGTGGAGAATGGTAGAAGGCCATTTCTCTAAAATTAGCAAAAAGGAGATGAAGGAGAAGGAATTATGGTATGGGAATGTGGGGGATGTGGACCCTCAAACCCTGAATTTCCTGTAAACAACTTGTTTTCCAATGCTTGCAGCTGCTCCGAGCAAAACAACGTTTTCCGCTGTGTTTGCAGCTGCTCTGAACATGAGACCCTCAGGAGTTCCTGATGGCAGGGGAGTGGTTTCTGGTTGGTTTGGCTGGGATGTGGCTATCAGTTAAGGATCCCTATATAAGCTGCACTGGAATACAATAAAGGGGGCATTCTTGGGAAATTCAAGGATGATCCGTGTCCTTGTGTCTCTGTCTCTCTGTGTGTCTGTCTGTGTGTCAATCTCCAGGCCCTTGCCTGAGACTCATGAACTGTCACGTAGCATAGGTGCATACCATACCTTAGTGCGTAGCTAATAGTGTGAAGAACAGAAGTGGTGTTGTGCTTTACATGGGAGGGCCTTCTGTATATATGTTGCTTTTATTGGTTAATGAATAAAGGAGCTGTTTTGGCCAGTGACTTAGGAGAACTTAGCTAGGTGGGGAAAAGTAAACGGAACACTGGGAGAAAGATGGCAGAGTCAGGTGAGAAGCCAAGGAGCCACCGCCAGAGACAGACATGCTGAAAATTTGCTAGTAAGCCATGGCCATGTGGTGATACATAGACTAATAGAAATGGGTTATATTTATATGTAGTAGTTAGCCTATAAGAAGCTAGAGCTAATGGGACAACCAGTGATTTAAAGAATATAGTTTCTGAGTGATTATTTCATATCTAGGAAGCCAGGAACAAACAAGTGGCTCTCCTACAACAAATTGGCACTCCAACGTGGTTGACTATACCCATGTAAAACCTGAGACAGCTTGGAAAGGAACTCTAGACACAAAAAAAGCAAAAATTAGCCACATTTTTTTTTTCATCTAGTGGCATGCCGCAGTTCCCTTAAGAGAGGTTTCCCTGATTCAGCTGTAGCGGCTTCCTGGGCCATGTTGCCAGCACTAACTCTAGCTCTTTTGGGAGACTGAGCATTTAAATGAGATTTGTGAATAGAGTACTACAACTTGCTTAAGGGAACACAGACCTGCTGTGACCCATCTCTGGATCTGGGGCAGAAAGAATGGCTCTCAGAGACAGTCATGTTGAACTGGGTGGAGCAAGCAGGCAGGGCTGTATTTGCCCTAGCAATGCTGCTGCTTAGGTTTTTAAGAAGCACTTAAGCATTTTTAGAAGCAGTCCTGGTCTGAAAAGGATAATAGATACACAATAAAGGCAAATTCAGATGGAAAAGACCTCTAAATGGTTTACAGTGTGTTTTAAAATATATGTAGGCTTGGGAGAGAAAAGAAGAAGGATAAAGTCCTTAAAAGAAAAAAAGAAAGAAGTTGGATGTGGTGGCACACACCTTTAATCCCAATACTTGGGAGGCAGAGGCAGGCGAATCTCTGTGAGTTCAAAGCAAACCAGGTCTACATAGTAAGTGCCAGGACAAACAAAGATACACAGAGAAACCTAGACTCAAAAAAAAAAAAAACCCAAAAATTAAAAAGAAAAAAAGAAATAGAATTTAAAATAAAGCCACATAAGATGGGAAATGCACAAAGAGTCTGGATACTGTATGTTATTGTATTGTCTTTGAATTGTTTGAATGCTGAGGAAGGAGCAACAGCTGCTAAAAGACATTCATTATAAATGCTGCTGGATTAATTAAACATGTATATTTTGATTTTTTTTATTTTGAAAATGCCTTGACTTCAAAATTGAAGTAAAAAGATATGTTATTTTGGAGAGGAGGTTTTGCTTTTGTTTCCATAGGAAATGAGAAGCTGTGGATTTGTTCTGAGAAATCTCCAATAGGAGCAGATGGCCCAGGTGTCTGAGTTCTACATCCAGAACAGATTCAAGACTGCTGACTGAGATGAGCAAGTCTCACAGAATACTCCAGTCAGGACTTGATCATAATTCTAAACTTTCTTTAGGTCCCCATAAGATTATCAGTGCAATCAGCAGAGAGTAGCTGGGAAAACTACACCCATATTCCCCCAAAATGGATTATGGATATTTATCTTCGTTTAGAGTGTTGTTTGTAAGATGTTATGGATAATGGTCAGGTGAAAAGCTAAACAAAGGAGATTTAATTCAGAGTTCTTGTTTTGAAAAAAAAAAGGCGGGGGGAGTGCTGTGGGACAATGGTCTGTACCCCGTCACATGCATTTCAATAAAATGCTGATTGGCAAGGAACTAGGCAGAAAGTAACGGGGCAACCAGGCAGGAAGTAGAGGCAGGGCAATGAGAATAGTAGAATTCTGGGAAGAGGAAAGGTCAGTCTACAGCCTTCATCCAGATACAAAGGAAGCAAGATGAGAATGCCTTGCTGAAAAAGGTACCAAGCTATGTGGCTAACACAAACAAGAATTATGAGTTAATGTAAGATGTAAGAGTTAGTTAACAAGAAACTTGAGATACTAGGCCAACCAGTTTATGATTAATGTAGACCTCTGTGTGTTTATTTGGGGCTAAACAGCTGCGGGATCAGGCAGGACAGAAACCTCTGTCAACAGAATTGTGTCCATTCTAATCTACCTCATATAGGAAGTTCTGGGCAGAGCAATTAGGTAGACAGGAGGAAGGAGAGGGACCTATATTATAAAGAAGATATTTGTTTCTGGATGACAAGAGCCTACACTTACAGATTCCTAACTGTTTTCCACCTAAACTATTAGAAGAAATAAAATTACAGGATATAACAGCAACATGGACAAATTGTTATATTTCTATACTGTATGAATGAATAGTAGAAAATGAAGCCAAGAAAGCAATCCCATTACAATTGTATTGAGAAGGATAAAATACTTAGGAATAAACTTACCTAGGAGGCAAAGGATTTATATGCTGAAAATTACAACATAGAACTAAAAGAAATGAAAGGAGACACAAATAAACAGAAAGCTATCCTGTGTTATTGGACTGTAAAACTTAATATTGTTTAGATGCCAATACTACTCTAGGTGGTATTAAAAATTCATTAACATCCCAATGGTAATTCTGTAGAATCAGACACATGCATCCTAAAACTCTCATCGAATCTCAAGAGATCCCCTATATTCAAAGCAATCTAGAAAGAGAGCACAGTTGGCGCTATTACACTATATGATTTAAAATTTTAGTACAAAGCTACAGTAATAAAAACAATATGGTGCTGACTTAAAGACGATGGATTCCAGAGGTCTTACTGAATATCAGCAAGGGTCTGAATCCATGCAGTGGGGCAGAGGATCATGTTTCCAGCCAATAGTGCCAGAAAAATGAAGTTGAACCTGGCTCTACACCAAACACAAGACCTAGTTTAAAATGAAACAGATGTGAACATGAGGGGAAAATTCTTAGGAAAAAAAATCATTATAAGACTAATACAAGCTGGACAGTGGGGGTGCACCCCTTTAATCCCAGCATTCAGGATACAAAGTAGGTGGATTTCAGTGAGATTGAGGCCAGCCTGTCTACAGAGTTAATTCCAGGACAGCTAGGGCTACACAGAGAAGCTCTGTCTCAAAAACCAAAATAAATAAATAAATAAATAAGAATAACACACAGGGAAACTTTGTAATGTTCAATTTGACAAGATGCTAGAAACATGGGTAGAAATGGCAAAATCGGTGAAAAAAATTGTTGCATTAAAGTAGAGTATCTATCAGAAGAATGAAAACACAAGCGCAGCACAGAAGCAAAGCCATAGCCACTGTGGGAAACTATATGGTTTGATTAATTTGATCCAGCAATTCCCCCTCTAGGTAGACATCAGTCATGAAAAACAGCCATAAGAAAATGTCAAGGACCATATGACCTTAAAAATCAACAACAACAACAACAACAAAAAAAACCTAGCCAGGAGTGGTAATACATATCTGTATTCCAACACTGCAGAAGCTGAGACAGGAGGATTCCTGTGAGTTGAGGACAGTTTGGGCTACTCAGTGAGTACCAGGCCCAGCAGTGATACATAACAAACAAGTCTCTCTCTCTCTCTCTCTCTCTCTCTCTCTCTCTCTCTCTCTCACACACACACACACACACATACACACACACACACACACACACGCACAGTTTTATTTTCTCACTGATTTGAAGGTTGAGAGTCTGAGACCAGATCCCATTGGTGAGTTTCTTGCCATGCACATGGCCTCCTTTTTCCTAAAGTCTTTCCTCTGAGTGAATGGGGCAGTTTGGGGAGAGCTCAAGAGACAGTGCCCCACCCATTGACATCTTTTTAATAAGAACACTAATATCAATCAAATCCCACAATCTTTACATCAGTTAACTGAATCACTTTCCCATCTCTTACTATATACCCACATTGTGGGTGATTTCACTATTTGAGCTCAGGAGAGACACAAACAAGAGGATTAAAAGCAGGAACTCAGGCACTTGCTGGCCACTATTCACAGTGTTGTTCACAGCAGTTAGGAAGTAGAAAGACGCCTCATAGAATAAACAAGGATTCTACAATGAGTCACATCCCCAGCACAAGAGTTGAAGCAGATTCGTGAGACCTACCATAAACCCAGACTCTGCAAGAATTCAACCAACCAAGGACTAAAATTATGTGGAAAGCTAACGCATCTGTATGGAGCAATCTACAGACTTTTTCATAGTATTCCCTAAATACTACAATACAATAACTATTTATATAGTATTTACATTGTGTCAGGTATTGTGAGTGATCTGTAGATGGCCAAAAAAACATGAGATGGCCTAAAATATGAGAGAAATATATATACATAAAATACATAAATATGTGTGTTATATACAAATGTGATTCCATTTTATACAAGTCACTTGCATATCTGAAGAAGGTTCTGAAACCAGTCCCTACAGATACCAAGTGGCCTCTGAGTCTCTCAGTTGTAATGTTTTTCTGTTTAATAATGAATAAAACTTCAAAGTATTCTTTAAACCATGAAAACACCTTACATGGTCCGAGAAAGGCACAAAAGGATGAATATAGTCTGATTCTTCTGATATGAAATGTAGGAATCTAAGCAAATTCATAAGGTCAGAAGTACAAAAAGGGTTTCCAGAGGTGGAGGTAGGGTGGTAGGCAGCTATAGTTTAATGGGGGTCAACTTTTCATTTGGAATAATGAAAAGTCCTGGAAAGGCAGAATGGAGGTGGTTGCCCATTATAGTAAATTACATAATGGCATGTAATTGCACAATTTAAATGGTTGAATGCTAAATTTTATGTTTTATGTGCTTTACCACAATAAATAAGAAAAAAACAATTAAGTTTATAACTACACAGTTCTATTTAGATGAATACTGACCATTAATAGAATATTAGCATTTTCCTATGGCCTTTGAATATTTATGTCACAACCCATGACAGCAATAGTCTGCAATTCAGGTGGAGAGAGTGGGATTAAAATCTTCATATTGTCTGAGGAAATGGCAGTCATTTTAAACAATATTAGATTTCATTATGTCTAGGATACATACATATTATAATCTCTGTTAAACACTAAGGATGAAGGTGTATATAAGATGACAGTGGAGGAAATGGATTAAAAACCTTACTCAGTTATTTAGAAGGAAGGGAAAATGAACAAACTTAGGTAGAATGATAAAATGATGGACTTAACCTAAAGCATATTATATTTATATTAAATATATGAGGATAAAATTCTTCAATTAAAGGATGAGTATCATCCAGTTGTCTCAAAAGACCATAGTTCTGTGCATTTTTCTTATTAGAGATACAGCTAAGACATAAGGGACAGGAGTTTTACAGAGGGAAGTGATTACTGTCCGGCAAGATAGACCTTAAGGTTGTTCAGAAAGCATCAGCTGGAGATAAGTGGGGTATTTCTCAATGAGAAGTTTAATCTACAAGAAAGAGGATTTGATTTTTTTCATATACTTTCTACTATGGGAATTATACCTCCAAAGACATAAATCAAAATTGATCAGAATTATAAGGAAAAACAGATTTTTCTATGGTCACAGTGAGGATTTTCAACCTACAGTTCTTAGGAACAAGTAAAACAGTCAACCTGTTTGTACCAGTTACTATGAAACCAATATGTAATGAAAACCAGTAAGAATATGAACAATTGTACCCCACAGTTAAGGAACTTGATCTAATCGCTTGTGTAAAACAGTGGATTCAGCAATTATGGAAAACAAATTCTTTGCTTATCATTCACAAAGAATTAATTGCATGTGCACCATAGATTAAAGCAAAACTGCATAATGTTCAAAGAACTGAAATCCTATGGAATATATTCTTTGATCACATTTTAAGTAAAATTGAAATTATGGGATGAATTAAGTAGCTTGGTGGTAGAGCACTAGCATGACTGAGGCCCCGAATTTATTCCTAAGTGTGCACATCAGCATGTGTGTGTTTGTGTGTGTGCACATTAAAATTAAATTAAAACAGAAAGCTAGAACTTAATTTTTTGAAATCCCTTTAAGATTGCCATACATTAGGGACTGAAGAGATGGCTCACTGGTTAAGATCTCTTGGTGCTTTTTCAGTTCCCAGTACCCAGGACTGTGGTTCACAACCATTCTAAGATCCAATTTCAGGATCTGACATCCTTTTCTGGCCTCTGCAGGTACCAAGAATGCATGTAGAACACACAGATGCATTCAGGGAAACATTCATATAATAAAACTAAAAAATGTTTTAAAAATATTTCCTTATATTTAAACATTAAAAAATTAACTTCTCAGACTTTGTGTAGTGTGGTACTGAGGTCTTTATCTGGACAGTGGTTGCACATTTTAGCCATGTCCTGAAAGGGCTCTAGGGGATTTGGTCATGGTTATTTGCAGCAGGGTTTTAATAAGAGACTTTTAAAAATTGTGTGGGGTGGAGGGAAGAGAAAGGCTGGTGTGTTCAGGGTACAGGTGTGGATGGCAAAGGACCATTTTTGGGAGTCCTTGTTTAGAGGCAGAGTTGTTGTCTCTACTGCTACACTGTATATACAAGTTGATTCTCCTGTCTCCATCTTCCATTTCACTATAGGAATACTGTGATTGCAGATGTGAACCGGCATATCTGGCTTTCTAAATGTGCTTTCAGATTGTCAAACTCAGGTTGTCAGGCTTGTACCGCAATACTTTTATCTGATGAGCCATCTTCCTGGTCCAGAAGATGCTTTCTTGTTATGATGAACTGCCAAAGGTCTTATCTAATCTGTGACCAGGTGCTCATCACATGGCAAACCTATTTACACAGGTAAATGCCCTTGTGCCTCCTGCCTGGCCTGCATCTAGCTTCTTTCTATCAAGATAGACATGCTCTAGGGGACCCCTGTGCCAGAGAGGCTAGGCTCAGATATACAAGCTAGGAGAAGCTCAGAAGAGGATATATAATAAAGTACATAAAATAACAGAAGTGGCATATTACTTATAGAGCCCTGAAGAAGGAGTCTCCTTGCTTTGCATTGCCAATAGGAAGTAGGTGCTTAAGATATGAGCACAGGCCTACAGAATGGGAAAAGATCTTCACTAACCCCACATCAGACAGAGTTCTGATTTCCAACATAGACAAAGAACTCAAGAAATTGGACACCAA
>NW_026068059.1:1143778-1193551 GCF_014885135.2 Alexandromys fortis | reverse complement strand
GGATGGAGCTAGAAAACATTATTTTGAGTGAGGTAACCCAGACACAGAAAGACAATTATCACATGTACTCATTCATAGGTGGTTTTTAAACATAAAGCAAAGAAAGCCAGCCTACAAACCACAATCCCAGAGAACTTAGACAAAAATGTAGACACTAAGAGAGACTTACATAGATATAATATACATGGGAAGTAGAAAGTAGAAAAAGACAAGCTCTCCTGAGTAAATTGGGAGTATGGGGCCCTTGGGGGAGGATTGAAGGAGAAAGTGGAGAGGCAGAGAGGGGAGCAGAGAAAAATGTAGAGCTTAATAAATATATATATATAAAAAGATATGAGCACAGAACTCACTTGTAGCAGGAGGGAGAGACTTGGGAGAGAGTCCTAACTTTTCTCGATGTCCAGGATGTCACCCCAGCAGAATTTTTAAGGAGCGTTCTAGTTGTTGAGTCTAGAGCAAGCACCATGAGTCTTGGGGCTGGTGCACAATGTGACTGAAAAAACTGTTGCCTGTCTGCTCGCTATGGGGAGCGGCAAGTCAAGCGGGTTGTATTTGTGTGATCATCAGGAGGTGACTGTAGAAGACAAATAACTGGACTGGCCACCCCGGGGAGCCAGAAGGAGGTGGAAAACTAAACAATGCAGCAAACGTGATTTGCTTATGGTGTGAGAAAATTAAGCTTGTACTTTGAGTAAATTTTAAGGTAACAAAATTATCTGATCTTACTATCTTCTAAATAACTCTGGGATCAAAGAATAAATCACAGTTGAAATTACAAGATATGTTGAGACAAAACCCCCTAAAACATCAAAATGTGTGGGATATAACAAAAGCAGTGTTAATGGGAGAGTTTATAGCAATCCATGCATAAAAAGAAGAAAGATCCAAAGTCAGTCAATGAAACTCCATTGTAGGAAACTTGAAAGGGAACAGAGCTGCATGTGCTAAGCCTTGAGACTTGAGAGAGAAGGACTGAGCATTTGACACCAGTTTGGGATACATGGTGGGACCCTATCTCCAATAACCAAAAATAGCAGCAACAATACATTAAGTTAAAACCAAATTAAACAAAAGAAACAAATACTAGAAGATAAATCAGAGAAATCTAGAACAGAAGTTCATTAGGGAAAGAAAACAATGGCTCTTTGAAAAAATCAATAATATGATAAGCCTCTAGGTAGGCCGAGAATAAAAGAATGAAACATAAATAAATATAATATCAGGAATGAAAAAAAAGAACATCACTATTGGCCCCAGAGATGGACAGAACAGGAAAAGAAAATTAATTCAGTGACCACAAATTTGATAACCTTGGTGAAATGGGCCAATTTCTTCCAAGACACAACCTATTAAAACTTACAGAAAAATTAACTGACAACCTAAATAGCCTATGCATATTAAATAATTTGGGCCAATATTAAGTCACCTTCTAAAAAAGAGAAAGACATAGCCCAGATGGCAAATTAGCATATTCTACCAAGTACTTAAGAAGAAATTATACCAACTCTCCACAACCTCCTCAGATGACAGAAAAGAAGGAACACTTCATAAGTCATCCTATGACATCAGCATCACCTCAATGACTAGACTAGTCAGGATATATCAATATAGCCAATGAAATAGATGCAAATATCTCCAACAGAATATTGACAAATCCAATCAAACAATAAGCCATAAGAATTATATACCACACCCAAGTAGGGTTTATCACAGATATGAAAGTTTGATTCAATGCTGAAAAATTAATTAGTGTTAATCTATCAGATCAACCAACTAAAGAAATCGGAAAATACAGGAAATCAAATGATAATGAAAATGTGAACCTATCCAAACGCAGGCTCTCTGCCTGCACTGTCCTCAGACAGATGTCTCATTTTAAAGGCAATTTTTAGGAAGGAAGAGAGAAAAACAATAGCAATTTTTGTCAAACAGCAACAGAAGGAGTCAAGCCAGATGTGGTGGCAGATGCCTGTAATCTCAGCAGAGGAGGCGAAGGAGGTGTTCAAAGTTATCCTCTGCACGTAATGAGTTGGAGCCAGGCCGGTTTCAAGAAATTCTATCCCCAAAACAAACAAACAACAAACAAACAAGGAACGAGAACAGCAGAAGGAAAGTAGCAGCAAAAACAAAAGTGGGTGAGACTGTCGGAACAAAGGGCGTGGCACAAGTGATCATTACTAGAACGAAAATGAAGATCCATTGCAAAGACTGCAGCTATGACAAATGGTGCATCTGAAAGAGCTCCATGCTAATAAAGTTGAAACCGTAGACCTACAAATAAATTCCCAGAAAGGAACTATTTAAAAAGCTGGTGGTGGTGGCTCAGCCTTTAATCCCAGCACTTGGGAGGCAGAGGCAGGTGGATCTCTCTGAGTTCGAAGCCAGCCTGGGCTACAAGAGCTAGTTCCAGGACAGGCTCAAAGCTACAGAAAAACCCTGTCTCCGAAAAAAAAAAAAAGAAAAGAAAAGAAAAGAAAAGAAAATCATCTCAAGAAGAAATAGAAAAATTAAACAGTCCTATCTACAATCATAAAATATTTAAGAGTATAATTAAAACATATATCACTTGAAAAACTCTGTCAAGATGATTTGACTAGAGAAATCTGGCAATCATTCAAAGAACTAATGTATAAATATTACTCAGAGATTTTATTGCTAGGTTTTTGTTGCTGTTGTTGGTGGTGAGTGTTGTTTTGTTTTTGGGGGAAAAAAAAGAGAACAATTGATGGGAAAAAAAGAAAAAAGAGAAATGCAAGAGCAGAACCAGGAAGAGGGACCCTCTCTCCTTTTCATTAACAAAGTGCAAGTTAAGAAAGGAAAGAAACCTGATAGATAGAGGGCTAACATTAAAGTTGGACAGTCCCAAGTGTAGGAACTGTGGGAGAAGGCGGCATGCTTTGCTCTTAGTGACAGACATTGGTAAACCCACTGTAGAAACCGGTCATTTTGTTTAGAGTCATACTGTGGTGATTTGAATGAGAATGACCTTCATAGACTCATATATTTGAGTACTAAGTTCCCAGCTAGTGGGATTGTTTGGGAAGGATTAGGAGGTGTGGACTTGTTAGAGGAAATGTGTCACTGGGGGTGGACTTTGTGGTTTCAAAAGCCAACACCATTCCCAGTTCACCTCTCTCTGCCTCATGGTTATTGTCTCAACATGTAAACTCTCAGCTACTGCTCCAATATTATTCTGGCTTGCCTGCTGTCGTGATCCCTGTCCCATGATCATGGACTTGGCTACCCTCTGCCATCCTCCTCCCCAAATCAAATGCTCTCAAAAAATAACTTATCTTGGACACGGTGTTTTGTCATGGCAGTAAAAATGCAACTATGGTCAGTAACCACTTTTTAAAATTTTTGTGATGGTTGGTATTCTGTATATGTATACACTTGTGGAAATCATAAGTTGATGTTGGACATCTTTGTCTACTAATTTCCCCATTACTTTTTGAAATCCGGTTTCTCACTGAACCTGAAACTAGACTGGCCAGTCAGGGAGTCTATGGGATTCACCTGTCTCTGGATACCTAACACTCTCCATCCCAACCCCAGAGCAGCGAGCACACAGCACTGTGACTGTTCCGCTCTCCATCCCAACCCCAGAGCAGCGAGCGCATAACACTGTGACCGGCTTTTACATGGTTGCTGGGGATCTGAACTCAGGTCCTCAGGCTTGCACAGCAATCACTGTACCCACTGAGTCATCCTTTCTGAGCACTGGAAATGTGGGTAAATTGCCCAAAGCATAAAATGTACTTGGTACTTTGAAAGACTTACTATGAAAAGGTTTTTAAATGAGTCATTTTCATATTAATAGTAAGTTTAAATGGAATATCTTGGATATATAGACCTAATGAACTGAATGTTTAACAGCAGCTTCACCTTTTAAAACTTCTCTAATGTGGTCATCATAAAAATTTAAATTATACATACTGCTTGACCCACATTTATATTCACCAATGCTGATCAGAAGCTAGAATCTACTGGGCTTGCTTTTGAGCTTATTTCCTACAGCAATAACTAGACGCAGTCATTGTGAGGCAAGCAGAAGATCCACTCTACATTAAAGCTTCAGAATGGACACGTTCAAATGTCCACCAACAGAAAAATTGCCTGTGGTGTGGTTATAACATGAAATCCAGTTTGGTGATAAAAGTTAATCACCCACAGTCTGAGGCAATAGCACAAATATCCCTATGGTGTTGCCAAAGCATTCATCTCATTTGATATCATTTATATAGATTTTTTTTAAAACGGGGAAGAAACTACAACATAAGAAATCAGAATGATAGGTAAATTTGGGGAGGATGGAGTGTGTAGGAATCGAGCCGAGGTTGTAGGGAATTCACAACGTCCTGTGACATGTCCTGGTGGCGGTGACATGGACAGAGGAGACACACTTCACTGAGACACACTTATGTAAAGTATTTTCTTTCCTGTATGTCATTCTTTCCAATAAAAATTAAGAGGGGTTAGTGAGGCTTCCAGCAATTTATTGCAAATGACTTTAGTAAGTGGAGCCCTTCCTGGAAATGAAGCGTCTGCTCTCTGATCTATCTATGGAACTGCAGGAAAGCACACTGAGCAGTTTGTAAAACGAGTATCCTCTGCCCTGTAAGGAAATGCTGACATTCCCTAGATATGACGCTCTTGTTTGAGAATTTTTTAACCTCTGTTTGCTTGTGAAACTTGACAGTACAGGCCACATTCTGAAAGTTACCAGCCATTTTTGTCTTCTTGTGTAGTTCTGGGAAGGTTTGGACACAGAGCCCCAAGCCTGCGAAGCAAACACTGCTACTGGGCTATACCCTCAGTCCTTTACCCTCCCTGCCTTTAGACACAATCTTATTTAGTTACTCAGGCTGATCTTGGACTTGTGATCTTCCTGCTGCAATCTCTTGAGCAGCACTTGTTCTGGCATCCTATGTTTTTAAAAATAAAATGTAGAACCAAAGAATTAAAAATTTTTAAAGAGACATGTGGAAGAATGAGGGAGAGTTTGTGTGAATTGATGGAAACACACATATGTACAATGTATGAGATATAATCTATGCAATCTGTTACACGCCATTTCAGGTGTCTTATGCTGTTAGTTTACACACTCAAGTTATTCAATAGTTAATGGTCTAAGGCCAAGATTTCAAGAGACACGCCTGGATACTAGAAAAACCAGGGCAGATATTCAAAACAATTTTCCCCAACCATTTATGTTTTTTTTCTTTCAAGTCAAGTAGCTGCTTTCCCCTCTCCATGTTCCTGTCTTCACACTGATATATTGTTACCCTGCATTATCCCACTGTGCGCATGAGAAAAGGCTTTAGCTGCAAGTGTGACGCCCTTACTCTCTTTAGCTAGCATCCTTCCAGGTGTGGTGCTGTGAACCTGTAATCCAACGTGTTGGAAGCTGACTGACGTAGGAGGACTGTAAGGTTGAGGCCAGTCTAGGTTATAGAACAAGACCCATACCTCGATAAAATAAAATACAAGAACAACAGTAAAACTAAACAAATATCCCTTCATTCCTCTATTGTGCTGGATCAATTTTTTGTGTGTGCATATTATCTTTCTAACTGCACTGCAACATTGTTCCCTGCCAATCCATGTTTGTTTGACTCAAGCCACCTCACTCTGTCTAAGATATACAGATACACCATGATTATAAAATAGGCGTTTGCTGAATCAAGAGGATGTGCAAACATCTGG
This sequence comes from Alexandromys fortis, assembly GCF_014885135.2. Taxonomy (NCBI): domain Eukaryota; kingdom Metazoa; phylum Chordata; class Mammalia; order Rodentia; family Cricetidae; genus Alexandromys; species Alexandromys fortis. The sequence goes on along the minus strand of NW_026068059.1, from coordinate 1,187,845 downwards.
CTGAGACTTCACGATTGAATGCTAGCCCATTATTACAGGGCTAATGACGAACTCAGATTCCTGTGTCAGACTGACCTCAATATGAATCTGGCCTCTCCACTTACTATCTGTGTGTTCCTGGGTGCATTACCTAAGCCGAGTCTCTCTTGACAGATCTGATAGTATCAGATAAACTGCATGAGATCACTGTGAGGATTAAAAGGAAAAATCGATGTAAAATACCTCCAGCAGCAGCTGGCACAAAGAGAACTCAGAAAGCAGTTAAGACTGCTCTTAGGGCATGGCAAATCCCGAATCAGAGAACCAGCTGGTCAACCAGACCAGCTACTCCAAGAATTATTACACATCGTTAGAGCACATTCTGCTTTGTTTAGCCCATTTTAACTACAAAGAATTCATGAGAACTTATGAAAACAACTCCAATTCTCCCAAAAAAGCCTTCTCTTTTCTTTCTTTTCTCTTCCTTTCCTTTCTTTTCCCTCTTCCTCCCTCCTTCCCCTTTTTCCTTCCTTCCTTTCTTAGGGTGTCATTCTGTAGCCCAGGATAGCCTGAAACTCATAATTCTTCTGTTTCAGCCTCCTGAGCACTAGGGTTACAGACATGTACCACATACCCAGCCTAAACTTATCATTACTATTGGGTTGAACCTTATGGAATTGCTGCTTTTTTTTTTAATCAAAATGATCAAAGTATCCACAGTTTCTAATAAAATGGCTAAATGGTTGTCATTTTATTACTTTTTCCTTTCATCTTGGCCCAGTGTCTACCAACTCTTTGCTAGATGATGACCCTTTAGGAATGATGGAAATTGATGATGAATACCACAAAACTAACTCCAGCCTCCACTGAGTCCCACATAGCATCGACCTAGCTCCTGCCTCCACTGATGCTTAATTCTTGCAACAAACAAGCAATCATGTGCAATTTTCCATCAAAAAAAAAGATAGAAAGATTTTACTCAAATGGCTTAGCAGAAGAATTCCTACAAAGCAAGACACGTGATGGAGATTTGCTAGTGAGAGTGTCTTTGCCCACTAGAAGTTTCTGTGATGATAAAATATTCCATATGTGAACAATTTGATATGATAGTCAGTAGTCATGTATGATGATAGTGCTTAAAGTGATAGTAGTATCATGTGACTTGGAAAACCTTAATTTAACATAAGTTGTGTGTGTATGCTTGCGCATGTATGTGTGTGATCTCTGTCTCTCTGTCTCTGTCTCTGTCTCTGTCTCTGTCTCTGTCTCTGTCTCTGTCTCTGTCTCTCTCTCTCTCTCTCTCTCTCTGTTGGTTCTGGGATTCTATAAGATTCTTGGACAATGTGGCACAGGATTTACAAAGAATCTACATCCTTAGCCCTTCATTTTATTTTTATTTTTTAATTTTTTTGAGACAGAGTGTCATATCACCCATATTGGCCCCAAACTCACTATGGGCAGCCTTGAATGCCTGAGGCCCTTGTTACAAACTCCCAATTGCTGGTGACCGAGATGTGCGGCACCACACCTGGGTTATAAGGTGCTGAGGGCTGAATCCAGCGCTTGCTGCACCTGCATGCTGGCCAAGCATCCTACCTACCAACCGAGATATAGCCCCGACTCCTGATTTTAATTAAAACTAAGTAGCCACATATAGCTCTTGGCTCGCCGACTGAATGAAGCAGCTGTAGAATATTGATGATATAGGCAAGAAATGAGGCTGGGAACGTCGGTAAATTGTAAAGCACTCCAAGGAGCAGGTGGTTGACTTTAAGTTTCAGGATGAGATGAAGAAGACCACTGGGGGTCTCGGGAAGGGTTTTCAGCTCCAGGGAGTGATACAGTCCGAGTCAAGCTAGAAAGAGGATTCTAGCTGCCGTGGGGAGATGGAGGCAGGTAGAAACATTAATCTCTAAGTTTGTTCTCTAAGGAGACCATCACATTCACTATCTATATGTGTGTTTCTAGTCATAGCGATGGGATTTGTGAATAGTACAGAATTACAGCTCTTACTTCCCCCTAGTTGCTCATAAGATACCTATCTTCCTAAGTATTTCTGAGTGTCCTCTATAGAACTTGGATTCATAGCAAGTTTGCCATCTGGGTATTTAGGCAGAAGCAAGCTAGCAGAGTATCAAGAGGGGAGGCCCTTGCCCTTGTCCTTCCTTCTGTTTTCAGTTCACTCTGCTCTTCCCATGGTCCTCCAGTTCACCCTGCTCTTCCCACAGTCCTCCAGTTCACCCTGCTCTTCCCACGGTCCTCCAGCTCACTCTGCTCTTCCCATGGTCCTCCAGCTCACTCTGCTCTTCCCATGGTCCTCCAGTTCACTCTGCTCTTCCCACAGTCCTCCAGTTCACTCTGCTCTTCCCATGATCCTCCTCACTGAGGCTGCTTTTAGCTGTGGCTCTGTCTGTGACCTGGGCCCCTCAAAGTCATTACATTCTAAGGTGTCAGTGGAGTGCTCTCCAGGGCTGGAGGCAATCCCCTGAGTTCTCTAAGCCCACTCACTGCCCAAGTCATTGTCCTTGGAACACATTCATCATCCAGGTCCTTCTCACGTCTCCCTCCAGCCTAATTCCCACCTATGGGACAAGAAAAAAAAAAAAAGAAAATGACCAATTTAAGTCCCCAGAGACTGAGGATGGTAAGCAAGACCTGGACTCACCTAGAGATTTTATCCTGTCTCTAGGGAAATATCAATATGTACATATGCATGTTCATAGCATTCCCCCACGTCTTCCTGGACACATGCTACACAAAAGCACATGGGCTTTGTGCATAGAGATCTCCTCAACTCCTAGAATTTCCACGCATGTATCTGTGCAAAGCTGTGTCTTCCTCAGGGTCAGCCTGCAGCATCCCCATTCCACAGCCAGTGTCCTGCAAAGAAAGGAACAGAGAAGCATAAAAGCCGAGCAGCCGCGTGAGGCTTCTGGAGCAGGGGCTGTGCATGGCCTGGTGTGATGCACGTGTTCTTTGGAGCTAGCTTGATTTGGCTTCAAGTCTCAGCCTGGCCATTTTGACTAATAGGTGATCTTAAGCAGATCACTAGGAGATTTTGCAGAAGCCTTTCCTTCCTTCCTTCCTTCCTTCCTTCCTTCCTTCCTTCCTTCCTTCCTTCCTTCCTTCCTTCCTTTCTTTCTTTCTTTCTTTCTTTCTTTCTTTCTTTCTTTCATCTCCTGTGTTTAGGGGCTGTGGCTGTTAAAGCACTGGATAGGTGACAGCTGTAACTGTTAGTGTCGGAAGCTTCAGGTGCCCCAGGCCTGGAGGGGGCACAGAGCAAGGGGCGGATTGTCCTCACACCTAGATGCTCATGACGCATACAGAGCTTTACAGGAAATTTTATAGATGAGGTCAGCGGAGTCAGGGACAGGTAGTGTCACAAATAGTCAGGGTGGCACAGAGTCAGGCCAAGACTGCAGGTGTGTAGCCAGGTTCAGTCCAGGGAATCTTTCTCTGAAGACATTTCTCTTGCAAGTGATCGGTCTTTGGACCAGCGGATGTTCCCCCCTGGTGCACCAATAAGGAAAGCAAGCAGACAGGGTGCGTTTCTGATCAAGTCTAGGTGGATACCACCGTCCCGGTTGCCATGGCAACCGCAGCTTGGTCTCGGAGGCTCAGCGCACGCCCCTCCCAATCACGCAGCGGACGTGACACGTGCGGCGGGGTCACGTGTTGTTGTTGGGGGCCCCCGAAAGCTGCTTCCGGGTCAATGCAGGACACTGGGCTCCGGCGGCCGAAGAGGGGGTCGAGGTGAACCGGAGCCGGGCCGGGGCCGGCCGGGAGCAGGCCGGAGGCCGAGCGGAGGCGACGGCGGTGGCCGGGCGGGCGGAGGCGCAGCCTGAGGAGCCGCCGCCTCCCGGGCCGAGGGGTGAGTGTAGCTCGGCTGCCGCTCTGCTGGGGCCAGAGGCCCAAGGCGTGTTCTCCTAAGAGTGGGGCAGTGGGGTTAGGAAGCCAGGCCTGGGACCCCGGGAGGACCTAGCATTGACAGAGGGAGGCTGGGCAGCGGGAGTAAGCTAGGATGCTCTCAACCTCCCTGAGGCCTGGAGTATGGGAGATGCTCCCTTGGTGGGAAACTTAGCTTTCAATCATTGAATCAGGAACATGTGTGTCCCTATCTGTAAGGTTTGGTGTTTTACTGGGAAACAGCAGCCGTTCGTATACTCCTGGGTCACTAGGCCTGTCCCTTCCAGGACTGCTGAAAGGAATTTGGGGAGCATATAGTTGCCCCAAGTCGAAGTAAGATTGCGAGCTGCCCGGAGACCCCATCTTGGTTTTCGGGAGTGGTTGAAAGGTCTGTGTGTTGAGAATCAAGAGTACAGGTTCCTGGGGCTGCTGATAGGAAGACAGTCTGGGATTTAAGCAAGGAAGAGTTGCCCCTTACCAACACAGGCAGTGGTTGCAGAAGTTGTAGTTGAAGAAAAGTTAATTGAAAGAGTTAGGACTGTTGACAGACAGTGGAGGAAGGAGGAGCTTCACTCCAACGTTGCTTAGCTACGCTAGTTTGTAGGCACCGCCTTAGGGCTGGCAGGACCTCAAGGCCAGCTAAGTGCTTGGCTGGGACTCTGTTTTTGTGTGGATGTTTGTGTGTGTGTGTGTGCCAAGGAGTTCTTAAATAGGTTTCTATGGGTCCATCCTGAGCAAAGAGAGCTTGAGCGGATTGTTTGGGAAAGGTGACAAGGCCTTTGGGGCCAAACAGGCTTGGCTGGGCTTGCCCCTGCTGTGTTTCTTCTTTGTGTCTGTCTCTGTGGCTCTTGAATAGGTTTCCATAGGCCCATCTTTATCAGAGAGCTTGAGCAGGACCTGAGGATTAAGTATGGCTAGTCAGTCTGGGTCCTCTGGCTTTAGTTCTCTGTGTAATGACTTTCCTAACTTAAAACCAAAAACTTCAGTAATAAAGACATTATATTTTAGTACATACATCTGCATATGAATGAAAAGTTTCATAAAGTACTGTTTTTGTGTGTATTTGTTTTGTTTTCATACAGAAGCTCTTGGTACGGTTGGCCTTGAACTCAACCGTGTAGCCCAGGGCTAGCCTGCTACTGACTAGTCCTGCTGTCTCAACCTCCTCAGTGCTGAGCTCCAAGGCATGAGGTACCAGGCTTGGCCTCACGCTGCCTTGTTTACCCTTGTCAGGTGCCTTCTGCTTATTTCTGCTATATTCCATTTTTTTCCCCCAGTGGAAAGAAAAATGCTGACAGAATCCCATGAAATCGATTCACAAGACACAATTTGTGGTTAGAGAAAATGTCATTTTTAGGCCTATGCCGTGGGCGAGTCAGTGTCCCTATACTGTAAGCTTCTGGAAAACAGTGTGCTCTTCGGATGGGGCAGCTTCCGTTGTAACCATTACCATGTGTTTGACCCATTTCCTGAAGTACCACAATGCTGGTTTTTGATGAAACTGGGGGCAAGTGTGCTTTTATTTTCTCTAGCCTTTGCTGTGCCTGAGAAAGACGTCAGGCCTAGATCATTCCACCACGTTATCTTTCTGTAATACTTCACAGGCTTTTTTTTTTTTTTTCTGTTCCAGTATTAAACAGTAACTCTGAGCGGTGAGACTGGAGAGAGCCCCTGCTCTTCCAGAGGACCGGAGTTTCGTTCCCAACACTCATGTCAGGGGGCTCACATCTGCCTGTAGCTCCAGTTCCAAGGGGATCCATAAACTTCCTCTGGCCTCTGTGGGCACCTGTACACACGTGGCACGTACCCACATCCATGCACATAAAACGAAATCAGTTTGTAAAAAGAAATAAAGAGAGAAAGAAAGGAAGACTGATTGACCTTTCTGCTCTTTGATGTCACCTCAAGTTCTCTGGTAGTTTTTAGATGATGGATTTGCTTTCTGTCTGTATCAGGATAGAAAGCTCATGTGTTGGTACACATTTTAAACCATCAGAAATTGACTATGACCTTCAGGGAATACCTGAGTTTCTCCTATGAAGACACTTCTTTAAATGTTTACAAAATAGATGGCAGGCTGGGGAGGTAACTCAGTAGGTAAGTGGCTTCCCCTGCATGCGTGAGGACTTGTTTTCCCTAGTATCCTCCTAAAGAAGCTAGGTGTTGTGGCATACCTCTAGTCCAAGCACTTGGGAGGTCAAGACGGCAAGATCCCAGGGGCTAAGTCAGTGAGCTCCCAGGTTGATGAGAGACTGTCTCAAAACCTAAGGAAGATAGCTCACATCCATCGCTGGCCTGCATACATGTATGTGTATCTGCAGACACGTACACAACCACACAAAATAGATGAAATCCATAGAAAAAAAACAATGAAGTTTTAATTCATTTTTTTTTTCCAGACAGGGTTTCTCTGTGTAGCCCTGAATGTCCTAGAACTCACTCTGTAGATCAGACTGGCCTTGAACTCACAGAGATCCACTTGCTTCTGCCTCTCTAGTGCTGGGATTAAACATTGACCAGCCAATGTTAATTCTTAATAAACATTGATTGGTGTTAGCGAACAAAGTGAGGGGCCTTCATGTGTTTCTGCCTCCTTTGAAAGTTCTCACAGAGCCTGTCCAGGACATCCAGCATGTAGTGTAACGGGGCTTTCTCTGTCCCGTCCGTCAGTCAGCTCCCAAATAATCTTATTAATTATGAAAGCTTGGCCTTAGTTTGTTCCTAACTAGCTCTTATCACTTAAATTAACCCATTTTTATTAATCTACTTTTTACCATGTGGCTTTTACTTTTCTTTCTGTATGTCTGATTTCCCCCATGTCTCGTTGATGTCTCTTTTGCTCCTCAATTTTCTCCTCCTACTTCCTCTCTCTGCCCGGAAGTCCTCCCTATACTTCCTGCCTAGCTATTGGCCGGTCAGCTCTTTATTAAACCAACCCCAGCAATATATCTTCACACAGTGGACAAGCGTCCCACAGCAATGTGACACGTCACCGTCACCTCATTTCAGTAACTGATGACAGGCTGTACCCTTCAGACGACCTTGACAGTGCTGCTTTGCATTTTGGATGAAGATGGAATCAGAGGCATGATCACCAGGAAAATGTTGCCCAAGTTAAACCTCATCCCTCGAGCATGTCTTCGGTAGACGCTGTGCAGGTCGCTGGCAGACTGAGGTTTATAAAACGGGCCTCCTGCCTGCACTGTTGGCTGTGGCATGGCTACTTTGGAGAATGGTTAGGCTGGCTTGTGTGAACCATCTTTGGACACTGTGCCTTCTGACCAGCCAGACATTGCTTGTTTTGAAGAACGTTTATAGTAGGTGTTGAGTTCACTCAGGAAGATCCCCACTCATTTTATATCTTGGGGGGATCATTTGTACACCTGAATAAACGGCTTTGGCACTCACTGGGTGTGATCCTGTGTCCCTTTTAAGTGTTTATTTCTGCTCTTGACCCTCACACCCACAGAAGTCTCTTCTGCCCTTGTAAATTTTGCTTCCAGACTGCTGAGGGTTTGGAAATTGGATTCTTAGAACTTGTTAGAATTCTGTGTAAAATGAGATTGTGTTGCTCTGAATAATGACTCTTGTGTGTGTTTGTGTGTGTGTTTCTTGATATTTCATTGGTATAACATCTATGTGGGCTACTCAGGCCTGTCTACACATCTTATTCCTGAACTGTGGGTTTTTTTTTTTTTTGAGTGCTTCATGGATTCTGGGTCTGGCCATCTATATAAGAGACCACCAATACACCCCCCCACACACACCCCGCTTCCCTGCCACCAAACTGGAGATTGAACCTAGGGCCTGACCCATGCTAGGCGAATGCTCTACCTCTGACCTATATACTCCGGGAAGAGTTCTGAAAAGTAGCTTGGGGCTACAATTTGGGTTTAGTAGGTGACAAATACCCTGAGCTGTGTCCTACATACAGTTTGTCATGGCATTGCCTTTCCTGCCCTTTGAGGCAATGTCTCCTGATTTTTCTCTTGGGGCTTAGATCAGCGGTCGGCCAGCTGTCTTGATGTGTGACATTCTGATTCCACTTGATCTTGCCCAGCTTTGAGAGAGAGAGAGAGAGAGAGAGAGAGAGAGAGAGAGAGAGAGAGCTCTTACAGAAAAGGTGGCTATAGTTATTTCTTTTCTCTACAAAATCCAATAGCTAGCTGCTTCCCAGTGGAGGCACTAAGTAAAGCCCCTAGTGCAATGGTGGACATTCAGGGCCTTCTCCAGCTTTCCCCAATTTTCTCTGTGACCATCATTCCGTTTCCCAAAGCAGATACTCTTCACTGTGCCTCCCTTTGCCTGGAAAAGGGTGTCCCTTTCTTTGTCAAATCCTGTTTCTTCTCCCTTCGTCTCACGTAACCGCTCTCATGTGAAGTATTTGCGCTTGTGTTCCTGTGCCAGAAGTACCCAGAGGTCAGGCTCTGACACCACCTTGAATCTCGAAGCTAGCCAACATCCGTCACAGTACAAGTGAATATTCTGCAGAACCTACAGTTAGAAAGTAGATCCCTGATTCCTTCCCAGGCTTCCAGAACCAAATCTCTGGGTGGAGCCTGGGAATCTATGACTTAGAGCTCTGCTCCACGATTGTTCTGCCCAGTAAAATTTACGAGTGACCAACCTAGCATAATGCTTTAAACTGTAGCAGGTACACACAGATGGCTTTTGAGCACATGATGCTTAACGAACTGAGCAATGTTCTCTTTCAACAGGCTTAATTCCAGCTTTAATTCCTGGGCTTTGAAGTCAGCCTCCCTTGGAATCCTGGCTCTGTCAGTCACTAGTCAAATGACCCAGGGCTTTGTTTTGCCTGGATTTTCTGGTCTCAAATGGGGTTAATAGCGCCTTTTATGAGTGTCGTGAGAATTAAATGAGATAGCAGTTGCAGGCAGCACAGCATCTGCACTCAGGAAACTCAGGTTTCTCTGCTGTTGTGAAGATTGCGGCTTTAACAGCATCGTCCTGGCCAGGAAACCGGTTGATCAGGAGGCCAGACCCCAGCCCAGTCTTCTCTAATACAGGAACTGCTTGCATGGTCTCAGGATTCAGGTGGATCAGATTTTCCACTTTAGGTTAACAGATCCAGGATCTATGTAGTAATTAAAGACATAAGGATGTTCTTCTGTCTTTAAAAAGATTGCTATTAAAATAGCTTGTTTACCCCACTCCCCATTTCCCCATTGCCCAGTGAAGAGAATGTAAACTCTATAAACATAGCTCCTTGTGGTGGGACCACAGCTGTACTCACCTTCTAGGTCCCTTCCCACAATACACCACAGCAGTGACACCAGGCCCTCTCTATCTACGTCTGTCACTCACTGTTACGGGTACACCAGCTCCCCGCTTTTCCATCTGGTGGGTTTCTGACGGCTCCTTTCCAGACCATATCACGTGTGTCCCACGTCCTTAGTGAAGTTAGTCACACCCTCCATGTTCTTAGAGTGCTCTGCCCATGTTTCTGTATGAACTCCACGTGTACACTTGACTTGTTGGTGGGAGCAGGGTTAGCCTTGGTTGTGTTTCTAGCTGTTGTGTGCAAACTGTGTTAACTCAAGAGGGAGAGGATGTTGGTGATTTACCTTAGGCTCCTCTTTGCCGTGACTTCCCTCTCTCATCTCAGTGTTCACACTGACAACCGTTTATTAATTCCATACAATTTGCTGACCGCTTAACTAGATGCCTTCATTCAAAGAATTTTATTCCATAATGTTCACAACAGCTCAAACCAGCAATGGGTTGCTTCATTTTACTGTCCAGGACACAGGCATAGAAAGGCAACTTGTGTAAACTACTTAATGGTGAGTGAGAATGAACTCAGAACTTAATGAAGCATGCTTTTTTAAAAAATAAAGGTTTTTTTATTTCTAATTATGTATATACATGTGTGCTTGTATGTGGGTATGTGCATGAGAGTGCAGGTGCCTGTGAAGTCCAGAAGAGGGCATTGGATCCTTCAGAACAAGTTGTATGTGGTTATGAGCCTCCTGGCACGGGTCCTCCGTAGGAGTAGTACATGCTCTTGACCACTGGCCTGTCTCACCAGCTCTTGGAAGCATCCTTTTAAAGCACGTTTTTCTTAAAGTAGAAATATTAAATACACACGCACGCGCGCGGGGGCACACACACACACACACACACACACCAGGAGATTTTTAAGTAGTTTCATTTTCAAAACTCAGGATCTTGTGGTATGAAAATCTGATTAGCATCCTTAGGAATGTAGCCCAAAGTACTTTTTCAGATGGTGTTAAAATTGTTCTTAGGATAATGCTTTCTCTGTGATTTTCCAGATTCTTCTTCCCAGTCTTCGGTGATTCCCCCCACCAGTGTACTTGATTCTCTTACTCTGTCATGTCTATTCAAAATGACATCCAGTTTTCCGTTCATCCACCCAGTACTTGCTGTGTGCCAGGCTCTGCTGTGGTAACACGATGGGGCTGACACAGCCTCACTCTGGTGGGACAAGACGTGTCTTGTGGAGTAGAAGAGGATGAAGAGAGGGTGACTACAGTGACACTGTGTCTGTATAGTGTGGTCAGAGTCAGCCTCTTTGGGAAGGTGACATTTGTCTTTAAATTTGAGACGCATGCATGCTGAGATGAAGCTCTCGGCAAAGAGCCAACGAAGGGGAAATTAGCTGGGCAGTTTTAGAAAGAAAAGGAAAAGAGTGGAAGGAAGTGGGGTTAGAAGGATAGACAGAGAGCAGAGCTGGGGAAACCTAAGGAAATAAAGCCTGGGAGGTACACTGTTGAGATTGGTTTTATTCCGAGGGAGAAAGGAGGCCATCAGCATTTCGAAGAACACCACTTGACTTACATGTTGAGTAGCTCCCAGGAAATAGGAGACACCAGTGAGGAAACTGTTACAGAGGGCGATGGCTGCTTGAACTGGACCAGGGGATAAAACCAGGGAGAACAAGGTGGATTTGCACGTGATGCTGACGAAGGAAGAGCAACCAGACTGAGGGATGAAGAGGTCTGATTCTGATTCTGCCCCAGGCGCTTCCTAATCAAAGGCCTCCATCCTCCAAGGGTGCCTCCCATGGGTATGGCTGTGCTCAACACTCGACACTGCTCTACTCTGGTTAATTCCCCTCTAGGTTCTCTCTCTCTCTCTCTGTCTCTCTGTCTCTCTCTCTCTGTCTCTCTCTCTCTCTCTGTACGTGTGTGTTTGTGTGTACATGCATGACTGTGTGTGTGTGTGTGTGTGTGTATATAGTCAAATATGTATGGAGGCCAAAGGTCAGGTTATCTTCCTTGATTGTTCTTTATCTTTTCTTGTTTTTTGTTTGTTTGTTTGTTTTTCTTTTTGAGACAGGGTCTCTAAGTGAATGTGAAGCTTGCCTCAGCTAGATTGGCTGGCTGGTAGACAGGCTCCTGAGAGCCTCCTGACTGTGAGATTTTATGTCTGTATATGTAAGATGGAACTTGGGTCCCTATACTTGCATAGAAAGCTCTGAGCTGAGTTCTTCTTCTTTTTTTTTTTTTTTAAAAAAAAAACCACTTAGGTATATGATCTGTAGTGATTATTTTTCCATGTTTTGAAATTTGTATAAACTGGGATACATATGTGTGTATGTGTGTGTGTGTTTCATACTTTTCCTTTAAATTCTAGGGACTGAACCCAAATCTAAACCCCAAAACCCAAATCCCCAAGCCCTCAACATTGTTGTAAAATGTATTCATGTTGATGAGGAAGCTTAATGAGCTGTTGTTAACTTCCACTGCTGTGTAACATTTCATTTTATGTCTGTGTTGTAATAGATCCATTTGCTCCCGGATTCTTGCAGTTTCAAAGTGCTGTTGATGGTATTCTTACCCTTGTCTCTGGGTGCAAATGGACCAGTTCTTCTAGAGCAATGGTTCTTAATCTTCCTGATGCTGATACACTTTAATACAGTTACCCCTACCATAAAAATTATTTTTGTTGCTACTTCATACATGTAATTTTGCTGCTGTCCTAAATCTTAATGTAAATATCTGTGTTTTCTGATGGTCTTAGGTGACCCCTGTGAAAGGGTCATTTGACTCCCACAGAGGTCACAACCTATGGGTTGAGAACCACTGCTCTAGATCTTCCAGAGTTAGAATCGGTGGATCAAATGGCAGGACCTGGTGCTGGCAGGACCTGGTGGTGCATGTCTGTATTCCCAGCACTCTGGAGGTAGAGGCAGGATGATCACAATCTCAGGCTAGCCTGGGCAAACACAATGAGACACTGTCTCAAAATGAATAGTGGGTGTTTATCTTCAGGTTTGCTGTCCAGAGATCTATTGTGTTCTAAGCTGAGCACATCAGTGTACTCATGCTAGCTACACGGGCTCTCTCTACAGTGTAGGCGTGCTTTTCCTCGGTACCTTTGCCGTCAGAGTTTTAAGCTTTCACTTGTGTGTGTGTAAAACTGCGGAGATTTTCATTTTTGCCTGGATGATTATTATGATCATCTTTTATATAAATTTATTAGCCAGTTGAGAGTTATCTCCTGATACATACTTGTTCATGTCTTTTATCCATTTTTCTGTTGGATTTTAATTTTTCTTTATAAAAAGAAATCTTTATGCTTTATGTGTAATACATAATCTTTTTCCAGTTTCAGACTTGTCTTTTACATTTTTAATGTCTTGACGATCAAAGACTTTTAGTTTCGCTGTCCAGCTTCTCTCTGTGTTGCAGATGTTTTGTTGTGCCGTCTAAGTCAAGGGCATACAGCAGTCCTTAGGCAGACTGCCTGTTTGCCTCCCTGGGGACACTTGCTCTTATCTGAAGATGACCTTTTCCCTGTGCTGCTCTGAGGTTGGTGCTGACTTTCTTCTCTCCCATCTTTTTATTTTTATTTTTCCGGATGTATTTTCTCTGTCCCAGGATTAATTATTGACTGGTTTGTGTTTTTCTTGTGATTTCTCTGCCCCTGCATGTCTTATTTACATGGGCCTGCTTTCTCTTCCTTTGGTCTAATCTTCTTTCCCTAGATTGTTCTTGAATGAAGTGTAGTTGGTTTTCCACAAAGCCACCCAGCGTTAGTGGATGTGGAACACTTGTTCCCACGGGAAATACAGGCTAGTTCCTGTGAGCGCGTGACCCCGAGGACATGGTCGGTCAAACGAGCAGTGACAATCCATGACCTCCTCTGTGTATCTGTTTTAAGACACTTGTTTACTTGCTTGGCTCCCAGTGAATTCACTGTGCTGTGATTTGCCTGAGTGAAGCTGTCTAGCAGGTGTGTTTTCTCCGAGAGACGCAGCAGAGCCTCCTGTGTCTTTGGAGCACATCCCGTTTCAGCGCTAGTCTTGGGAGACTTCTTAAACAGCGACAGCAGTAGACTCACAAAACCACGACCAACCTAGCTCTGACTAGATCCCCAAATGGGAGCCTGTTTACAGCAGGAGAGCTCGAACCAGGGGGCGGAGTTCCACTCAGTTCTGCTCAGCTGCAGGTCCTCGTTGGTGACTCACATCCTCAATCCTCTGCATGTATCCACAAGTAACTACAGGAACCCTGAGTGTTGATGTGCAGATCCATTTTGGCAAGCAAATGGATTTGAGACATGGGAGCCGTGTGGAATGGAGCTGTGAAATGCTGGAGATGAGTTTTCAGGAGATGGTTAGCGCCAGTGTTCTCCCTTCATACACGCATCTCAGTACTCTTCTAAGAGAATAATTTACTGCGATGTCTTTAAAATACTAAGTTTTCTGATTGACATATGCCATTAGTGCAATAAAAGGACTTTCTTTTCTGAAGGATACTTTTATTGTATTTATAATCATGGCATTGTTACTAAGTCCATAGGTTTGAAGCAAATTAGGAAAGATTTTCAGTTCTTACTATGTTAAAAATAAATCTAAATTATTAAACCCTTATTGCAGTGACTCATTAAGATCATGTTTTTCATGAACATCATTAATATTTTAAGGCCTAAGTTTTATAAAGGCAAGTACCCTTTATGAAAGAATAACTTTCATTCCTTTAGCAATGTGTGTTCTCACAAAACTTGATAAATATTAACAAGAAATGTACAGATGATGATTTTATCCTTCATAACTTATATCTCTAAATGCATTTATTACAACTTACCTATTTTATCCTTCGGGCAGGTGGAAAGGTGGCAGAAAGTCATCCAGTTAACAAGGAAGGCTTTGTGAACATCAGACATTTTCACTATGCTGCCTCATTATTTGCCATTAATCAGCATAGTCATGGGCCCTAAAAGTCTAGATCAAATCTATTTAACAAGGATTGTAAGTAAGCTGTCCAAACCAATACTCCTACTCCCATGGTTACTCCGAGTAATGGTCGTGGTAGGTGGTGGGCATGACAGGACCCCAGCACCAGTAAATGCCTCTTGTGGTAAATGTGTTTCCTGGTACCGCTCCATTTGTTCTCCAGCAAGTCTCTGAGGTGGGAGTTCAGGGTACGCTATTACTCTTTCCGTTGCATAAGCACCCGAAGGCTTGGAGAGATCTTCAGCCACACGGCCTGCTGGACTCTATCATTAGCTCCAGAGTCAGCACTCACAGGCACCAGGGCTGGAGCATGGCATGGAATGGAACTTGTGACTTTGCTTCCGTGTGTAAACTTTGGCATACTCTCCATGTGGCTCTTCTAATGTCTGGCAACCCATGGTTACCAGAGTGCTTTGTTATCTGCAGAGGGCTGTTGTACGATACGTTAGCTGTCTGTTCCTGATGAGCCTCAGCCTTCCCATAGTGGCTTCCCTAGCTGCTTCTGTAGTGCAGAGATAATGAAGTAATCTGTAGACAGCTAGGTAATGACCTTAAACTTGTATGCTACAGCTGCAAGAAAATGTGCACAAGTGATCCATTCAAGAGGGGGTGCTGTGCTGCTGTTCCAGAGACAGTGGCTCCAAATAGTTTCCCCCCTTTGGTGAGTGACCAGGCTACTGTTCTGTGCTTGGCTTCAGTGCCTTCGACGTAGTTACAGTAAGAATTTGGCTGCATTAATTTTCATGCACTTTCGCAAGGTCTAGTTCTAGGATTTGTATGTGATGCTGTGTACTGTTGACATGAAGTGTTCCTTTTTTAATGAAGTCAGCATGGCTCAGCAGATTAGATGCAAGAATGATGACTTAGCAGACTGGTCGGGCCCCAGAAGCCTGAGCAAATCCCCTCAGTTGCCCAGGCTGTAAATACAGATAAGTGTGAGTGTGTCTCAGAGAGCGCCTGTGGAAAATTTCTAGGCTTTAAAGTGATTGCTAATCTCTGTGTGGAGAGGTTTGGTTTGGGGACATCGCTTCAAGAGTCGGTGTCTCTAATCCTGCTCTGAGTCAGTGCAATGATAAAGCTGTGAGATTCCCCCAGATGGGACCCAGGTCAAATGGAAACGTCAGGTGGGTGTTGATTTGCTTGCGAGTGAGATGGTATGAGGGTTTCAGGAGGAGTCTCTTTGGAAGATGCTGAAGTAGAGTGCAGTAAATGCTAACCTCTGTGTTGTGGTTGCCTAGTGTCTGGGAAGCATTTTTTTCTGTTTCTGGGTGCCTAATAGGAATATGGGCAGTTGGTTTGCAGAATGTTTTAGTCATTTAGAATCTACAAACATTAGGAATCATTTAGAAATGAATACTTATGAAATAATTCTGCATGAAGAGGTACTTTGTCAGGTTTCCTCCCTCTGGGTCAGGCATTTCAGGTCCTGTGCTTGAATACACTAAACAGCTAGCATGTTCATCAGCCGTGTTTGCTAGTGTGTGCCTGTAGCTGAGAAAACCTTGCCAACACTTGTGTGTGACTTATGTGCTACGGTATGGCTTACAGTAGAAAACGTAGAGCTCACCTGGGTAACTAACATACAGCCTCAGTTTTAGCATCTCTGATGTCACTGCGTCAAGGACAGAACTTCAGACCTAAAGTTCATGTTGCTTGTAAGGAGACCTGTGGTGCTGCTAGACCTTTGGTCTAAGAATGAAGAATTTGAGGAATTCACATTTCATCTGCCAATGTTTTCATTGACAGGTGTGTGTGTGTGTGTGTGTGTGTGTGTGTGTGTGTGTAAAAAGTATTATGTTGTGCCTATTACACTAAGATATTGTGTGGAATGACAGAGAGGCTCTGAGAATAGGGTGATTGACTGGTGTGAGATCATGGTGATATGCCGTGGGGGTGATGATGAGTTACCAGCCAGACTTGTCTTGCATCTGGAATGTGAAGAGGAAGCTAGCAAGTTGGCTAGCCGTGTCTCTGCAGGGAAGCTCTGAAAGTTTGCTAGAGTTTTCTTTACTCTTTACCTTTTCTTTACTTTTCAACCAAAGAGGCCTTCTAGCTAGATATATTACATAACCCCAGAGGGAGCAGGTAGAGTTGAGGGGCTGCATGTTGACTTCAGCACAGATGAAATTGGGAGTGTCAGGAGAAGGAGATCCACCTTTTTTACTGCCTTGGACTGTGTCCTTGAGGTGTCCATTTGGAAGGTGTGGCTAGTATTTGTGACTTCCACTTTAACAGCTCCTTAATGGGATTAAGACCCTGAACAGGGATTTTTGTAGGCTTGTAGTTTGTATGTATGTGTGGACACAAGTGTTTTGTGAACTTGGAGGCAGATTCTAAAGTTATGTGTCTAAAAGCCACTTTATCCTTGAGTTGAGAATACACATCTCCACAGCCTAGAAAGCGTGGTCTGGAAGGACAAACACCATAAGGTGCATTCCCTGCCACTGGCTTGTGTGTTCTGGTGTGGCTGTGGCTACATTTGCAGCAGAGAGGAAAGGCGTTTGGCTGCATTTACTGCCACGTCTAGGTCAGCTAAGGAAAGGAAGGCCCCACGACAGGAGTTACAGGTCCGTGGTTCTGACCTTACTGCTTGCTTACTTTCAAGTAGAAGTTTTAAAACATTCAGATCAGACAATGTAGTTTTTAAAACCAGTAAGGTGATTACTCATCTTTAGAATCTTAAAATCTTTTCCTGAGGGAAATATGTAACTCTTCCGTACATTGTCTGTACACAGCCCCGAGCGTGATTGTGTCTTAGTGGTGATGCACTTGTGCTATGGCCCAGACACACTTGTTCAGAAATGAAGCAAGTAAAACCCTGCAGCTCCCTAGAATACAATGTTGAAGGGTCTAGCGAGGTTTGGTGTCAAAAACAGAAAGCTTTTTTGTGACGCTATTAGAGGAGGCATCCACACTTAGTGAAAGTCAAATAGACTAAGAAAAGAATTTGAAAAAATTAAGAAAGCTGGCATCCTGGGTGAGTCTGGAGCACGACCCAGCAGAGTGCCTTCTTTGGGCTTCATTCTGTCACTTTCGGTTGACCTGCTGACCTTCCCAGACTCCCCTCATACTTAGCCAATGCATTTCTGTTTTTTACCTTAAAAATCAGCAAGTATTACCTCTGGGTTTTCTTCAGCAGCTGTTCATCTCTTCCACTTTCATCCAAGTCCCTCAGACCAGGCCCATGTTCTTTGTCTCTGCTTCCTCTTTATTTCCTCATTGCCCTGTGATGTGGTTTAACTTCCTTGTCTGTGCTGTAATTGCTGCCACTGACCCTGAGGTGAACAAATTGTTCCACCCTGTAAGGATCTTAAAGTCCCATCTCTCTGTCTTTTGTTCCTTTCCTTTCCTTCTTTCATTTTTCGAGACAAGGTTTCCCTGTGTAACAATCCTTGCTGTCCTGGAACTCACTCTGTAGACCAGGCTGATCTCAAACTCACAGAGATCCACCTGCCTCTGCATCCTAAGAGCTGAGATTAAAGGCATGCACCACCACCACCCGGCTGATTTCTGTTTTTACTATTGAAGATTGGGAACTCCATCTTTGCACTGGTCCACAGTGCCCTGTGAGAGGTTATCATTCTTTATTTCCACAGGGCAACCTCTGGCGGAGCGAGGCTAGCATCTCCTGAACATCTTCCTAGGAAGTCGTCTGTACGTCCTCCCCCACTGCCCTGTATTCTAGTGGTATTGGTAGTGTTTCAGGTCTCTCTGCCTGTCCGTGTTCCTTTGTCTTTTGTACTTGGAATAGTCTTCTCCAGCTGGCCCTCCCGCTAGATGGCCCAGGATTCACTTACTTTGTCATACTTTCTAAAGTTAACACTTCCTGTGTTTCTTAATATATATTAATATATATTGTATATATGCATACAAGCAGATATATATGTATGTATGTATATGTGTATGTCAGAAGAGACACTGGAGTTAGAGACAGTTATGGGCCAATCCATGGATGCTGGGAACTGAAACCAGGTCCTCTGCAAGAACTCTCAATTACTGATCTGTCTATCTAACACCCACTTTCCCCCTTTTGTGTGACTTGTTTATACAAGTATTATCTCACTCAGTTCCTTCTATGGGGCAAATGCTCTGAGTCAGGGTTTGAATTTTATTTCTTCTTCCTTTCTCTAATGTTCAGCACAGATTGAGCCTCTGGTACACGTATGTTCACTGATCCTCTAAGTGAAATACACTCCATGGAAATACCTATTCAATACATAAATGAGCAGGCAGATAGACCTCATTGGGATGACTTGGTAAAGTTCAAAAAGACGTCATAGAGAAAATGAAAAACCTTTGTTTACCCCTGCCCAACAGTTTGTGAGTCCCATGGTCAGATAGTCTTCTTAGGAAAGCAGACATCTACATGGAAAGAAACGTCACTGGTGTGAAACCTCGCCTGACTAAGAGAAGCTGCAGGAGAATGGTGCAAACTTAGGCAAAACGTTTACCTTCTTTTTCCTTAGGTCCACATTGGCAGGTGCTTTCAGATTGTAGTTTTCTGTCTTCTTTGGATAAATGGAGTCAGATCCGCTGCCAGCGTCCCCTACTTCTAAGACTGACTTACATATAATTGGGTCCAAATCAGTGTTTTCCTAGGTTAGGATAAATATTTTTATTTCTTTTCCTAAAGTGACAATTGTAGCCCCTAGAGACTACCCAGAGAGTGCTCCACTGTGGAAGCCCTTCTCTGTGGGTCTCCACATAGTGGTGACCTGGTGGCCCGAAGTTCCAAGGCCACCAACTGAACTTAGTTCAACTCTGCTTCCTGGTATGGTTGTGCAACTGCACTTGACTGGTAGAGGCTTGCCGGATGTCCCTGTAGCCCTGCTGCATGGTCCATAGTCCAGAGTGGAACTTGCCTTTGTCCTAGTGAGGGAGCAGTGAGGATCTGTAGGACCTGGTGGCTGCTGTCACCTGCCTGACCGCCTACACTCCTCCCCTGGTCCCGATGCTGAAGTTTGCTTCGGAGGCTCAGGTATGCGCTCTCCCACTTGTCCACTGCATTTTACAAAGCTGCCTTCTTCTGTTGGATCGTCCATTCTATTTCTTGTTTCTTCCTCTTCATTCCTTTCGAGTTATTAGAATGCTATATAGTCCATGTGTTGGAAATACCAACACCATCTTCCTTTTTCATAGAAACTGTAAATCCTGAGGAGATTAAATAAATAATAAAAAGCCGACAGACGATTGGGTCATACCTGTATATATCACATGAAAACACCCACTCGGAAAGATGGCATCTGGGTCTGCTGAGCTCAGCTGCCTCGCAGTCAGCAGTGGCAGGGCTCCTCGCTGCCCTCCTTCCCAGGCCTTCTCTCAGCCTCGGTTGCTGTCCTGCTTGTAGTTCATTTCTCTCCAGGGATAGTCTGTGTATATCCAAGCCAATAATTCTATTCTTATAAGGTTTAGATTTTACATTTTGGCCCTCTGAGATTGTATCTCTGTCTTTCGGAAGTTGTGAGCAGGGCTGGTAGTGCTTATGCTTTAGGACGCACCCTGTTCCACGTTGTGTCTGTGGACAGCACGGCCACTGCTAACTAGAGGTTACATCTGAACTAACCTTAGCATCCAGGGTCAGCTTTAACCCGTTTTCTGCTCACCGTTGTGTTGGGTTTCATGCTTATTTTAATCTCCCCCTTTTTGGGCAGGAACGTCAAGGCCAGGCTGTTTGATAGTGTACATGTGGGACTGGTACCCTCTGTATGGCTCTGCTCCCATAGCCATCCACCCGGCAGAAGTGCCCTGTGCACCACCCGTGCTTTGTTGTGACTTTCTTCAGGCTCTTTACATGATATTGGATCAGGATCTTGAGACACAAAGGTTTGAGATTTTCGCATATTTCACCACCTGTAATGGAACCCAGCAGCATCACCCAAGATTCCTGGCTCGCTGGTTTCAAGCACCAATTCAGAACAGTTTAAAATGCATTTGCATTCTGCCAACTTCAGAGGTAGACGGGTGTAACCTGACTCCTGTTATTTCCAGAAAGCCATAGATTACCCGCCACCCCCATGCCTTTTAAAAGACTGCAGTTAACAATCTTTTCCATTCTACATTTCCTCATCTTTCAGTCTTCTTGGTTTTCAGCCTCCCTTTCTCATCTACCATTCCTCCTAAAATACAGCAGGTCCGAGCAGATTTTGTGTTACCAATCTATTTGTCTCTACTCTAAGGTTCCAGTTGAGCGGCCATGTGTGCATGTGTGAAGCCTGCATTGCTGGAAGGCTCTTCAGTAAACTGTGCTGGCAATGACCAGTAAAGGAGCCTGGGGTCACTTCGCAATCTCACAGAGAACACTACATAGTTTCTCTTCCTGAATATTTGGAAGAGGGCTTTGTTTTGTTGAGAGGAGGGTGAACCTAGGGCTTTTTATGCGCCGAGCAAGAACAAACTGTGCTCCTGGCCTTCTCTATTATTAATTTTCATTTTGAGACAGAGCGTCAGGAAGCGGTTCAGGGTGGCCTAGAAATCACTAGTAGTCCAGGCTACCTTGGACCTAGGATTCTCCTGCCTCTGCCTCTTAGGTATGGAGAATTACAGGCAGGCACCAGCAGGCCTGGCTCTGGAAGAGTTCTCAAGCTTAAAGGCTCAAGGGAAAACTTGCAAGTTCCCACACTTGTTTATCTCCTGGCACGACCTTCACTTGAGTCAGTGCTTACTTTGCATGGCTGGTGTGGTCTACATTTCAGTGGTGTCCGAGTAGCTGCCCTTGAGTCATGTGGTGTAGGTGCTGCAGCAGCCTCCAGATCAGAGATGCTGCCTGAACACGGAGACCTTGGCTGCCACAGTGACAGTCTGCCTTCCCACGTACGTTAGTCTTTTGAACTGTCTGTTTATGGGAGATGGCAGTGTAACTTCTCTTATGTTTTTGTTAACCATTTCTAAGAAAACTCCCCTGGTGTCCTGCCTGAGACAGGCATTGCTAGAGCTGTGGCGCCCTTTACTAGTGGCAGAGCCTCTGGGCCGTGGCTGCTGTTGGCGGTAGTGAGTTTCCATGAGCGAAGAACCTTCTGATCTGAGGGTTCCTGAAGCTCTCAGTAGCTCTTCCGACCCCTTAGCACCAGTGAACTAACCTGTCACATAGCAATAGCACTGAAACAGGTGCCGGCAGGAAGCTCACAAATAAAGGGGTGAAACTACCTGGGGAACTCGGGCAGATTATACAGAGAAGCACGTGTTCCCTGGATAGGCATGTGTTGAGTGAACACATGTGTTCTAGGCATCTGCACAAATTCCAGAGTCCTGTAAACGTGCTCAGGTTGCAGTTGAGGACAGGCAGCTTAGTGGCTATTTCTGTCTTCGGTTTCTCTTAAACTCTTGCTGCAAATCTGAGGGGGATGTTTAAATCATCTGGGGTGAGGAGGAGAGAGAGGTTAGGAACTAATTCATGTGTCCCTAGTCTGTGAAAACCATGAACTTCCCGTGTCCATGGGTTTTTATCATGATGCCGATGCAGGATGAACAGCCATGTGTAGCTGGGAGCTGTCCTCCAGCCTTGTAATGCAAGTAGCACACTTGAAGTGCTTCATTGTCCCTAGGAGCCAAGTACTCCACAGGTCATGGCTTTTTAAAACTTTCACCTGTGACCCATTTCATCCAAAAAATTTTTACACAACCTCAGGTATATAGATAAGTAAAATATGTAAATCAAACATTTCTTGATAATAATAAAATTTTACCTTAAAGAAATTATTTGGTATATATATAATTTTAATGCTTATTTAGGACAAAAAAAATCAAATTTGCATAGTAATGAGGTGGATGTGCTTCTTTTCATGGGGAGTTAAATGTTGGCTGGCGTGTTTGCTACCATGGGAGGTGGTGCATCTTGTCTGTTGGGTCACAGAGCTATTAAGTGATGAAAACTGAGTTGGCTTAATCTGCCCTCTTCCCAGAGTCTCTGCCGTTTCTACTCAGCGCCCTGGAGATGAATGACTTTAATACTCAGCGCCATTTATCAAGCCCGTGCCATATACATGTGCGTGCTGCACGTGTGCTGTGACTCTGTACAGAATTCCACAGTTCTGCTCTCTGCATAATTTAGTGGCAGAGTTAGTATAATAGCCCGGGAAGAAGACCCAGAATTTGGCTTACTTAACTATATAAGCATAAGTAGAGCAGTGTTGCTGCGGTGAAATAAATGTCAGCACTCACTGGGAGCAATAAGAAGCATTGTCTGGTCGGTATCTAACAGCTCTCTGGGAAACTCTTGAATGCTCGTTCCTTCTGGTGTTTTCTGGTCCTTCACATCCCAGTAAATGTGTAACTGTGTTCAAATCTCTAATTGTTTTTAATGACTTATTAATTTTTATTTTTTGTGTTCATGAGTGTTTGCTTACATATGTGTGTGCACCATGTGTGCCTCGTGCCTGAGATGGCCAGCAGAGGGTTTTGGATCCTCTGGAACTGGGGTTGTAGACAGTTTTGAGCTGCCATGTCGGTGTTTAAAACCAAGCCAAGGTCCACTGGGGGAGCATCAAGTGTTGTTAAGCATAGAGCCATCTCTCCAATCACTCTTTTAGGTTAAGGGAGGAAATCTTGACGGTTGCCCCTGGCTTCCTACCCTCGTTCCTGAGGGGCTTGTCATCCCATCTTCCTCCACGTCTCCTCAAAGGTCCTGGCCTGGGGCTGTGCTCTCTGCTCTTTGGTTGTTCCTGCTCCCTTTTTTGTCACTCATTGCCTCTTCTGTCCCCAGACTCCAGAGTTCTTTTGTCCTGTCATCCCTCATAACATGTCCTCTATTCAGGTGACATGTGAGTCCATCTTCAGCTAACATTTCTCACCTAACATGCTGTTTCCTGCAGTGTCACCAGGTGCCCACACTGTCCATGGAGGACGTGCAGTTCCTCATCTCTTGACTAGCTACAGCTGTCAGCACCAGAAACCTGAGGTTGTCTTACAGCCCACAGCTCACCTCTCCTTTTGCTAGCCACCATATTTCCCCAAAACTTTGCTTACTAATCCTGTCTTGAGCCAGCCATGTGCACTGATTGTTCCCCTGTATCCGCTCAGGTCTCATCTTATGCCTGTGTGTCTGTGGTGTCGACCTAACTCCTTCCCCTTTGGTCCTGGTTCCATCATATCTGTCAAATAGTCAAATACCATGATGAGTTAAAACAAACAAAACAATACAAAAAAAGCTATCAAACCGTGTTCCCTCCTCCAAAGCCAGCTCTCTCCCTTCTCTTCAGCTACCGATGGAGTGTGCGGTAGTTCCTACTGTAACTGCTTTGGCAGCCCCGTGTTTCTTGAAGTTATTCATAGGCCGCTGTGCACTCTCATCACGGGTCCGTTTCCAAGCCTTTCTATTGATTACTTTAATTTTAAAAAGTAGTATGCTGGCTGGTAATTGGAGACTAATTGTGGTTGCCTGTATTCTGGCTGATGTGAAACTTGGAGCACGGAGCAGTCTCTTAGGGTAGTGTCTTATCAGGCTGTCAGAGGTCAGCGTGTTTGCTCTTCTCTCCTTTGATGTGTGCGTAGTGCAAAGAAAGTGCCAGACTTACTGAATGTTCGGGCCCCTAGGTGAGATCAAATAGAGAAGCGAAGTGACAGACTTTACCTAAATTCTGCACCAGAAGAAAGAGCACTCTCTCTTAGGTGGACTTAGGTCCAATAATAAGGGACCAGGCAGTGGAGAAGGGCAGTGGCTTACGTTAAAACTGACTATTATTGGTCACTTGAATTCCTAAGGTTCCTGCCAGTCTGAGAGCTTAGGTCCATGGAGATCTTGGGGACCTGGATCCCTTTTGCTCACATCTTCTTCCATCAGGCTTCTTTCCTGTTTCATGTTCCAGCAAGGCATCTGTTCTGCAGCAAAAGAATAGAGGAAACAGGAGGCAAAAGATCAGATGGAAAGCACTGGCTGTCTTCAAGATTTCTGGAAGAGAAATTGCTATCCCATCAGCCACTTCTTAGTCATACGTTTCTAAAGACAAGTATGCACGCGTCCACACCCCCCCCCTCATGTATATACACACAAAGGTTCTGTTACTGTGGGGAGAGAAGGAATTTCAAGGGACAGTATTAAAGAATTCATGCGAACTGTCCATAGTTAACCTGATGTTTAATCTGCTCCTTGTGTTCAGTCTTTTTCTAATTACTCCATGAACCTTACCTACAACCAAGGGCATCCTTGTTATCCATGGCTGGAAGACACCCTCCCCCCAAGTGCTGGACTACCGTTGAGTGATGTTGTGCACACCATGCTGAGCCGTCATTGCTGTCCTCTGCACATTTCATGGTCTCAGCACAGAAGTTTGCCTGGGGCAGTAATATGCTGTACACATCTGCAGTGCCCAGCCTCCTGCCTCATAAACAAAAATTAGTTCTTACATGAGTAAGTAGATAATTTTGATGATTTCTCGTTTTCTTGTAGACTTTTCAGAAAAGAAGATGGACCAGCCCAGTGGAAGAAGTTTTATGCAAGTGTTGTGTGAAAAATACAGTCCTGAAAACTTCCCTTACCGCCGTGGCCCTGGGATGGGAGTCCATGTCCCAGCCACTCCTCAGGGCTCTCCTATGAAAGGTAAGGCAGGTGGAACAAAGAACATGTCTTTATCTGCGATTATCTGGGTTAGCTTACAACATTGCCTTATTTGTGAGTGAGTGCCTTGTTTATTTTGAATTATGAGTCAAATGGTCATCATTACATGTTATGATTCCACAGTTTTCTTTTTTCATTTGTTTTTATTGAGATATATATTTTTCTCCGCTCCCTTCTCTTTCTCTCCCCTCCTCTTCTATCCTCTCCCATAGTCCCCAAGCTCCCAATTTACTCATGAGATCTTGTCTTTTTCTACTTCCCATGTAGATTAGAGCCTCTTTGTTGTCTAGGTTCTCTGGGATTGTGAATTGTAGGCTGGTTTTTCTTTGCTTTATGTCTAAAAGCCACTTATGAGTGAGTGCATGTGATAACTGTCTTTCTGGGTCTGGGTCATCTCACTCCAGTGTTTTCTTAAAGAGCCTCACAGAGCTGCTCTCTTCCCGATTGGCCAGAGACATTATAGTTGTCTTTACAGGGCAAGACTGATACTTGGGGAATAATCCTTCCAGTGCATACCCTTCCAAGGAACTCGAAGAATACAGAATAGTACGAGGCTGACCATTGCCCTTGAGGCCCTTCACAGGTCTTGGGTTAGATTACACAACATTCACATTGATTCAGGTATATCACAATGTAGCTTATGTTGAGCCAAATGAAAACCACAGTGACGAAGAATGAAATTTAGAAGATAAAACTATCAGGAAAGGGTTCAAAGGTTAACTAGCCCTTGGAGAATGTAGAGTACGATTGGAGAGGAGACAAAGACATTCTAGAAGAGGGAAGTGTGCGAGGTGGGCTTTTGCTAGCCTTTTCATCCTAGCTGTACTTAGCAGATTTTAGAAGTAGTTCTTTGTCATTCAGGAGAGTTCATAGGGAATCCTTGCTTTATTCCATTACTCAGAGTCTACCGACAGTCACTTCTCAATAGAACTGTCTCCAGCTTTGTAATCATGTACCTCTGAGTTGGCAGTTTGTTGCCTAGGCTCTGGTCTACATCAGGAATTTGATACTAAGATAGTACTTAGTAGAAAAACTGTATAATTCAAGGCTTCATATTATGAATCATGACCTTCAGGAGCCCTTGGTTTTTTTCCAAATGGGAGAAAAAGTGGTTGAGGTGTCATGTCTGTCTCTTTCTGTGAGACAGTGAGTGACTTTGCTGACACACTAGGGCACATCAGGCCAGATTCTGTATTTGGCCGGCCATAGTTTTGTGTTTTGCAGATTCTGAAACTTTTTCTCCAATTAGGAATTTATTTTAAAAGAAGGCTATATTTTCATATGGGAAAAATCTGTTAACACTTGAATCTAAAAAGGGAATAATTGTTAGGCAGAAATGAAAGAAACAGCATTTTGATTGTCTTCCTGTAAGTGAAGAAGATGTTTTGAACACACAGACTTGGAGAGGTGGCTTAGCAGATAGCCTGTGAGAAGTTTGATAGTTTTTTTTTTTAAACTTTTATTGATGCTTTGTGGATTTCACATCATGTTTTCTTGTACCCTTGTTTCCCTGTACCCTTGCATCCACCCTCTGCCCTCGCTAACTCTCCTCAAATCAAAACCAAATTCAAAAGGAAAATCAAAAACCAACCCAAACAAAGACAAAAAAAGAATCTTGTCATGGAAGCTGTAGTGCGGCCCACTGAGTCACACAGTTCACCCTTTCGTCTGTTCATCTTTACTTGCAAGTGTTCATTACCATGAGTCATTGGTTTGGCTCAAGTTCTCTGGTTTCTGATACTCCATCAATAATGGGCTCCTCTTGGATATCCTGCTGTTGTTTTGTGTCATGGAGATCCTGCTGTTTTGGATCTGTGAGTTCATCCCTTTCAGATGTTCCAACACTTCATAGATTTGATGGATGCTGGGGCTTCAACTCTGTACTGAATCTATGAACTATTGGAGATAACTTTTGAAAAGAGCTTCCAAGAGGAAAGAGTGCAGATGCTGTAGAATTGCAGACCTGAGGTCAGTCAGCGGTGCTCTGAGACGCAGGTTACCTGAGTCCTGTGTGTGTGCAAGAAGCCAGCAGTGTGGGTGTTGCTGGTGTCTGGCAGATGCCCAGCCAGGAGCAGAGCTGAGAAGACCTTTCATGGTGGGGGTTCAGCACTTCTGAGTTTCTCCCGGCCCATATTTAATTCTTCCTTTAGGATTCAAGGCCCCAAGATCCCACTATATTTTCGAGGCCTTCTTGGAATGCAGAAGATACAGGTAGTTTTTTTTAACCTGATGATTTCTGGGCGCTAAACATACATAGGCAAAAATTAGGCTATAGCAGAATCGTCATCAAAGAGACCAGAGAGACTTCTTCCAGCAACTGATGGGAGCAGATGCCAAGTCCCACAGCCAAATATTAGGTGGACTAGGGGAGTCCTGTGGAGGAGGGGGAGAAAGATTGGAGGAACTAGAGTGGTCAAGGACACCACGAGAACATGGTCCACAGAATCAACTAATGGGACTCATGGGGAATCACAGAGATTAGGGAGCCTGTAGGGGTCTGACCTATGTCTTCTACATATATGTTTTGGCTGAGTAGGTTGGTGTTCTTGTGGGATTCTTAAGAGTTAGGAGTGGGGGGGGGGGTGTGGTCTCTGACTCTTTTGCCTACTTGTGATACCCTTTTCCTCCTACTGGGTTGCCTCATCCAGCCTTGTTGTAATGGTCTGTGCTTGGTCTTATTGTAGCCTGTTGTGCAGTGTTTGGTTGATGTCCCTGGGAGGTCTGTTCTTTTCTGTGGAGAGGAGAGGGGGTGGGTCTGGGGGAGAGGGGAGGTGAGGGGAGAGAGACTGGGGGAGGACGAGAGGAGGGGAAGCTGGTCGGGATGTAATATATGAGGGAATAATAATGAAAAGAGAACTAGGCTGAATGGAGCAAGTGTTTTGTGTCTCCTGTGATTCAGATCGCCTCAACCTCCCCAGTGTGCTCGTGTTGAACAGCTGTGGAATCACCTGCGCGGGAGACGAAAGAGAAATCGCTGCCTTCTGCGCTCACGTGTCAGAGCTCGATCTTTCTGACAACAAGCTGGAAGACTGGCACGAGGTACAGCCTGTGTGGTTCTGCACTGGGGAAAGGCGTTGGGTACCATTGTGCTCTTGCTCTGCTCCTTTGCATACTCTGACTCTAGTTCTCACTGGAGCCTCACTTGCCCTGTGTGTGCCAAGGTAAACAAGGCAGCAGCTCCCTGCAGTGCTCTCCAGTTAGTGTTTATTGCTGCCACCCTGCTTTTATTAGTGTGGGCAGCACAGAGACATTTTATTCCAGGCATTGAAAGGTTAATGAGCCTACTGACACTTCGACTGCAACAGTGCTTTCTCTTTCTCAGTCCTACATCTCTGCTCATGCCCTGTTTCCACTTCTGGGTTTATCTCTGCAGACTGACTTAGAATTGCTTCCACCGAAACCGAGATTATAGTCATTTTCTTGTTACTGAAATCTTTGACAAATCTTTCAGAACTTCCCTTATTTTAACCAAGTGTTGAGTAGTTTGATACATCTGATGCCTTTTGACCTGAGAGTAACTCGAACTACACACTAACAGCTTCATCGCATTCCTTCTTGTTATTGTATATGTCATTCCCTAACTTACTAAAACATTTCCTGATCCAAACTACCACAAAGTGTAAGGGGAAGCCAGTTCTTCCTACTTGGTTCATTCAAATCACGCTCATACTTTTTGCTTTGATTATCTGTAGGGTTTGCTTGATGGATTTTCCCATTCCTGTGTCTCCTGTTTCTCCATCACTGCACAGTACACCACAGACTTCTGTAGCAAATGAATCACCTTGGACCCTTCCCTTGCTTTCCCCTGCTTAGCAACCGAGGCTTGAATCCTGAGGAATGGCCCTCATCACACAGCTCTCTGCTGTTCCCAGAACTTCATGTCTATCTTTAGCCCTGCGCTGTCAATTGCAGACAACACAGGCAAATGGCATGGGAGCTTCCTCATTTCAATCACGTTTCTCTGTCATCTTCTGGCCACTGCCTGGGTTGTCATCCCTGTGTCCGATTCCCCGGCTCTCAACTCAGGCAGCCAGATTACCCCAGAGCATCTGTGCCCACTACTGCAAAAGGATTTGTTTCAGAGTGGTGTGGTCACTTGCTGACTCCATATTTTTTCAAGAGACTGTGAGCTTGTTTTCGATGGCGGTTTCTGTCTTTTTTAAATCACCACCACCCTGTGTACTAGAGCATCGGATGTCTGTTGCCTTTGTTAAGGAGTGACTGGCTGCATTTATGGATTGGTGAAGACCGCTTGCTGCAACTCTTACCATGACTTCCCAGAATTCACCTGGTCCTTTCGCTCATCGCACCAGTATACAGGTGCTGGTAATTAGCCATTGAAATACTCCGTAGCCATCAAGTGTTACACGAATCCTAAAACAGCCTTCTTGGTTAAGAAGACTCAGTGAACTGTTTGTTCAGCTTTTTTTATGTATCTGTTCCCCTGTTCTATTTAATTTGGTGTCCATGTCTTAGTGGCAGTTCCTGTTGTGATAGGATTTTTATCAAAATACTTGAGTGCTCATGTCATCCGACTTACAGTGGAAGTGTAGACTCCTCGGGCTGCTCGAGAAGCGGTTTCCACCCATGCATGTATCCATTTGCCTGGATAAACTACTTATCTTACTAATCACAAATCATAGCTTGTACTTTTTTGGTTCAGAGACACCCAGTCACCAGGCATGCTCTGTCTACACTGCCCGGATGCAGAAAAAGCCACCCTGCTAGTCCTCCCAAGCTGGGACTCTCTTCAGTCCTGTTGATGAAGCTCTGACTCCCCACAGTTGGGTAGATTTGTGGTCCTACTGCCGTGGGGTGTGGACGGTGGGGGTTCAGACCAGATCCTCCTCTCATTCCTCCTCTGCTGAGTCCTCTAACTTTGTTGTTTGGTGATATGAACTGCCCCACAGGCTGGGTTTTGACCTGTACTTTGACTTTGGACCTGAGCTTTTGCTCACTATTCAGAGCAGTTTAGTAATGGTAAATTGCACGTCAGAAGGGAGCTATCTGTAGGGTGGGCCAGCACACAGTGCTTACACTAGCAACCAGGCTTTCTGTCTGCTTTAGCAAAGGTCTGTGTTATTTCCCAGACCACACTGCATACAGCCAGGGGCTGCATATTTATTTGAAGTATCTGCACTTCGTTTGAGCATTCTCCTATGCACTTGGTAGCCTGCTGATGCTGTTGCTTTCAAGTTTCCCATTCAGTTTACTCTGTTTTTTTGCTTTTAACCATTTTTTGTAATCCTCTGATTCCTAACTGTAGTTGATCCCACTCTTTTAGAGTATATATCAGAGTGTTAAGGGACTGGAGGAAAACTGACAACAAAAGAATATTGACTTTTTTCTTTTGCTTTGATTAAACTCTTTGCCAGACTACAAATGCTTCATGGGTTACTGGTTTAAAGACATCACATTGCAATCCCCTTACAATCCGTGTGTCTGATTATGAAGATCATTTTCCCCTAGACATTGACCAAGTTGACTTCAGCCTGCATTAACATAGCCATGTGGAGCAAAGTAATGTGGAATGTTCTTTGAGTTTCCTGAGTGGCCACTAATGTTACAAGTTAGGAGCTATTTCTTTTGTTTTAAGCTCTCAGCTGCTATATATCTCAAGGCTCAAACACACTGGGTGAGAACTGTAGTAGTCTGGAGGGAGATAAAAATGTGTCCATTTTTCTTCATTCGGCACTTGTATATAAATCTATTCCAGTTTTTAGCTACTGACTTGAATTTTTGGCTGGATAGAATTTTGCTCAACCTTTCCCAACGTATCTCTGTTTCCCCCCCCCTTTTATTTCTTATTGAAACTATTTTATAAAAGAAATTGAATCAAGTGTTTGAGAGGAGGGAGGAGTTAGCCAGTCAGGTGAGGTAGAGAAAAGCTTGGGCATAAATTACCGATGGTTATCTGCTATCCCTTCCCCATTTCCTAACATCTTGAGTTTCCCCCTTTATGGGTGCCTGGGTAGAGGACCCCTATGAAACCCTGATCTGTAGAGGTCTGAGAGGTGACGCGAGTTCAGCTCCTCACTTTTGCACATGAGCAAATTCAACTCATTCCAGCCAGGGGAGTCTTTTTAATCTGTGATTTAAAGACAGCACATGAAGAGCTGCCATAGAAGCTCAACAGAGTGTGTCGCCTTTGCAGTTGGGAAATTTTTCTATCATAAGTAAATTTTTATCAATGTAATGAATACTATGTTTTCCTTAGCATCCATGTGAGGTGACACAGGAAGCCTTTTGGATCTTCATACTTTAAAAGAAAATATTTGTTTCTAGCACAGAAAATGCCTCCTGCCTGATTGCTTAGTGTGTGTCCAGTGTAGTGTTCGGGAACATGCGCAGGGCCCGCTGGACACTTGGCCAATGTAGATGGTAAAGAGACCACACAGCCGTCCCCAGAGTTCGTTTCACAACCTTTAAGTAACTCATTTTTTTAAAGCATTTTGCTCTTTATTATAGAAATTTAGAGGGAGGTGATGGTTTCTGGTCATCGTCTACTGTGTGAAAGTCCTTCTCATTGGTATTTAGGTCATGGAATGTAATGCATTATTGGTCCCTGCGTGAGCTATTGAGCTATGTTGTAGGCACAGCCACGCGCTGCATTACGGTTTGGTAACACTCACTCACAGAAGCAGCTGCGAGGGAATATCCTCATACTGTCGGCATCCCTCACGCTGAAAACAGCAGCTCAGTGCATCTTCCCTATTCGACAGCTCCCTTCTTCATTTGTGGAACATTGAGTGTGCAGAGTGGATGAATGGTGAATGGGAGGAGGGCCTTTCCCTCTGACGACTCCTGGGAGCCTCCTCGAGTTAATCTCGCTGAACTGAGCAGGCGCTGTGGCCTGATGAAGCTGCAGCTCACCTTTTCTTCTACCCATGGTCCTCTCTGGATGTACCCAGCGTCTCTTCCAGAGCTCCGAAAACAAACTGGTACAGGGATGTCAACCCTGAGTGACATCCATGCGCATCTCATTTAACCCTTCACAGGGTCCTGGGCCATCTGAGTACTTTCCCCTTTCGTCAGCAAGGAAACAGACTTGGAAAGGTTAAGAGATGAAGCCAGTCAGCTAGCAAGTGTCGGAAACTGATTTGAAAGCAAGCCTTCCACACTCCGAAATGAGTCCCTTCTGCTCCTCTCTGACTCCACTGCTGCCTGGCCCTGCAAGACTTAATACATTTGTAGGTGTGATCATCATTCCAGCTTCCTTCACTCGGTCCTCGCTGCCCGTGCCCACTACTCTCCAGTTGTTCTTCATTTCCTCCTGGTTATACTCGTGATGTACAGTGGGACCACAGTCAAAGTTGTTGAATGTCTCTGAGCTTCAGTGTCCTCGTTTTTCACCTTGAGAAAGTCACAGCTGGCAGGTTGTTCAGAGAACGAGTGTGTATCCAGAAAGCTAGAACTGTTAAGAGCATATAGTTAGACTCAGCCACATCTCCTGCTTCACTTTTTTTATAGGTTGCTAAGTAAGTCATAAACTGGTGAATTGGTGATCATGCTTTCTCCTTCCCCAGTCTCCATCTGTCTGTCTGTGTATCATCTGTCTATCTATCTATTGGCCTATTCTGGATGTCTTGGGCTTTTGAATAAATACATTTTAAAGTTTTTTTTTTTTTTTTTTTGCCTCAGAAACAAACTGAAGCATCCCTGAGTGGTGATGTCTCTCCAGCCAGCTTTGGATACACAGATCCTTACAGAAGGGCTGGGGCTGAGGGAGCTTTTACTCAGACATTGTGTGGTGATGAGAATGAGCGGGTGAAGGTAGTCAGAGAGAACTGCATGACTTAATCTTAGCTCTTTAAAAATGTATAGCCATCTAAATTATCCTTTTATCTTACTTCTGTGTGAGTGTATCATACTGGGCAAAATCAGGGCCTTGCTAATGGTCACACAGGGAATCCTTCCCGGGCCACTAACTCTTCCTTGGACACAGACTAAATGATTTGCCTTAATTTGTTGAAGCCACTCCTCCTGCTCTGTAGGTGCCTTTGCTAAGTGGGACTCCTCGAGGTACAAGCCCTTCACCTGGGGACCTACTCAGGCCTTCGCACACGTGACTGCTCTTTCAAGGCTGCAGTGTCCGCCTGACTCACATCTCTCTTTTCTCCGCAGGTCAGTAAGATTGTGTCAAATGTTCCTCAGCTGGAGTTTCTAAACCTGAGTTCCAATCCTCTGAATCTGTCGGTTCTAGAGAGAACATGTGCTGGGTCCTTCTCGGGGGTTCGCAAACTTGTCCTCAACAACAGCAAAGCATCATGGGAAACAGTGCACACGATACTTCAGGAATTACCAGAGTAAGCCCAGCGAGCATGGGGGAGTGGGGCCATGTTGCCATCTGTGTCTCTGCATAGAATGTCTGCTCATC
Source organism: Alexandromys fortis (assembly GCF_014885135.2). Classification (NCBI taxonomy): domain Eukaryota; kingdom Metazoa; phylum Chordata; class Mammalia; order Rodentia; family Cricetidae; genus Alexandromys; species Alexandromys fortis. Next base: position 1,154,809 of record NW_026068059.1, on the reverse strand, counting down.
TCTCAGCCCAGAAACTCTAGAGCTGTAGGCTGAATGGAGAAAGGTCAGAAAAATGAAGTCACTGGGGTGAGGGTGTGGGGTGACCTGCTCATCTTTCCAGGGGCATAGCTTGGACACATGGGATGGCCCGTGAGAAGCACTTGCCATCCCGAGCACCTCTTTAATCTTCTGATTGTCCAATTTAAGAATTGCTTTAGCCTTTTCTTTGGAAGAAAAAAAAATGTGTTGACGTTGAGATGACTGGGCGCCTCTGTAGGCTGATGCAGAGTGGATCTGCACAGAAAGCAAGCAAGCTGGAATTTCTTTGATATTTCTAAGTACAGAAATGATCCAGGCTCCCAGGATCCGGCCTTACACCACTCACTGCACCTGAGTTCCTCACTGTTAAGTTAATCAGCTTTCTTCACAATGTACAGCTTCCAGTATGGCATTGAATTAATTGTTCTTTGAGACAGGGTCTCATGAAGCCCAGGCTGGCCTCACACTCACTCTGTAGCTGAGGCTGGCATTGAACTCCTTATTCTCCTGGCTCTACCCTTTAGGTGCTAGAATGACTTGTGTGTACCATTAGTTGTGGCAGTTGAATTAACTTAAATTCAGGTGCCACTTGCTAACCATGTGACCTTTGACATCCCCTTAACCTCTTTGGGCCCAGTTTCCTTGCCTGTGAAGTGAACACCATTATATGTTCCTGGGACAAGGGATGACACAGGGTAGGGATATGGTAGTTATTGTTTCTGTTTATAAACATTTCTCCACGTTTTCTGGAATTTTCTTCTGTTGTCTCTCAGCTTAATTAAGTCTGTCTCTCCTTGGAAGCCGGGCATTCTTTCCTGTGTCGTAGACTTGCACTTCAGTTTCATTGCTCCAGAAGACACTTGTTCTAAGAGTTAGTGCCGCATGCTCTGGCTTTCAGTTAAGCACAGGACTAACCCAGCAGCAGCTCCTAGCAGCCTCTGTTGCTTCACTCTGGATTTCCCTTCCCAGAGATACACTGTTCTGAGCTGCAGGAAAACTCATTTATATTTTGTCTGTGATACAGCCAGAGTCTCACATATAGTGTGATTGTTTATTTTTAGTTTTTAAGACAGGGTATCACTGAGTAGCCAGGCTAGCCTTGGATTGATGCTTTTCCTTCCCCATCCTCCTGGGGTTCCTGGCACTTGCGTCCTTTAGTTACTGAATGCATGGCGGTGTGTCTGAAGGGAAAACTCAACTGCTCTAAACAATTGGCTGTTTCCTTTCTCTCTGCAGTCTGGAGGAGCTCTTCCTGTGCCTTAATGACTATGAAACAGTGTCTTGTCCTTCTGTTTGCTGTCATTCCCTTAAGCTCCTACACATAACAGACAATAACCTCCAAGACTGGACTGAAATCCGAAAGCTCGGTGTAATGTTCCCTTCACTGGATACCCTGGTCCTGGCCAACAATCACTTGAATGCTATCGAGGAGCCTGCTGACTCCCTGGCGAGGCTGTTTCCTAATCTGCGATCCATCAGCCTTCACAAGTCAGGTGAGGCACAGGCTTGCCCTCGTTCTGTGTCGGTCTGCTCAAGTTCATGATGGAATATAATAAAAATGTGTTCTGTTCATAACTATCCTGGTAACAGGGTAGGTTTTCATGTACCTACGGTCCACTTAATTTAGGACATCATTTTCTTCATAAGTAATAAGTGTTAAGGAGCATAGAATTATATTCACAATTTATATTTTATACATTAAAAAGAGTCATAAAGAAGTGAAATGATATTGATGATGTAGTTATTAAAAGACAGAAAAGAATTATAAACTAGATCATTTTACATAGATGCAGAGTAAGGAATCCTGGTCTGGCAGCCTTTTTAAATACTCATCCATACATTCTTGATTGTCACCTTATTGCTGCTGTATCCTGTACATTACAAGAATGAATATGTGTTAGTGATTTTTATTTAAGACCAGCTTTAGGTTCACGGAAAACTTAAGTAGAAAGTACAGATGGTTTCTCATGTGTGAACAACCTGCCCCCATTTTGTACCTCCCGCCCCCACTGGTATGTTTGTACCGTGCCCATCAGTGAGCTGGTTCTGACATGTCATGCATCTGAGAGTCAATAGTTTCCCTTAGGGTGTACCCCATGGGCTTTGAGAAATGAGCAGAACAGCTCCTCCATGTGGTGCGCACAGACTGGCTCAGTGCTCTCCCGGTGCCTCGTGGTCCACCTGTTCCTCCCTCTAATGCTGACATGCTCTGGTCCTCTGTTGTCTCTGCACTTCCACCTCAGCCACAGTCATTTATTCAGAGTCACGCCATGTGGTGCTTCTTTAAATAGGTTTCTTTCACTTGGTAATTCGTATTTAAGCCCCTCATGCCTTCTCATCACTTGAGAGGTCCTTTCTTGTCAGCCCAAAATGATATTCCATTTTCTAGGGGGCACCATAGTTTATCCATCCTCTGCTGAAGGCTTTGATTTACTTTCCAGTTTGAACAACTATGAGTAAAGCTGAAACCATTTGTTCAGATTTTCAAGTGGGCATAAGCTTTCAGTTTGTTTAGGTAAATGATAAAGGTAAAACAGCTGAATCATACAGTAAGATTGTACTTAGTTTTGAAAGAAACCTAAACTGTCAAAGCAGTTTACCAGCTCTGCATGAAGAGTTGTGTTGCGCCACATGCTTGACAGCATTGGGTGTCGGCAGTGATGTATGCTTTGACTTCTAATAAGGGTCTTGAATTGAAAGTTCCCTAACTGCCAAACGGGGAATAGCCTTTCTGTCCGCTTACTTTTCCTATGTTGTCATCTGTGAAAAGGTGGGTTTAGGGATTTTTTTCACTTTTAGTTATAGTTAGGTTGTTAGTTGGATTGTCATTGGGTTGAGATACTGTTCTTGGGAAGATGAGAGCAAGCACTCCAGATAAGGGACTGACCAAAAAAAAGTAAGATACCATCAAAGTCCAACTTGATGAACCAGTGAGTTTTCTTGGGGTTATTTATAGAACTATGGGCGAGAGATTACTTACAGGAGCAGAAATTGCACAATGATGGTTGTATCAGCAAACCCACCCAGCATGAGTGACAGTGCACAAAAACTGGAGACCTGGAGCACACTGAAGAGGCAAATCAAAAAGGTGGACAGTGTCCTTGTCCAAGTGGATCAGTTGGTCTTTGTTATTTTCTAGGCAATCTGACTAGTCTCTACTTTGTCCAGGCATGTGGGCTTGTCTGCCCTTGATTCTCAGCAGTCTTTACCATTTATATTGTTGGGGAGGGAGGGAGGGAGGGAGGAAGGGAGGGACGGAGGGACCTAGTGAATCTAGTCAGTTTCAGGAACTTCCTGAAACTAATGTTCAGTTGTTTACTTCCAGTCTTAGGAGCATCCCTACAGCGTTTCATGCCACTTAGAATGGTCTGTTGTTTCCCCTTTCTGTAAACATTCTGCCTTAAATATTTTCCTTCAAGATAGACAATTTTAATCTGGAGGAAACTGCCACACAACAGGTTGAACTATTAGTTGGGTTGTAAATTGGATTTTTGTTGGGTTATTATTTGGATTGTTGTTCGTTTGATATCTGAGTTAATAGACTGTTAGTTGGGTTTTTAGGTTGTAGTTGAATTGATTTCAATGCTCTAGATTGAGCCTAGGGTCTCGTTTGTGCTATCTATCAGTGACCTATATTTCTTGCCTTCTTTTTACTTTTTATTTTGAGATGAAGTCTCACTAAGTTGATCAAGTTAGTCTTGAACCTATGACCCTCCTTTTTCAGCCCCTTGAGTAGCTGGGAGAATAGATTGGTTCTACCAGACCCAGCTTATTGAGCTTTAAGAGGTCTTGTATGTTTCCTTCAATGGACTTTTGTTAAATGTGTCTTTTGCAAAAAAAAACTTCTCCCAATCTGACTTTTACTCTCATTTTTAAACCTAGCTTTCTTCCTAGTTCTTAAAACAACTACCTACTTAAAAATAACTGTGACTTAAAACTGAAAAAGATGAACTTAGTTTAATTCTCCATAGAGGTTATGATGATGAGTAGGAAATGCGTCTTTTCTGAACATTACACACACGCCATGGCACACGTACGGAGGCCAGAGGACAACTCGCAGAAGTCAGCTTTCTCCTTTTACCATGTATGTCCTCAGGAACTGAACTCAGATGGTCAGACTTGGTGTCAGGCACCTTTATCTGCTTAGCCATCTCACTGGCCCCTAAAAACGCATTCTAAAAGCCACGATTTTGCACATGGAAGCTTTTTATTTCACAGCTTGACAGCCCTTGACATAACTCTCCTGCATCTAGGTAGACGCACCCACTGGTAAGAGAAGAGGACAGCTGTGACTTGAGATAGTTCTGTGCCAGCGTCCTCATGTGTCCTCCCTCTGACTTCACCCCTGCTGCAGGGCGCGGCAAACACAAAGCAGTTACGTTCTCTGAAATGGATTTCCCATGGCCACTCGGTCTCTCAGGATGTCGCCTGTGTGTGAAAGCCTGTCTGACTCGGGAGTCAGATGTCGGCTTGGGTGACACACTTGCCCACGGCCAGCGAGAACTGCAGTCTAGAGCTCAGCTTCTTCCCCTCACTACTGCTCTCCTTACTTCAGGGTTTGGGGTTACTGTCCTCATGGGTCGGGTTGGTTTTGGCAGTGATCTTGGACCCATTTTCCTGCCCCCAGCATGAAGGTAGCACGAAGGTAATAAGTCTTAGTTTCTAGCTCTCTGCTCTTGTCGTGTGTTAGAACACGTTAGGGGAAAGTTTGCCCTGCCACCATCACCTCAGAGAGTCGCAGTCCATTAGTCTGCGTCTCAGTAAAAGAGGTCAACTGAGTCACTTTTCAGAAAAATCACAGCATGCACCTGTTTACTGAAACCGTGATGACTCAATTAGATGCCGTTGTAGTGGAACAGGAGATGGGAGCGTGTTGAAGAACCAGGCCCACCCTCTCTGTCCTTCACAGTTGAGCTCACAAAGATGGGAGAGCTCTGGCAAGTGGGTTTGTTTGTCGTTTATGTTGCTTTTGGCAGCCCCTTACTATCCTGCCTTAGCTGCCCTTGAACTCCAGATCCTCCTGCCTTCACTTGAGCAGGTGAGAATCTAGACACACAGCAGAGCTCTTTTCCAGGGAAGTTACTTTGAAGTTTAACCATGTCCATTCCTGTATCCTTGGAAAGGGGCCAGCTTCTGGCTGGCTGTTTGCACCTCAGCATTTCAGGAATTGCTAGGTAACTGCTTGGCCATCTTTATCTTCTTCCTTTTGCTCTTTTCTGGGTTTACCTAAATAATATCCTTTTTTCCAATTAGGTTTGCAGTCATGGGAAGATATTGACAAACTAAATTCCTTCCCCAAGCTTGAAGAAGTGAGATTGCTAGGAATTCCTCTTCTGCAGCCATATACCACTGAGGAACGCAGGAAACTGGTGGTGGCCAGGTATGTTATCCTGCTCCCTCCTTTGCTGCTTTCTGAAGGGGCCTTAAAGGGCAGGATACTCTTTGGGGTGCTGTGCATTGTCCCATCTCCTGAGCAGATTGTGCTTAAGCTGTTTCTGTAGCACTTAGGCCTGGATAAGAAGAGGTGTAATGGCGTGAGCAAGGCCTGTAGCTGTCCTGCCCCGGCCACTTTACACCCTTGTAAATAGATGTTTTCTCTGTTTGTCTTTAAATGCTTAGAATATTTGAAAGCCCATTTGGGGTGATGAGTGAAAGCCTATTGATGTAGAATCATCTGCTGCAGGTGTCCTTATTTCCTCTAACATAGTGGTCGTGTAAAGAGCATTTATACCTGGAAATGGAGCCTTCTCAGTACGTCTTTTCTTCTTGAGAATCTATCTCTTGGTTGACTTAAGAAGCCTGGCTGTTACCGTCTTCCATGCTCCTGGCTTTTTCTGTCTCTGGTACTATCTCTGCACATTGCTGCAGCTTCCCTCCAGTGTGGATGCTCGTATGAACCTTTAGCAGAAAGAAGATTTAGGCTAAAATGAAAAGAGCCCCAGGGCTTTGCTTTGCTCTCTGTGTGCACCCCAGGTTGAGCTCTTGAAGGATGGGCAGTAGGCTTTGGGGTTTCTGCAGAAGAGGCCTCCTTAAGCACAGCATTGATCTTTTGCCCAGCTAATGCCTGGCTCCATACTCCCATGCCCGTACTTCTTACCACAGTCAGAAGGCTCACTGTTCTCTTGGGAAGCCTGAGTCTTGTGGTAGGCAGGCTTTAGGCTTTATGTTCTTCACACAGTTCATTTACAAGCATAAGATGATTTGTGAGTTATATATTCATTTTGTACTAAAACTACACTTTGAACTTGTGCTATTTAACATGGCAGCCACCAGCCTAGGTGGCTATGAACACTTCAAATAATGCCTCGGCTAATTTGAAATATAAAACAGACACTAGATTTCCCCTAGTTCATGAGTAAGTGACTACAGAAGAGCTCATGACTTCTTAAAATATTGATTACATGTGGAAATGCTCATATTCTGGTTATATTATATTAAATAAAATATATTGTTACAATTTTACCTTTCTGCTTTTTAAAATGGACTAGAGAGATGATTCAGTTGTTAAGAGTACTTGCTGCTCTCCCAAGGACCTGAGTTCGGTTCCCAGTACCCATATCAGGTGCTGTACAGCTTACCTATATCTCCAGCTCTAGAGAGCCTGTTACCCTCTCTGGGTCTCTTTAGATAGCTTCACATGTAAGTACATATACAAAGACAGACACGTACAGGAAAAAAAAAGAATAAAAGCCAATTTTATTTTTATTTTATTTATTTATTTATTTATTTTTGGTTTTGCGAGACAGGGTTTCTCTGTGGTTTTGGAGCCTGTCCTGGAACTAGCTCTTGTAGACCAGGCTGGTCTCGAACTCACAGAGATCCGCCTGCCTCTGCCTCCCAAGTGCTGGGATTAAAGGCGTGCGCCACCACCGCCCGGCTTAGGCTTAAAAGCCAGTTTTAAAGTGGAGCTACGGGGTACTTCCGCTACAACACTGGGCTGCGTTCATCACCTAAGGTGGACAGTGTGACTTAGAGCCATGCTCTGAAATGTTAGGTTTGAAACATAAGGTCAGCATCATATCCAAAAATACAACTGTCTTTATTTCATCCTGTTGATGACGTCACTGTGTGTCAGTCTTCACGCAGGAACAAGGCCCAGCCAACTGTGTCCTTTCCAGCCCCTTAAAATGTCTTTATTTGGCTTTCACTTATAGACTGCCCTCTGTTTCCAAACTCAATGGCAGCGTTGTCACCGATGGAGAACGAGAAGATTCTGAGAGGTTTTTCATCCGGTACTACGTGGACGTCCCACAGGAGGAAGTGCCATTCAGGTAAAAAGCTCTCAGCAGGCGCAGTAGAGTGCCAGGCCAGGGTCTGATCCTCTGGTACTTGGACTTAGAGAGAAAAGGAAGACATAAAAGCAGACTTATTTTATCTTCCTTTTCATAGTTGCAGTGGTTTTCAACCTGTGGGTCATGACCGCTTTGGGGGATCAAATGACCCTTTCACAGGGGTCACATGTCAGATATTTACATTATGATTCATAATGGTATCAAAGTTACAGTTATAAAGTAGCAGTGAAATAATTCTTTGGCTAAGGCTCACTGCAACATGAGGGACTGTATTAAAGGGTTGCAGCGTCAGGCAGGATGAGAACCACTGCCGTGCATCCTCTCCATTCTTCTGTAGACAAAGGGCTGGTATCTGGCTAACAGCTGTTTTCCCGCACCGTGCTTTGTGTCACCAGTTTCTCTTCTCAGAGCACGAGTCGTCTGTCCTCAAGCTGTGTGCTGTGTTTGCTTTGATGTGGCTGCTTCTGCAGATCGGCAGGCTTGGCAAGCGAGGAAAGGACTGGAAAGTGGGCTCTCGAAGGGATGCGTGTGAGTGGCTGCATAGGAGGAGTACCAGGCCGAGATAGCATTGTCTGAGTTTGGGGAGGACATTCTGGCTTGTGTGAAGAAGGCCCTGTAATACTCCAGAGATAAAGGGAAGGATAGAGGGTGCAAAAGAAAAGAAAACCCCAAAAACAGTTTTCCAGGTGTGGACAAATAGAATTGCTTGCCAAAAAAGTTCCATGCCTCCCTTATGTTAAGAAAAAGCTTGGGGGGTAGGAGGATGACTGGGTCATTTAGAGCACTTGTTCTTGCAAAGGACCTGGGTTCCTTCTGACTTCCTAAGGTACCAGGAATGCATGTGCCACACATACATGTAAGCAAAATACTCATACATGTATGTTACAGGATATTTGATAGCACTGTGAAACTCCAAGACTGTGTTAATAAAAGTAAGCTTGGATCGGGGGCGGAGCCAGTGACTAGTTGACAAGAATTGGCCATTGAGAGTATGGAGGACTCAGGAAAAAAGATACACACACAGGAAGTAGTAGGGAGGGACCTAGAGATTTGGTTGTTGGGGGCGGCTTTGATTTGGAACAAGTGGAGAGATGTTTCTTTTGCTTGGTTGCCTGCCAAAAAGAAAGGTCAGTCAACTGGTTGCTTTTCAGTTTCTCTAATCTAGCAGGTTTTGACTCCAACATCTGGCTCCCAAGTCTTTATTGATAAATAGAACAATAGAAACTTAGTTAAAACCTACATTTAGGGGCTGGAGAGATGGCTCAGCAGTTAAGAGCATTGCCTGCTATTCCAGAGGTCCTGAGTTCAATTCCCAGCAACCACATGGTGGCTTACAACCATCTGTAATGAGGTCTGGTGCCTTCTTCTGGCCTGTAGGAATATACACAGAATATTGTATACATAATAAATAAATAAATAAATATTTAAAAACAAAAAACCTACATTTAGTGGCCATGGCCAAGCCTGTGTTGGTGCTGGCAGGACCAGGAATCCCGCCAGGCCTCATTCCAAGTGGTGGCAGGGCACAGATGGCAGTTAAAATCAGTAGATTCAGGTGCAACGACTAAACCGACAGAAAAACAATACATATAAATATTAGAAAGGAAAGAGAGAAAGAAAGATGCTCAGTGAGGTGAGTATGCTTGCTAAGGAAGCGTGAAGACAGTTAAAGTTAGATGCTTAGTGCCAAGAGGTATCTTAGCCTTCTGGGGAAATAGGAGGGGAAGACAGGAGAATCTGAAGCCCTTAGGCCAGCTAGCTTTATGTGCACAGTGGAAAAAGAACAGTGAGACACTGTCTCAGACAAGGTGGAAGGTGAGACAGAGGCTGACCTCTGACTTCCACATGCACACTACAGCACATATGCACCACATCCACGTACGCAGATACAAACACATTCAAGAAAGGAACAAAGAAAGAAGCTATCCTTGAAATATTAAAAAGAAAAGAAAAAAGAAATAGCTGGGCACGGTGCCATTTACCTGTAATCCCAGACCTCAGGAGGTAGAAGAGATAATAGGACCAGGAGTTCAGTGATAGCTATGGCTACATAGAGAACCCCTTTCTTGGACAAAAGAAAAAAGAAGAAGGAGAAGAAGAAGGAAAATAAGTAGGAAAGGAGGAAAGAGGAGGAGATAAACTAGGTTTGGTAATTACATCTGTAATCCTAACATTAAAGTGTTGGAAGTTCAAGGCTATCTTTGGCTACATAGTTTGAGGTTAGCGAGGGCTAAATGTCTTAAAACAATCAAACAAAAACACCACTATGAACAGTCAAATCAAAATTGCAAAACCACAGCAAGAAATCTTCAAGAATAACAGGAACCCTTACTAGAACCAAGGTTCAACCGAGCAAGGTGGACGTGGGGAGGGATGTGAGGCAGGTTAGTTGAACCGTATGTCTACAAATACTCATGATTCTGATCCAGTCTTGCTGGGTGGAATGCTTTCTCCTCGAATGAGTTAATATTTACAGACTAATATTTGTGACATAAAGTGGTGGTCATTTTGTAGGGCTATAAATTTGCATAAAGAACTCTATGGTTGTTTAGAAATACTTAAACTCTCAAGTATTTAAAGTATTAGAGAAATAAAAGATTCTCAAAATAGCTAGCTGGGGGGGTTTTATTATATTTTAAAATAAACACTATAATATGAGGCTTAAGCTAAATGAAAAAAAGAAAGAGGTTTAAAAGGTGGTCCATGGCTGGCAAGGTACTGATCAGGTCCATGGGTGACGGTGTTCACCACCAAGCCTAATGGTGGGAGTCTGACCTGCGGTGTGGAAGAACACAGCCCAGTCCTGCATGTTGTCTTGTGGCCTCCACACACATCATGGCATGAACACTGGCTGGTGCACCCAGGTGTGCTGGCTGCTTATGTTCACTCACACACACACAGGAGTACACACAGAAAGAAGGTATATCTTAAACTTAAAATATGGTTCAGCATCTATTTTCCTTTGACTAACTTACTAATACCTGCAGATACAGCCATGTAGGTGCAGATTGACAAAAGGAATAGATTAAATTATTTTCTGCCCCTAATGGTGTAATTATCTTGAAGTGAATTTATTCCTCTGTAATAGTGTTCTACAATGAAAGCCATGGAAATCAACCTTGATTAGTTTTAATCAGCAGAGAAATGCTTTATTAGGATTTTGGGAAGAATTGTTAGTCAGGAACCAAGAGAGGCATTGACAACCACGGCTTCAGCTCCTGTGTGATGCGGCACTGTTGTCTGTGGACATCATGGTGCTGGGCACTACCTCTGACTCCTCCAGTTATGTCTTTGGCCAGTGATTTCTGTCATTTAAAAGTCTATATTAAGTCCCTACTATGTACTAGTAGCTTTGTAGAGCTAGCCAGTGAGGATGACCAGGACCCTCCTGTGTGGCTCCCATTCTAATAGCGGCTTTCATTGGCTTTTACTTCGGCCCCAGACTGACCTTGAACCTAGGCCTTCTTGTCTCTGCCTCCTAAGTATGGGAACACAGATGTGACCACCATTCTTGTTTTAACCACCATTGTTCTTTCTAGAAATTTTCCTGAACTGCTTTTGAGAGTCACTGAAACATCAGATTTTTGGTTGTTCATTTTGCTTTTCTATTGGACAGTGCTGAGGATAGAACCCAGGTTTGCCTGGTGATCTCTCTCTTTCTCTCCCTCTCCCTCTCCCTCTCCCTCTCCCTCTCCCTCTCCCTCTCCCTCTCCCTCTCCCT
>NW_026068059.1:1100541-1143773 GCF_014885135.2 Alexandromys fortis | reverse complement strand
CTCTCCCTCTCCCTCTCCCTCTCCCTCTCTCTCCCTCTCTCTGAGGTACATCTCCAGCATCCTGATCTTCATCACACTTTCACCAAAAGTAGCATCTTACTTCTTAATCTTTCCAACATCTGTGTATTCCTTTTCCCAGGTGTAAGAATGCCAGTGTTCATGCGCATCCTCATTGTGGTCCTTGTGCAAATGGCAGTGTGTTTCTAGATGGATAGCCCAGGTCTAGGGACCGCTGGGTTTAGTGCTAAGTCTTGGACCTTTAGGTGACATCCATATTACTTTTACTTTTATACCATGATACAAGTTGGCTCAGCAGTGAAGTTGACCACTCTAGTTTACCTTTTACAGAATTATGGAAAATGAGAAAGAAGTGGGAAATAAATTGAAATTCGTAGGTATGTACATGCGCATAACAGTGAATCAAATATAAATGTGGATCGATACTGTTAAACACTGATCCTAGGCCACAGTTGGCATTCACTGCTTTCTTCCATTGCTGCCACCCCCATTTGCTTATAACTCTCTTTGACTTCAGGAAATACAGCCAGAGCCAGCAGTTTCTGTTGGAGTCTAGTTTTACATATCTGTGCTTCCTTGTCTGGAAGCTCTCCCTCTCGGCCTGGTAGTATAGAGAGATGCTAAAGAGAGCTACCCTCTGGATTCCATCCACGTCTAAATGGGACTCCTTTATTTCTCCTGACACTTAATAACCTCCCTTGGCTGACATTTCTACAAACATTTTTGGGCGATACATTTGGCCTGGCATTGTTTAGAAATAGAATGGGTAGCTATGAGGTGCATTTCCAGGGGGATGTTGTTCTGAGGACTAAGCTTTGAAACCTTATAAAGCTTGCCAGTATAAAAGCTGTTTGCTGGATGGGCTCAGGGTCTGGCATGCACTCGGCTGGCAGCCCTTGGGGTCGCAGGCCTACTCCGACTCAGGAAGAACTGGCATTATTTTGGCCCAAGTGAAGAGGTCAGTGGAAATGTAAGGAGAGTTACCAGTCACCAAGTCTGTATGGTAACTGTCTGTGGTTTTCTCAGTTTAATGCTGTAGTAGAACCAAGTTCCTAGGCTCCTTAAAGTGATCCTAAAGACTCCACAATCCACTCAATGCTGCAAAGGATTCACACAGACTGTTTACTTTAATGCATTCCTTTATTCTTGTATAGGTATGTGTATATACATGTGTATGTGCGCACACATGCACGCCAATGAATATGGAGACCAGAGATTGCCATCTGCGGCTTTCCTCAGTTGCTCTCCACATGATTTTTTGAGACAAGGTTTCTCATTGAAGCTAGGGCTCAGTGATTTAGTTAGACTAGCTTGCAGACAAGTTCCAGGAGTCCTCCTATTTCAGAGATTATAGGTGTGTGTATATAGATATAGATTATATCCCTGACCTTTCACAGTGGTGTTTCGGATCTGAACCTAGGCTGCAGGCTCTGTACTGTCAGAGCTCTCTCTCTCCAGCCCCTGACACAGACTATTTAAGGACTCTCCCTTCCTTTCTACCTCTTTATCTCACTATGCCCACTTTCCCATCCACTAGCGCTTAAGTGCCACCGCTTGGCTACTCCTGTCTTTCAAATGGACATGGGTAGACTAATTCCAGTCCTCTGCCTGCATCTTGGGCTCCTCTTAGAGTAAGAAGTCCTTCTAAGGTTTCGTGAATAGAAGGTGTGTAAAGGGCCGTGTGGGTGACAAACATGATCACTTGTGTTATTCTTGTGTCGCTCAAGGTTTTGAATTTTTGCACACTGTCTGTCTGTCTGCCTGCCACATGCATGCACACATACTTACACACACACATACACACACACACACATTTGGCATCTCAGCTTCCATTAGCCTAGACCATGATTAAATTCACCTTCTGGTTAGCCAGCTGGATACACACTGTAACTGCTCTCAGCTGCTAATGGAGGCTATCAGATTTGAGACATTTTTGGCAAGTTCTATGCTAACAGGGCCAGCAGAAGCTAAAAGTGACCTTTCTTCCTTGGTCTGAGCTCACAGGCTCTCCTTGTATACTTAGTTCTGATAGTCTGTCTTCTCAGTGACCAGAGTTGTGTTTTGTGATTAACATCTCTGAGTGTGCCCTGATCGGATGCTAACTGGTCAGGATGTGTATGTGGACGGTCTTAGTGCGTGTGATAAGGGGATTTTAATGAATCAGACTCATTATTAAGCATGGAAGGCTTACCATGTTCGCAGGGACTTTCAAAGCCTCCATACACCTTCATTCCAGCCCTCTCTTGCCCTCTTTTCTAAAGATATTTTACTTTATAGATTTTTTAAAAAATTATGTGTAGGCGTGTGTGGATCTGTATGTATGTGGGTTTGAATGTGAGTGCAGCTGTTGGTGCAGGCAGAGGTGTTAGATCCCCTGGAGCTGGAGTTGTGGGTAACTTTGGGCCACCCAGTGGCAGTGCTAGGAACTGAGCCATGGTCCACTGCAAGAGAAGCTTGTGTTCTTCTGAGCCATCCCCCTCCCTCCCCCCCCCCCCCCCCCCCCCCCTTTCGCACTCCTCACCTTTACTGTCATCATCTGATTATTATAGACTTTACTAGCTTGCAGTTAAGAAACAAGGATATAAACTCTTGTATATTTTTTAAGGCTGCCTTAGCTGTTTTGTTAGAAAAATAAAGAATTCTTTCAGGGAGGGCATGAATTGGATCTTTATTATGTAGCCCAGGCTAGCCTCAAATTCATGTGATTTAAATTAATTTTTATTTAAGTATGTCAGCGGATGAGTTGTATGGACACCTATGAAGGCCAGAAGAGCTCTTTGATTCCCTAGAGCAGGAGTTAACAGGTGATTTGTTAGTTGCCTAACAAGTGTTCTGAGAACCAAACTAATCAGGAAACATTCTTAACCCCTGAACTATCCCTCCATCCTCTAGCTGTGAATTCTTGATGCTCCTTCCTCGGTCTTGTGAGTGCTGGGATAATAAGCATGCACCACCATGCCTGACTAGATTGTGTTTTGAATAGTACCTGCATTTCAGTCTCCTCCCCGGGCATAGTTTATGGAGATCTCACCTTAATATCCTTTATTTAAGCCCATAAGCTAATAGGTGCTATGCCTCATGGCCTTGGATTCATAAACTCCTCATTCTTGGCAGTACTGTCGGTCACCCTGAGCCTTGCACGTGACCAGGGTGATAATTAGTCCTTCCACGTCTCCACCCTGAGGATTTAAGAATGTCTCTGTGAGCACTGATATGATACCCACTGGCCACTCCCAGGCAGAAACCAAGCACAGATTGCCCTTCATTACCTGAGAGGTCATTGCTTGTAATTCATCCAATCTCTGCTACTGATTTCTTAGTGCAAGCAATAGAATCAACTCTGAACAAGTTAAGTCGGGGAGGAATTTAGTAAGAGAATAATAGACGTTGTGCGGCTCACACAACTGACAAGAAGATAGAGAATTATATCTGGGCAGGGTCAGTGGAACCCATGGCCCAGCCAGGATTTCTGTATCCATACATGAGCATGCTTCTGATAGTGAAGGTCGGACAGAACTCAGCCTGTGTCATGCCACCATTGCCATCAGACCTTTGTAGCCATGCCCGTGAATCCTCAGATCTACATCCGCTGCCAACAACCTCTGAAGGAACTAGAAAAATGACTCAGCAGTTAAGAGTGCTTTCTGCTTTTGCAAAAGACTCAACTTGGTTCCCAGCACCCATGTGGCAGTCTGGAACTCTAGTTCCATGGGATCTAATGCCCTCTTGTGACATCCTTGGGCTCTTGCACACATGTGATGGACACAGAAGTACACACAATCTGTCATGCCTGCATCTTTGCCTAGTAGTTAAGATTTAAAATGACAGGCGTATGTCATTTTTTCTCTTCTAGTTTTTGGGGAACATAGAATATCTTCTCTTTACTGTTTGCACATTTTTTAGCTGCTTGCATCTCATGTGTTTTGAGTCATCCTCTTTCCTTGATGCCATAATCAGAAGTAAATTTAGATATAGATAGCCAAAGTTGACTTCCATCATCCACTACAATGCATATTCCCTAGTAGTTTTCATATTTATTTCTTGGTGGATTTTTTCAGCAAATTTTTTGAGCCCTAATGATATGTCAAACCATGTTATACATTCAGAAAGAAACTGTAGGTGTTCGTGATGTGGCACAGCAGATAAAGGTGCTCGCCACCAAGCCTGACAGCATGGGTAGCATCTCTGGTACCCACATGGTGAGAAGAGAAAACTCTCCCGAAAGTGCCTTTTGTGCCTCCGTATGTGCCATGGCACCCGTACCCGCAGAATAAATGAATGTAATGCAAATTTTAAAGTAGCAGTAGTGGCATTTGTGGTTGACAGCTGGAGGAAGTGACGGATAATAGTATGTAGTCCATGTACACTCAAGTGCATAGCGCGTATAGTCCACCGTCACTGTGATTGGGAGCAGTGATACATGAGCAGAGCATTGGTGCTGGACTCGACTCACCCTCTTCTCTTCCAAGTTACCTAATTACCTCTTCCTAAAGCACGGATGTGGCACACAGCCCTATGGAAGCGTGACTCCTGAGGTAATCTACTGTTTGTACTGAGTCACAAGGGCTTTGCTCTCCTGGAAGGTGTGTCCATTTGTTCTGGAGAAAATATCTCTTTTCCTGTGACTAAATCTGTTGTTGTGTTGCGGGGAGTGGTACTCTTAAGTCAGCGTCCAGCTCAGTTTCCTGTACCGACTTCTTCTAAGTCTCCTCTAGTAACACGGTTTCCTGTCCTGACTTGCTCTACAGTCTCCTCTAGTAACATGGTTTCCTGTCCTGACTTGGTCTACAGTCTCCTCTAGTAACATGGTGTCCTGTCCTNCTCTAGTAACATGGTTTCCTGTCCTGACTTGGTCTACAGTCTCCTCTAGTAACATGGTGTCCTGTCCTGACTTGCTCTACAGTCTCCTCTAGTAACGTGGTTTCCTATACTTTGTACTTTTGTCTACAGTCTCCCCTAGTTTCAGTTCCCTGAAAACCTCTCTCTGGTTTTCTTGCCTCATGTTATTTAGGCATATGTCACTCTACTCAACTTAGACATCAGCAAGGAAAGAGACCCAGGTTGTCTCTGAGTGACACATGAAGGGCCGGGATGCTGAGCTGAGGGTCCCTTAGGTAGCAGAGCTAACCTGGTGACTCGGTAGCTTTCTTCACCTCTGTTTGGTTGTGATCGATCATCTTACCAATGAAACTCACTATGGACAACCCAGAGATTTACTGAGTCTGTTTTCCTACCCCAGAATGAAATGTTTAGGGCACTGAAGGGCACCATACATCAGTGTTGTGAGCGTGTCTTGTAAGAGTTCAGTTATTGCCTACAGGTACCCAGTTACCCTTTTCACTGCCCTCTCTTGCTGGGTGGGGCCTCCTTGCTATGGTGCTTATGGTGAATAACTGGCTAGCACGAAACTGAGCCATCAGACAGCGACGGCGTGTTTATTTACTTTGTGAAACAACCAAAGAAGAAAAGCCTTTGTTCTCAGAGTCTTGGCCCTTGAGCATCCTGGTGTTTGCTGGTCAATAGGCCCGTTCTTTTAGAGCCTTCCTCTGTGCCTCATCTCCCAGTGGCTCGTGGAGCAGTGGTATACTGTTTCACAGTAAATCGAGTGTGTGCTGCAGGTGGCTGGAGAGATGTTCTCTCCTGGCTGGTCATGTTTCAATTACTGGATTCTTCTGCCTCACTAGGAGAACTTCTAGGAATTGACTCTAGATCCTAGCCCCAGGGTTCAGGGGAAAGTTTAATTTATTTACTGAATATTTGCTGCAAACCAAGTGGCACTGGGCCAGAACTGGGGGGTGCATGGGCAAACAACAGTGTCTGGAGAGACTTGCTTTAGGCCCAAGCTGGCACTAGCTTTCCTTGCTGGGTCCTGACCTCTAGAGACTGAGTTTCCCAGGCCTTTCCTCTTTAGATTCTTCTTTACTGCATTCATCCATTTCATACCATTCGCCAGTCCTGTGTCTCTGAATGGCCGCTGTGTTGCGGTACCTGCCACAGTGGCCTGTCGCTCAGCTACAGACTAGTGTATCCAGTTATCTGCTTGATTTATCACTTGGATGATGAAGCAGAGAGTGTCAGATTTTGATGTGCTCCCTCCACACCCGATCCTCCTCCCCTACATCCGCTCCTCTGCCCACTCCTCGCTCCTCTGTTCCTGCCCTAAGCTCTTGCAAGAGCTATGGAGTCACCCACGATTTCGTTCTCCTTAGCCTTTATCTAGAGCAGTGGTTCTCAGCCTTCCTAACGCTTCAACCCTTTAACACAGCTCCTCATGCTGTGGTGAGCCCAGCCATACTCAGTGCTACTTCATAACAGCCATTTTGCTGCTATTATGAACATAATGTAAATATTTTTGGAGACAGAGCTTTGCCAAAAGGTTGCAACCCAGATTGAGAACCACTGATCTAGACCATCTGGGTTCTTGTGTTTTTAAGTTAGACTTTCACGAACTAGCCTTAGATGGCTTGTAATTTCTGTCTGCCATGTTCTTGCATGCCAGTCCATGAACCCACCAGTTGACAGAAACTCAAGTGTGTGTATATTTCAAACGACAGAAGCAGCAACCTGCTTTCTGACTACCAATGCATCTAGTAATCCTCTTTCCTCAGGCTCTGGCACACGTGTTCTCCCCCTCTTCCCCTCTCAGTTTGGACTGCACCAAGCAGGTTACCTGTGTGGCTTTTTCCTCTTCCTTTCACCTTACTTGAGAGTCCGTCTTTGCATGCCCTAGCTAAAACAGCACACCTTTGCCTCCTGTAATTCCCTTCACTCAGGTTGGTTTTCTCACCAACACCTGATTTACCTGATCATATTGTTTGTCGGTTTGTAGTTAATCCCTCCATCCCTCCTACATGCTGTACTGTCAGCTAGGCAGGAGCAGCAGGTCCCGACCAGTGTCTTTCTCCCCAGGACCTAGAACACTGCAGGAATTAGTAGCATCACTGCACTTGGAGCGGGTGAGGAGGATGAGGTCAGGGAAAAGACCATCCTTTCCTAGAAAAGGTTTGCATTAACCTAATGAAGGTGAGCAGAAGATTCTGCATAGTGTTCTCACATAAGTAGTGAAAGGTGGAACCGGGGCAGTGCTGGCCCTGGTGGGGTAGGGGGAGCCGGGGTGGGTGGCTTAGAATTTAGCTGTTGTTTTCCTTACTGTGAGTAGGAAATTGCTGGAAGTTGGTGTGTATGGGTCTGTTCAAAAGGTGGGCTTGGGTTCTGGTTTCAGGGAGGGGCAGAGAAACCCGGAGACCGAATTAGTAATGGAGACTGTAGTAAAAGAGGCCGTGTATTGGGCACTGCAGGTCTTTTTAGAGATGCCCACGTTTGGCTGAGTTATAGAATTCCGTCCCCGGAAACACATTGCATGGCCCTACTTGTTTTCAGATATTTATAGTGGCGACTCCTCCAGGGGATATAAACATCGTTCAGGGAGGCAGGAGTCTCTGCGCTGACGGCTCCTGCACGTGTGTATTATTTTTATTTTGCCCTTTATCAGATGTCTGTCACATTGCTTCTGCTTACCATTTTCCCTTTATCTTGTGTTTGCTTCCTCTCTCCATCTCCTCTGAGAGATGGGAATTAAATTGCTGTTTTAGTCCTGAATTAATATGTGGCCCACTGTTTAATTTTAGAGAGAGAGAAAAAGGACAAAAGGCGGCAACTTCCTTTTGAATATCAGCATGCCATGTATCTTTGGGGGTGCAGTGACTTCTTATTTTGAGCACAGTAGGGGGAAGTAAGTGATTTGGGGTGCCTTTTTTTAGACTTTAAAATTTCATATCTCATCCATGAGTTGTAAGTGCTAACAGTTAACTGTTAGCTGCTGCACAGAGCGGTGCTGCCATCAGAGCCTGCAGAGGAGCCAGAGGGGGGCTTTCTTAAGCTAGTCTTTGCTCTGCAGCCCTTCCAAAGCTGCCCGCCCCCAGGCTGTGTCCCAGGAAGGCTTCTTTACCATATCAAGGATTAGGCGGCCAGTTCCTAGAGTGCTTACTTAGTTGTCACCAGTGGTATGCTTTGTGAAGTATGGAGGGTGTTTTCCTGCTAGAGACTAATGGCTTTTCTTAGCTGAGCTGATTGTATCTGCCTGTGATTGTGAGACAGGGCAGCGGGCTGTATTTGGACACCATCCTGATGAAGGCCCGTTTTGTCTCCCAGGCTGGAGGAATCCTAGCACACTGTGTCCGTTACCTCATATTCCTTCCACACAGAGGGCCTGCTGTTGTGAAGAACATTCCTCCCCTGGACGCGGGTCTCCTGGGGTTCTCTGCGTTGCCAAGCTCCATCATCCTCTGTCAAGAGGGTGACACAGCACTGCTCACCTTGGGCTGGGAGTCTGACGAGAGACAAAGGGGCTTTCTCCTCCCCGTTCCTTGGAGACCCTCTGAAATGTTAGCTTTCCCTGGAGCTTGCAGGCTTTGTCATTCCAATTACCTAGGACTTGGTTTTGACTTCTTGCCTCTTTCCCAGCCTGGCAGGAGGTAGCTGCCTTCCTATCTTGATAGCAGTTAGAGATGAGCATTCTAATATACCTGAGAGGGAGAATGAGCCTCCCAAGTTCCCTGGTCTTGCAGACATTGGCTTTGCTCTATGAACTTCAGCTTTGGCCAGAACAAGTAGCCAGTTATCTTTTTCGTGGTTTTTTTAATGAAAAATAATATTGAAAAATACTAAGAGTAATAAAACACCAAATTTCCACCATTCAGAACTGATGAGGTTAATATTTCT
The DNA here is from genome assembly GCF_014885135.2 of Alexandromys fortis. Classification (NCBI taxonomy): domain Eukaryota; kingdom Metazoa; phylum Chordata; class Mammalia; order Rodentia; family Cricetidae; genus Alexandromys; species Alexandromys fortis. Next base: position 1,135,034 of record NW_026068059.1, on the reverse strand, counting down.
CATTATCTTTGGTTTATTTTTAATTAAGAAGAAATAATATTGCAGAAAAGAAAATGGGGCTCTTTTTGCCTCTCCTCTCATCCTATTCCAGGAAGCAACCAGAGCAAGATTTTTTTAAAGGTTTTATTTGTGTGTGTGGGGGGGGGGCGTGTATGTTCACATGAATGCAGGTGCCCACAGAAGCCAGAAGAGTTTGTCAAATCCCCCTGTTCTGGGTGGTTGTGAGCTGTCTGATGTAGGCACTAGAACTGAACTCAAGTCCTCTGCAAAATAGTAGTAAGTGCTCCTAACTGTTGAGTCATTTCTCCAGCCCCTTGTGCCGATAACTTGATGTGTATCTTCTTAAAACCACCACCAAAATATAAAGTAGGGTTTATATTTCTGTGGAAATGAAGTATCTTCCTATGGTCTGTAGCATTTCCGCCTGGTCTTTTCAGTTGTATTTTGTTGGAAACAGGACCCCCACCCCCCTCCAACTTTCCCACTTTATCTCCCTCCCAACTTCATTTATTCTATTCTTTGTTTTTTACCTTAAGTCCAGTTGGTACTGGCAGTATGCATAGGTGTGGGGTTATCCACTGAACTGGTACTCCCTTCTCCAGTGGCTATGAGCTGCCAGTAGCTCCTCAGCTAGGGGTGACATTTCGTGAGTTCCTCTCCCACCTTGATGCAGTTTGACTGGCTTGAAGCCTGTGCTGGTCTTGTGTGTGCAAAGGTAAACCCCTCTTTCACCAGTGTTTTTCAAATTATTTTAGTTATGTAGGGCTGTTTGTGTCCCATGAAGCCTTTAGAACTGTAAGTTTCACCCTGCAGAAACTACAGAGCACAGTGAGTTTGTTGATATATGTGGGGAGAATTAGCATCCTGCCTCTGCTGACTGCCGTCTCTGTGGAATGCAGAACGTTCTGTGTCCTTCACAGGTGCTTTCTGTTTCTCTCACAAATGTCTTACACAGCATTGTTAAGTTCCTTTCTAGGTTCTTTCTTAATTTTTGTTGCTCTTTCAAATGAAATCCCCTTTTCCATTTTAGGAAGGCCAGTGAAGGCTTTGCATGCTGGTCGTCTGTCTTTCCTAACGGCACACGGAGTAGTTCATGTTTACTTCCTTGGGGAGTTCCTCACACACAGTTATCTCCTCAGATAATTTCTGTGCTGCTCATTTCTTTTTCTGGTGTGATATTAAAATGACAGCAGGCTGGGCTGTGGCTCAAATGGTAGAACACTGTGCCACATGCATGGTGGAGGCTCTGACTTCATCCCTTAAACCACCCAGACGGAAAGGCAGTGGAGGAAGCCATCCAGTGATCCCCTTCCTGTTTGAGGAGAATGTATCCAGCCTTCAGTGTGAAGCCTTCTGACATGAAACTGGACTTTTACTGAGTTGAGATAGTTTTATTCTTGACTTCCTAGGGTGTTTCTTTGGTCATTGAATAGCACCAGGTTTTATAGAATGGTCTTTTTGCATTTGATTGTCGTTTTCTTCCTTTAGTCTGGATTTAACAATGTGTTTCCTTTGCTGAACCATTTTTGCATTCCAGTGTTCAGCTAGTTATAGACTAAGAAATATTCTTTATAAGCAGGTAGGATTTAATTTTATGCTATCCGGAATGTTCCCATTTATTTTAAAATGTAGAATTGGTCTGTAATAATCTTCTGCTCTTCTGGTTTTTAAGTGTTGTACTAGCTTTGTAAAATGAGCTGGGCTGGTAATTTCTTATTTTTCTAGTAAGTATTTCATTTAGCTTTAAGATTCCATACTCACAGCAGTATTCTTATGATCTGTGGGCTATGTGTCTCAGTTTCTACATTGCTCTGTTTTCATTGTGAGGACAATACTTCCTCATAAAGTCTGGTGGAAACTTACAGCAAAAAGCGTATCTTTCTATTCACGTGCTTGGCAGCCATGAAGCACGTAGTTCCCAGGCAACCGCTGGCAGCGGTTTCCTAACAAAAGCCACTGCAGTTGTGCTGAATTTCTGTATGGAGATGGTCACAAAGCAGTTGATTCGGTGCTGCTGTACGCTGACGCTGTTAGTATGAACCCTAGTGAGAGCCCTGCCATGTGGAAAGCAGGCACTGATCATCGCCTTTCACATTCTAGTCATGATGTTTGCTTCTGCTTTTCCCCTTTGTCTTGGTGGGTCCTATTAAATGATTACCTTATATCTGGATCCATTTTAGATTTTAAGAAATTTGGGATGTGTGTATATATGAGTGTATGTATGTGTGTGTGTGATGTGTGCGCATGTACAGGCCCGAGGACACTGGGTATCCTCCACTGTCACTTTCTACCCTATTTCTCTTGAAATAGACTCCAGCTTCGCCTAGAGTTGGTGACCAGCTAGCCCCAACAATTCCTGAGCCCCACCGCCACAGTACTGAGGTTAGGCAGTATTTACATGGGTTCTGCTCTCCGTTCAGACTGTCATGCTTGCCTGCCAAGCACTCTTATCCACTGAGGCATTTTTGTAGCCCTACATTTTCTTTTTTAAAAACCGATTTATTGCAATATAACTGACACGGGGAAGTACATTTTCACCCTTTTTAGTTTATAGTTCTGAATTTTGACAGTCCCATTATATAACCTCCAGCACAACCAGAATCTAAAATTCCCATCATCTAAAACATATTCCTTCCTCAGCCTTTTCTCCTGACTCCTACCCTCTGTCAGCTACAGCTTGTTTGCTGGGCCTGTTTTTTTTTAATTAATTTATTTATTTATTAAAGATTTCTGCCTCCTCCCCGCCACTGCCTCCCATTTCCCTTCCCCTCCCCTCGATAAAGTCCCCCTCCCCTGATCAAGTCCCCCTCCTTATCAACCCAAAGAGCAATCAGGGTTCCCTGTCAATGGAAGAATGGATGAAGAAAGTATGGAATATATACATATTAGAGTACTATTCAGCAGTAAAAAAACAAGGACTTCTTGAAGTTTGCATACAAATGGATGGAAATAGAAAACACTATCCTGAGTGAGGTAAGCCAGATCCAAAAAGAGGAACATGGGATGTACCCACTCATATTTGGTTTCTAGCCATAAATAAAGGACATTGAGCCTATAATTAGTGATCCTAGAGAAGCTAAATAAGAAGGAAAACCCAAAGAAAAACATATAGGCATCCTCCTGAATGGGCCTGTTGTTTTGGCTTCTCTAGAATAGTGTACCACTGGAATCTGTGCCATTTTTAGCCCCTTTTCATTGAAGCATTTAGGATTAGTTGTAGTTTCGTGGGAGGTCATAGCTCCTTAAGAAGGGGTTTTATGCCATGACTAATGTCCATACAGATTCCTTAGAAGACCTGGAAGAGTAGACCTCAGCTGCCTCTGTAGGCTCACCTCTAGAATAATGCCACAAAAGTGCCTCCAAGGGCACTGTTCCTCTGTAGTGACCTGGTGGAGGGGGTGCCTATCTCAAGCTCTGTCCTTGGTGCTTAGCTAGTCACCTTAGTTTGACTTCCAGATCAGCAGGAAGCCGCCAGGCTGTTGACTCAGAGAAGGAACCTGACTTGCACTTCAGTTTGGTAGTGAAGAAGCTGCTATCCAGACTGTCCCCACGCTGTGTGGCTGTGTGTGCTAGATTCGTTCAAGGCTAACTGATAGTGGTGGAAGTTAAATCTCATCTGCAAGGGAATGTGGGAAATGTAGTTTTTATTTTTTTAACTCTGCAGTCTAAGAAGGCCAACCAGAAGAGATTCAACAAATATAGACATGTATTGAAAGAAAATGTGTGTTAAGACAATTAATAAGAGTGACTTGAATTGATAAGACACACGGGCAAGGAAGCAATAGGTAGATTAACACAACATTTAGGGGAAAGAAGAATTAAAACATGTTAATTGATTGGACGAAAGCACTGGCAGAAAGAGACACAACAGGAAGAAGCTAGACTGGCTTTCAGTGTTTGGCTAGAGTAATTGGATAGTTTTCAGTGCTGTTTTCTAAGACATGCAAGATTGGAAGAAAACTAATTGGGGGTAGTAGTCGGTTATTTCTGTACATGGTTGATCTTGAGAAATGTGTAGGACAGTACAGTGTCCCAGCATAGGGATCATGTGATTTCTAAATCCACTTCCTCATTTGCAGCAATGAGGCTGGTTGTTCTATGTGGGTATAGCTTAGCTTATAGTAATGTTTATGCTTGAAATTGTTTCATTTGTCTTCAGTGTCAAGTGAGTCTAGAAATACAAAAGTTACCATTGTTAAGTTTTAGTTTCATATTTAAGCAGGCTCCGGTTTTATTATTAATTCTCTAATCCTGCTATTGCCTTTTTTCACTAGAAGAATTCATGGCAACTCTATTCCCTCTGTCCTTTCTCCTAGCTAAAATCATTGCTGCACAGAATTGGGCTAGGGACAGTGGCCTTGGCTATTCCTTTTTAACCTGCTTGTCTGGTTGGCAGTGGTGGCACCCACCGCTTCTCTCCCTCCCACCCCACACCCCGCATCTGTTCACCATCTCCTTGAACTCTTGGATTTTGTACTTCCATTCTTCCTGCGTCCTAGACCGCAGTGCCTGTGCGTCCTTTCCTCTCTCCTCTGGGTGTGCTTGCTTCAGATTGCATTCTGCCTCTGCCTTTTTAACCTCTTGTTTCTTCCCTCTCCTCCTTTTCCTGGGATATGTGCTTCTGTTTCTGTGGCTGATGTAGTTTTTGTTTGGAAGTGGACACTTCTCAGGTTGCTGAAACCTGTCGTGTGTTAGCTTTCCTTGACCCCTTTGTTGTTGCCTCTTCTGTCCCTTGTAGGCAGAGTTTGAGGGTGTTCTCTTGTTTCTACTTTTCTTTAGTCTGGAGGGGAAACATGTCTTTAAGTTGGGTCAGCTCGTTTGACCATATGGCCTCAGCTGCCATTTTTCAGCTTCTGATGCATATCACAATGTCTCTGCTTGTGTGAAGGCATGCGACAGGAAGGCATGGGGAAGGTTTCAGTGTGGAGCCTTCTGCAATCTCAAGTCCTGGTGGTTGTGGTCATAGTGTGTGTGTGTGTGTGTGTGTGTGTGTCCCCTCCTGTGTTGTGATGGCTTGGCCTTTGCTAACATCCTGACAGTGGACAGCCAGCCAGGCTTCTGATCCCTAGGCCTTTCTCCATCTTGGTTCTTCTGTACCATGGCTGACTCCTTCATTCCTTGGCCCTGTGTTTTCACTGAGGAAGACTTTCTCTCTTTATCTTCTTTCTCTGCAGTGGTTTCCACAGTCTGAAGATCTGACTTGATCTTCTATCTCCCACACTACTGAGCTCTGGGCTCCATCTGAAAGGTTTTGGCCATGGGGTTATGCCCCATTCTTGTGTTGCTGCTGATGGTGTGTGGTTTTGGGTTTTGTTTTCTTTGTTTTAATCTGGGCTCGAGCACTCGAGACAGTTCTACAGGCTGTCACGTCACACCAGCACTGTCTCTAAGTCCCTCCCAAAGACACTTCAGTTGTAGGTTCTAAGGTGTGTGTGTGTGTGTGTGTTACTATTGTAAGCTCCAAAGATATAATGCCATTTTTTTGTATATGAACTTAGAATGTACAGGGCCTTACTCACTGGTTTTATTTATGGCCGTCCTTCAGGTAGGAAGGGCAGGACGCAGCATCCTACACTTGCTAATGAGGAAGCAGATCCAGAGGGCTCGGAGAGCTGCAAAGTCATCATGTTAATCACAACTCAGACTTGAAAGTCAGGGCCTGTGCTATTTCTGCTCCGCCCTGCCTCTCCCTCCATCTCGCAGCACAATGTCTTACTGTGTCATTAGTGTTCTACTAACCTTTTTATGACACTGATCATGCCGAGGAGAAGCCAGAAGTAGAGTGGGAGAGCTGGAGCATCATGCTACGTGACTGTCAGGTTCTGATCCTTGATTAACCTCACCAAGTCTTAGTTACAGCCAAACTCATGGTGGCTTTCCCCCTCTCTGTAGGAGACTGTCCAAATTCCTCCATCAGCTCAGACTTCATTCCCTCAAGGCTGGCAGTAGCTACAAGAATTTCTGTGTAAGAACTTACTATTGGGGACCCTGTTCTCACCGCTGGAACTCACTTTTCTCTTAATGTGCTTGGCTTTTTTATCTCTGCCCCGATGACAGAACATCTTTATTTATGGTCTCTTTTTCCAAGAATGATCCTTTCATAAACTCTTGTATTTAGCTGGGGCCAGGCTGGAACATTCCAACAAAACTTCATTAAAAGAGTTGGATAATAGCTGAAATACATGGTATTGTTGTTCTATAGATTATGGCTTCTTGGTACTTGGAGAAACTGCTCCCCTACCATCCCCCTGTATTACCAAGAAACATGTGCTTAGTTAGGCATTTTCACTTCTCAGTGCTAACACCCAAGAAAAGCACAATCTGGGGAGGGATTGGACTCTTCCCTGTTGCCTCTGCAGCACCTGCTTCTCTAGGTTGTTTTCTTTCTCTAACTTTTTTCCATCCCCAATTGCTTGAGAGAGGGTATCATAGAGCCAAGGCTGACCTTGACCTTGCTACATAGCTGAGGATGACCTTGAACTTCTAATCCTTCTACCCCTACCTCCTGAGTGCTGGGTGACAGGTGTGCAATCACTCTGCTAACTGACATTCTCAGCCCCTCTAAGCCTGTTTGTACATAGCAGATGCATGGGGCTCATCTTTAAGAGAAATGCTTCTCTCCACAAGCTTGTGGTTTTCCTTTGGCCTCAGTACAGCGCAGAAGCCACAGCGGTCATTCAGTAGCTAGCTCTGCATGTAGGAAGAACGGGACAGTCGCAGGAAAAGATGAGAAAAGATGGTGTGAGCAGAGGTGTAGTTTGCTTGTGTGTTGTGAGTGAGTTGTTGAAGGTGACACTGTTCTTTTTATACCGTAGGTATCATGAACTCATTACAAAATACGGGAGATTGGAGCCTTTGGCAGAAGTGGACCTAAGGCCCCAGAGCAGCGCAAAGGTAGAAGTCCATTTTAATGACCAAGTAGAAGAAATGAGCATCCGTCTGGACCAAACAGTAGCCGAACTGAAGAAACAACTCAAGACTCTAGTCCAGTTGCCCACGAGCAGCATGCTTCTGTACTACTTTGACCACGAGGCACCCTTCGGCCCCGAAGAGATGAAGTACAGCTCCCGAGCTCTGCACTCTTTCGGCATTAGGGATGGAGATAAAATTTTTGTGGAATCAAAAACAAAATAACCTCTACCAGCCTTGTAAAAACTCACATAAGGACTTCCTGCAGGGTGTTTGTTTCCAGTGTGTTTTTCTTTAGGAAGAAGGACATTTCCGTTTCGTTTTGGTTTTTATTTGGCTTTTGAAGGGGTTTTGTATATTTTCTTCCCGTAGAATGGGATTGGTTTTGGTATTTTCTACCACAGATTTCTTCAGCTCAGTCAGCAGACCTTGCTGCATCTCCAGTCTTTTCTCTCTCTCTCTCTCTCTCTCTCTCTCTCTCTGTCTGTCTTTCTCTCCCTCTCTCTTTCTTGAAAGATGACAGAGAAATCACCGACTTCTTACTGTGTTGCTGGGGTTTGTCAGCCTTTCCTGCTAGGCTGGAAGACAGAGTGGTGCCTAAGAGGGGTGGTGCACAGTGTTCAAATCCAGAGATGGGATCTTCCCTGAAGGGCCAGCACCTTCCGTCCCTGTCTCCAGTCATTCTTTTCCTCTTCCTCTTTTCCTTTCTGGGCTCCATTTTTTCACTCTGACGTGCACATACTTACCTGTTTTATTCTGTTTGTAATTTACTTAGTGGGTTTTTTCCCCTCAAATTTTGTCTCCCTCCCCCCATTTCCCATTTTAAATACTTTTGAGTGTTTTAAGCATTTTTCAGCCTGAATCTGATCTCAGGAACTCCATTAGGCTTTTAAAGAGAAGTAGGTGAGAGTTAACCCAAGGAAACATGCCGTTGTCCTGGAAGCATGGGCAGAGGGCTCTAACCTCTCTGCTGCCGCCCCTCTGAACGCCCGTTGTGCATTGACCAGCCATCACTCCCATTACGTCTTTTCTTTCTGCTCAGTGGTTGTTATTTCCTGGCAGCTTTGCCTCATAAGCTACTGGAAATAAAGTACGAGCCTGGACAGTTCTGGGTATATACTCCGTAGCAGAGAGTCAGCCGATGGGCGGCCAGGCCTGTGTGAAGGAGGAGGTGGAGGGATTGGAGAGACCGAGCCTGCTGGCTCTCCTGCCCTTGTTGCACATCCGAAGCCCTTGTCCTTGCAGTGTCATTAAAAGTGAGAGACTTTAATCAAAGGGAACTGTGGTTCCCACCTTTTTCTTGGGACTTTGTGATGTCATAATTAACAGTTGTTTTGTATTTTATTTTATGTCCTCTGTGGATGGTTTTTGCCTAATTGATGAGTGAAGTTTGAGTGTCACAACTGCCCGGGTTTCTTTTGCAAAAGTATTTAACACCAGTTCCTTGCATACTCTGGAACCTATCTCTTTGGCCTTCCATTCTTTGTTAGTTAGATTTAAGTCCTTTCTTTAGTATAGAGATTTTTTTTTCTAGTCCACTGGCTACTGGTGGGAGGCAGCAGAGGATCTCAAAGAATGCACCTGTTGCCTAGTTGGTTTTGTGTTTGTTTGTTGTTTGATTTTGGTCTTTATTTCTCCCCATTGGCTTTTCACCTTTGTTATAGGGTTCCACCTCTCCTACAAACTTAGTTTCTTGTAAACTCCTTAGGGGACTCTGATGACTTCTTCACGGGTGGGGAGTTGTGTTTTCAAGTTTCCTCCGCCATGGGGCGGGTGTTTGTTCTCTTGATGCACTTCAGGTTCGGTACGTCTAAAGCTATTGATCAGGCCTACGGACGCAGGCCGGCTTCACCGCAGCGCTAAAGGTGAAAACCAAAGGGTTTAGAAAGATGAGTGCGGCCAGCTTCCCTGCTGCAGACTGTATCTCAGAATCCTAAAGATGAGCAGCAGGGATCCGGCCAGTATAGACAAGGACAGTTATTTTGCAATCGCATTTTCTTGACAGATTTTTTTTTTTTTGGAAATAAGAAAAGTGTGGCGACAGTGCACGAAGATGAAGACTGGGTGCTTTGTGTGTGCGCGCGAGTGCGGAGGGGTTTGCGGGAGAAACTCATGCAGACTTTGCTTTCGTCGGCCTGGGAAACAGATGCACTCTTATTTTTGAACTTTGGAGCCACTTCCGTCCCACGGCAGAAGGCAGAGTGAGCACTTACACTTTGGTCATAAGTGGAATGGTCACAATAAGATATTTTATATATGACAAAGTTTTACGAAATGCTTTTTTACTCTGAGACCTGTTTCTTCTGTTATGACAGAACAGTGTTTATCTTCTGCAGGCCTAATCCTTTATTACAGTTGCATGTAAAGGGAACTTCTCATCCAATAACTGATGTAGGTATTCTAGGGCATTGTAATTGGTGGTTTGAATAATTGCCGGATCATTTCCAGTGAAGAAAATCTCAGATACAGTCCTTGGGCTTTTAGAATTACAGGAATAAATGAGAAAAGCTGCTTGAGCATGCGTATTTACAGACTTATTTGGGTGGCTGAGTAAAGAGGCTGCTTTTGAAGTAAAATCGGTGCTGTGTAGACATTTATAATTTTTTAGAATTTTATTATAAGCTGTTATAAAATTATTTTTATAACAGATGCAGAAGGAGGAAAGAAAAGCCTGTGGACCTTTGAGTCTGCACGTCACTCACCATGCTTGTCTGTCGTTGTCTGTTTTAATGTTGACTTCATCAGATTGAGTGGGAGCATGTTGACAGGAGGCAAACGCTGTCCTCACCGGTTCAGAGGTGTGCCTTCAGGCATCGCAGAGAGAACATGCCTTCCTAAAGTCGAAATTCTTTTCAGTTGTGGAAAAGGAAAGGAATAACGCAAAAAAGAAAGCCAAACCCAAATCAGGAGTCTTGGCTTTGGGCGGAGCTGCTAAAGCTGTGGTCCAAATGGATTGGGTTTGATGGTTGAGATCTCCTAGATTCTGCAGCTGTAGCCATAGATGCATAAGAAAGCAGCAGAGGTGATCACCATGGGAGCCATGCCACTAATAGCTTTTCCTAACACAGTGTGGCTCTCTGCATGGCAGCGTAAGCCCAAGGGCAGGTAGACCATGACTCCAGAATGCTCGATAGTTCTTACGCATCGTCATTTCTGTTTATGAATTTGACTTTTCCCTTTATGCCATTTAAGACCGAAATGCAAACAAACTGCTTTCAAGAATGCCCAGAAGCTCTGTGTCCCCAAATGTTATTGTGAACTCTACTGTTTTTCATAGGTGCTTCCTTAAAATGTATGTTTATTGTAGTGACAGAGAGGGACTGGACTTTCAGGCCCTTTACAGTTGTATCCTGCAGTTAATGGAAATATAAATATATATATATATTTTATTTTAGAATATAATTTAAACATGAAGGTCTATTCTTTGCACTTTTTATTAATATATATAGAAAGATAATCTTTAAAAAATTAAAAATCCAAGTCCATTTGCTTCTTGTGTTCTGGATGTTTCTTTTGGAGGGTCGGGACAAAGACGTGTGATCATTTTTATACAGATGGACATCGGTTCTGGAATGCCTTCTTGGGAGGAGTGGCTTAAGCTAGTAGGAGCCTGGCCATCCTGCCAAGTGTAATAGCAATTTTGCTGAGGCTGAAAGAAAATCTCAATTAAAATTTTTAAGAAAAAAAAAAGCTTTTACTTTCTTGTTAACAAATTTTAGGTTTCCAGCACATTTTCTACACTGTTTTGCTTTTGTTTTTTTGTTTTGTTTGTTTATTTATTTATTTATTATGTATACGATATTCTGTCTGTGTGTATGTCTGCAGGCCAGAAGAGGGAACCAGACCCCATTACAGATGGTTGTGAGCCACCATGTGGTTTCTGGGAATTGAACTTGGGACCTTTGGAAGAGCAGGCAATGCTCTTAACCTCCAAGCCATCTCTCCAGCTCCCTTGTTTTTGTTTTTATCCTTTGGGGACAAAGCTTTCTTACTATTCAGCACCCTCTTTATTGAGTAAGAGTGAGATTTTCATTTTGGTGAAGTACAAATTTGCCATTTTTCTTAAAAACATTGCCTCCAGGTTTGGGGCATTTTACCCTTATCTGTTCATCTATGATTTCTTGGTAAGCTAGTAGGAATTAGCATTTTGGAGAATTAAGGACCAGAGAGTGTGCTCCCGTACTTAAAAGGTAGTGCCCATGAAGTCCTCTCGGTGCTTCATAAGGGCGTGGGTGTCCTCTGTTTAATCGAGGTGAGGTCTGTTTCCTGTTCAAAGAGTGGATGCCCTCAACTTGGGTTAAAGCCTGTCTAGTTACTGTCTTAGGGGTTTTAATTCTGTGGAGAGACACCATGACCACGACAACTCATAAAGGAGAACATTTCCTTGGGAGGGCTGCTTACGGTTTCAGAGGTGCAGTCTGTTCTCATCGTGACGGGGAGCATGGTGGCAGGTAGGCAGACGTGCTGCTGGAGCTGAGAGTCCTTACATCTTGATAAGAAGGCAACAGAAAGTCGACTGAGAAACTGGTTGGTATCCTGGGCATAGGGAAAACCTCAAAGCCCACCCCCACAGTGACACACTTCCTCCAACAAAGCCACACCCATTTCAGTAAAGCCACACCTTCTAGTAGTGCCTCTCCCTATGAGATAATTGACAGCCAATTTCATTCACACTACCACAGTCATCCTTTATTTTTGGGTGCTTAGAAGGTAGATTTGCATTCAGGCATCCAATTGGTTTGAAACCACTGCTGCTTCCTCCAGGTACCCCTAAGGTCACTTGTTGCTCTCCAGCCCCTCTGGAACAGAAACTCCCATTGGTCTTCCTGTTGACTTACTGAGGCAGGCACTGTTGTGCCGGTTTTTCCCCGGGGAGTGAAATGGATGCACAGATAGGTTATTTAACTTGTCCAAAGCAGCACCGTGGGCAAATGGCACTTGGCTCCAGAAATTGACAGCTGTGTGTAGTGCCTTGGTCCTCAGCCCTCCTTCCAACCCGCACCTCCATTGTTAATCCTCGTGTCGCTCAGAACAAGAGTCACTGGTGTGGCTGACAGTGCTCAGGCCAGCTTCATAGACCCCGGTGTCAACTCCAGAACTGTCACTTTGTGGTTGGTGGCTAGCTACTGAGATTCCTACTTCTCTGAGAGGTCATATTGGGTGCTTGTGATTGGCGCTGTCGATAAAACAAAATGAACCTGTATGATGTCAGGAAACTGCCAATTCGGTTTTTCACTCAGGTCATTCTTGGTTTCAGTATGGAGCCAAAGGTGAGAGGGGCACTCGTTGCAATTGAGATTAATGTCAACCAGCATTTATCAAGGAAGGGAAAATATGTTTATAGCCTGGTAGGGCCCTTTTGTGGCTGCCACTGCCATTGTTCCTCCCTTGCATTCAAGAAGGAGCTGTGTGAAGCATATAAATATTGCCTACAAAATAGAGCTGGGTTATCTATTCTGGCCTGCAGGAGCTGAGTCTCTCAGGCCAATTCCAGTGCAGTTTGAATTTGTGGAGTCCTTCACAGCCACCCCTTCCTCGGTCACTTCAGGTAACACAATCAGTGTGTTAAGAAAGAACAGTCATGGGAGGGTCAGACATGAAGGAATTAGAGAGGAAAAATGCCATGGGCAGCTGTCTCCTTTACTCAGGAAATACAGCAGGGGTGATGTGAATTGTCTCGGTTGTATTAAAATGCTTTTTTTCTAAGTTTCATATTTTATATTACAAAGAGACAACATTAAGATGTTTAAACATGCCTTTAATCCCAGCACTTGGGAGGCAGAGGCAGGCGGATCTTTGTGAGTTCGAGGCCAGCCTGGTCTACAAGAGCTAGTTCCAGGACAGAGAAACCCTGTCTTGAAAAACAAAACAAAAAAACAAAAAAACAAAAAAAAGTGTTTAAATTTAATATCAAACAGGTGACTTCCACTAGGTTCAGGACTCCAGCAATGTAAGTGAGACATTGAAAGGCTCCCATTGTAATATCTCTACTGCATCTTTTGTTCATTTCTTGTGTCTCCCAGAGTTTACACAAATAATAGCAAATCCGAATATACATTCTAGCTGCTTTGCTCTTACACTGCCAAGGGTGCACATTGTGTGCTGTCAACAGCCTTGCTTTCTTTGTCCATGGAGATGTCTCTGGGATAGGATGTAGGAAATCATCTTAGCCTCTTTATACACTGGAAGTAATCATTGTATGAACTGATGTATTTGATGGGTACTTTATTGTGTCCCTCTCTCTCTCTCTCTCTCTCTCTCTCTCTCTCTCTCTCTCTCTCTCTCTCTCTCTCTCTCTCTCTCTCCTGCTTTCAGTTTGTTGCCAGAAGCAGTGCAGGTCCTTTTGTGTGTTTGAAAGTGTCTAGAGACTACATTCCCATGTCTGGGGCCTCTGGATCAGAAGGTGAGAGAGTTTGCAATGTTGATAGATATTATCAAATTATTCTCCAGTGGGATAATACAAAATTAACATATAAAGGCTCAGGCAAGGTGGTTTGCTCCTTTAATACCAGCACTTGAGAGCCAGAGGCAAGTCAGTCTCTGTGAGTTCAAGGCCAGACTGGTCTACATACTGAGTTCTAAGCCAACCAGTACTACACAGTGAGATCCTGTCTCAACAAAACAAAAGCAAAAGAACACAAAGTTGCAATGGTTTATTATTTGGCACAGCCCTACAGAGTCTAAAACTTTACTGTGGTTGAGCTTGGGTTTTTGGCAGAATTCACCTTCCCAGCCAGGCTTTGCAGCCCAGGCACTTGGATTCAACACATGACCGATGCCACATGGTATCAGGCCCAAGGGAGGAAGGTTTCATTCTAGCTTAGATTTTTTTCAGAGACTTCAGTCCAATCAGCTCTATTGGTTCTGAGCTCTTGGTGAGATAGAACCTCACAGTGCAGGGTGAACATGGCAGAGAAGAAGCAGGAAGGAGCAGGGGCAGGATAGACCCGCCCACATCACACTCTTCAGCCAGGCCCCACCCACCACGGTCTCCACAGACGCTCAACTGTCTATCAGATGCTGAGTCTATCAGTGGGTTAGACGATGACATCAGAGCTCTTCAGACCCAGTTTCTGGAAACGCTCCCAGGGACATGCCCAAGTTGGGCCTTACTAAAGTGAATGTTTCTCCGCCACATCAAGTTGGCATGTAATCATCACAGTGAGCCCACGTCACCTGGCCTAAGAACCATTGTTCTCTGCAGCCTGGCCTGGGAGGATTTATCTCTGCCACAGAAGGCGTAAGTGTTACCTGTGTCAAACAATGTGTGAGCACTTTTTCACCTGAGTGCCCCTGGAAGTCGGGTCGCTCACCCTGAAATCCTGTGTTTTTTGTTTGTAATAAGCTTTAGTCAGAGCAGACTCTTGCCTGCCATTTAAGTGTCTTGTAGAGAATCCGTGCTGTTCTTTGAGGGGATGGAGAATATAGTGAGCCTGTGCCCTCCAATCTCAATGTGCCTGCATGGATATTAGAACAAAGCTACTTCTGAGCTTTTAGTTGCATGAATCTACTTGGTACTTCCTGTTTTAGCTGCTTAATTGTAGCTAGGAAGATAGCCCCATGGTACAGGACTTGCCTAGTGTGTTTGAGGCCCTGGCTCCTTTCCGATATCACAAATTAATAATGAATTCTTTGCTTATACACACTTAAGTTGGTTTCAGAAAAATCGCTAAAATTTCAAATATGAACATCTTTTGTTATTGAGCCTTTAGGGAGTATTCTGATTCATAAATAAACATTAATAAGCATCACTGTGATTTTCAAAGATCCAACATCTTATTTTTCATATGAATATTGGCCCAGAATATACAGCACAAATGTGACTAGAACAGAAAGAAATAGAACTTAGGGGAATAATAAATTTTGGAAATATTATTGCGTTTTAAAACTTTGTTTGCAAGGATGGAAAACTGAGCCTGCAAGATGGCTCAGCGGGTAGAGGCGGTTGCTGTGCAAGCCTGGCAACCTACATCCAAAACCTAGATACAAAGTTGAAAGGAGAGAGCTGGCTTCCCAGAGTTGTCCCGTGACCTCCGTGCACACATCATGCCCGTTCCGTATAGCAATAAAGAAAATAAAATTACTTGGATGTGGTGTTGCTCACCTTTAATCCTAGCACCTAGGAGACAGAGGCAGGTGGGTCACTGTGAATTTGAGGCCGCCCTGGTCTACATAGCACATGCCAAGCTAGCCAGGGTTACATAGACCCTATCTTAAACAAACAAGAGGAGAAGCCATTTGTTTATATGAGTCTGCCATCGTCTGGGAGTCAACCCAGAGGACCTGGAGTGAAGATCTGAAGGCAAACAGAAGAAGTGTACTTCTAGAGTGAGACTCTTGGAGGTCATTCGGTGTGTGTGTGTGTGTGTGTGTGTGTGTGTGTGTGTGTGTGTGTGTGTGTAATAGTCTATTATGTAGAACACACACCCAGAGGAACACAATTGTCTTTTCCTCCATCACGCCATCCACTTTGAGGATATTCTAGCACTCTAAATGCATGTATAGTCTTAGATAATAGTTGCCTCAGCTAGATCTGGGGGCGTTGGGGATGGCCCTCACTAGTCACCAGGGAAGTGGCAGAAATAAGTGTATTCAGGAAACACTGAGTTTGTATGGGGTTCAAGGCACCAACACCCCAGGCTCAGTTTCTTGGGAGGCAAAATTTGAGATACAGCGGGGGAACGGCAGGTCTGTGGGGAGTAACACCTGGGAAAGAAAAGAG
Organism: Alexandromys fortis; assembly: GCF_014885135.2. Lineage (NCBI taxonomy): Eukaryota > Metazoa > Chordata > Mammalia > Rodentia > Cricetidae > Alexandromys > Alexandromys fortis. The sequence continues at coordinate 1,119,403 of NW_026068059.1, read as the reverse complement.
AAGCATCAGGATGGAGCAGGAAAAGCCTTCAGACTGAGCTGCAGATCCATCAAAGGTAGCCCCATCCAAAGGAATGTTCTGGAACAAGAATTCTTGCTGGGCGAGTCCTGCCATAAACTGAATTGGCTCTGGCCTTCTACCAATGATTTCCTCAGTCACTGGGGTGGAAGCACAAGGACATACCCCCATTCTGAACGCAGTGTGGACCCTGAAGAGGTGACTGTTGGGAGCTGTTCGCATAGCATATTATTTCCAGTCTCCTAGAAATCACCGAAGGTACATCTGGCCGCTGTGTCTTGTGGAGAATGGCTCCAGTCCTCTCGCCACCACTGGGGGAACTCCTTTAGGCTCTGAGGTCCTGTTTCTGAGGGGGAACTGGGGAGAGGAAGGTTATGGGCGTGATCTACATCTGGCCTGTCACTGCAGTTTATTGCAGGGCCATAACCGGGGTCTGAAGAATCCCTCTTCTGTCTACTGTAGCACCTCAGCCCTTGTCTTATGCTGGACTTAGAAGCTTACCTGATAGCTTCATCTGAACCTTGATTTGTGGATATCCCGAGACCCCAGTAACCATATGCTGCTCAGTCACAAGTAAGCAAAGTCATACCAAGAGGCACCAGAGTGAGTTGCCCAAGCTCTACGCTATTATCTGTCCACAAACCCATTCTGTAAATGGAGCCCTTTGCCCCTCTGTTCATCCCGCCAGCTCGTCTAACACAAAGGACCCAGGGCATCCTAGACTGTGCTTGCGTGGGTTCTTGCTATGTCTCTGCTGCGAGAACCCCCATCCCTGCGGCATCTGCCATTCATTTCACTGCTTCCCTGGGATGGCGTCAGCTCAGCCATGCTCTTTATGCTGTAGCATGCCTATCCGCTGCCGGGGCCCACGCTCACAGCCCCTTCCCTGTGAAATGCTTTTCCTAGTGAGGACCTCTGGATCCTGCATCCTGCAAGACTTCCTCCCGTTGATTGTGCTGGCTCAAGTCTCTGGGCAAGAAAGGCATGCTCACATGTGTTAGGCAGACTGGTCATCACCGTGGCAGGTACCTGAGAGAGAGAAGCAGTTTTCACAGTTCAATTCATGGATTGCCTGGACCTAGCGGTTAGAGCCATTGCTTTGGGCCCTGGGGTAAGGCGGAGTATCGTGGTGGCAGCAGTGTGCTGCAGAGGCTGTTGGTCTCATGAAAGCCAGACGGCAAAGAGCATGGAAGAAAGGCCCAGGACCAGATGTGTTCTTTAGTGACATGCCCCTAGTGACGTAGTACTTCCTCCAACCAGGCCATTCTCCACAGCTCGGCAACATCCCAACAGTCTGTCAAACATGATAAACCCGGGGATCACTAGTCGGTGCCAGAGCCCTCGGGATCTAGCTGCTTCCCCAGAGAATTACTTCTCAACACTGCTAGCTTCAGGACCAAGACTTGAGTGCATGAGTCTTTTGGAGGACACTTCGTATCTAAACTAGAAATATTTAAGTTTAGACTTTATCTCTGTTCAGTCTTCCAGGATAAAAGTGGTTTGACTGAATCATTTCCCTGCCATCTGAGGTCAGTCACTGTCCCTGAGAAACAGTGGCATGCTGAGGGCTCAGCTGTGCTCGGTCATCCACAGATTGAGCATTTGGAGATCAGAGGCACTAGAAGAGCCTTGCTAAATGGGAGTTCATAGCCTTGGTCCCCTCTATCTCCATCCCTGTGGCTGTGGCCACCTTATAAATGTACCCATTGTACCAACCCTGACAAAGCCTGTGTCACATCAGCCAGTCGAGTGCTTTTGTCTACGCAGTCCCTCTTCTGTAGCAGATGCTCTCGTGGGTGTTGATATACAACACAAAGATCTTCACACTTGGCATTCTCTCCCTTCTGTCTGTTCGTGTGTCTCCACGCCAGACCTCCCTGTCACTGTTGTCACCGGTTTTCCAACTTTTCGAGTCGCTGTCCAGCTGGCAATGTGGTTCAGCACTGCCTCTGAGTTTGCACATACTGTCTCCGCAAAACTCTTCTCCTTTGGTGAAAAGTACACGATGTGATGGATTACCCAAAGCTCCACACACCAGGAAGATGCCTCCTTCTCATTGTTAAAATCACCAATGTTCGTGAAAATTCCCAGGAGAATCACACAAGACATACATGTGATGCTGTCGCATAGCTACAATTTATCTGCTATACACATACACACACACACACACACACACATACACACACGCACAGAGTACACATCACCTACACAAACTCTGGTGGGATCTGAGTTCTGGGTGGCAGGTGACAGAGCCTGAACTACCGAGTTAGGCAGTTTGTTCATGACTCTTCTCTGAGTTTCATTTCCACCCTATGATAGATTGCTGGGGTCTACCTGCCTTTGGACCTTGGATCCAATAGGGTTCGGATCATAAGAGAAAATAACCACATGGCCATTGGTCTCTTGGACAAATGTCCCATCAGATGCCCCAGTCACATGCCAGCAGTTTAATTTGAAGAGGCGCATCTCTTTGCTGCCAGAGGTGTGACCTGATTGCAGAACACTGGGGGCCTGCATTGTAGCTTAACCACCAGGCTTTGCTAGGAACTACGCATTTCATCTCTCTCCACCACTAACATCTCCCACATCAAATGGTCAGCAGGACCTAGGGCCCAAGTGGCAGCGCTGTTTGCGCTGTAGCCCAGAGCTGCTATAGACTTCATTCACACTATCGGCCCAGCTCCATGCGGGCTGACCTCCAGAACTGGAGCCATTTTCCTAGGTCTGGAATGTGTGGCCTTCAGAACCCAAAAGCAGAGACAAAGAAAGGAGAGTCTTCTAGAGCTACAAAACAAGGATGTTGCCTTTCACTTTGGAGGAGGTGTTCTTGGCCACCAGGTTTTGAAAGTTTTATTAAAACAGTATTTTCAAGTCTGGAGGATTTATCTTCCACTTTGTAGAACAGATGGCACCAGGACAGCTGACCTTCTGCCATCCCTAGCTCATCTTGCCCAGGATGCTGAGGTTTGTTACTATGTAGTGAATCAGCATGATGTACTGGGAGACCCAGATGGTGCAGAACACTCGGCATTATATTATGAAAGAAGTGTCTTAGTCCATTGTCTGACATTATAACAGAATGCTAGAGACCATGTGAATTATAAAGAGAAGAGGTTTTGTTGGTGTCATGATTCTGCAAGTCTAAGAGAATAATGCTGGTGCTGCTTAGCATGGTAGCCTTCTATTGTTCCAGGCATAGTGAAAAGAAGAAAGGCCAGCATGGAACAGAGAACAGAACAGAGAAGGCCAAGACTTCACAACAGCCTGCTCTCATGGTGGCCCTGTCCTGCCAGAACTACAACTTACTCTCACGAGATAGCATCAGTTGATCAGCGAGGCTCCACCCCTAACACATCTCCGCTCCAAACACTTCTCCTGAGGCACAGCTCTCAACACTGCTGCACTGAGACACTCAAACTACCGCGGTGACCGCCCATAGCCCTGGGATAAAGCTTTGAATGTGTGTTGCCATTTGTTCCATGAGACAGAAGCTACTGCCGGCCTTCATCCCCAATGTGTCTTTCACATACCTGAAGCCACACTCGTTGGCTCTGAAAAAGAGAGCATGTTGGCAAGGCAGTTACCTCTTTGATTAGTCTGCAGTAGTGCACAGCCAATCTCTAGCCACCAGCCTGACCAGTGATAGACTCCACCACCCCTCAACTCTTAAGAGTGACAGGAATCTTGACCAGTTAATCCCCGCCCCAAGCCCAGAACGCACCCTCTTTTGTATTTACTACCTTGACTGACAGGGAGGGAGCTCTTTCAAATGCTCGAAGGCATCTCTCCTTGACACGTGTACCTCCCAGCTTAACAATGTTGATGCTTTCTGAGAAATACATTGCTGACAACTTTGTCATTGCGCAGATGTCACAGAGTTCCTACACCAACTAGGACTACAGTATAACTTGGTGATGTCATCTTTTGTGACCACTGTTGTATATGTGGTTTGCTGTGGACAGAAATATTGCCATGTGGTACATGACTATGTATGTAAGGACATTTATATTTAATTTTATGTACACACAGAATATGCATAAATATGTATTTGTAATGAATCATACAATAGGCATGTGTGTATGCATATGTAATTTTTGTATTTTTTTTTCCACACAGGCCCTGTTGCTCTCTAGTAGAGCTTCTTGATGCGAGCACCTAACAGAATCTTGTCACTCAACAGGAGTCTCTGGAGCAAAAACCTTCCCCACAGGACATCTTGCTTCATTTCACAGTTGCTCCAATCAGCCATCTCTTTCATAGAAAGAGCATAAGAAACCTGGAGCACAAAACAGAAATATTCAGTGCCTAACAACTGTTCTCTTTTCTTTCAGGGAAATTCATTTCTTCTTACTTCTTTCCCTGGTGTCTTTTCTGTCAGTTATGAACGAGTGTCAATCTATGTCATGTCCATAAAGCAGGAATATCTTGGGTAACTGGCACCGACCCACCCCAACTTCATCCATCCCCAGTCGAAATCCTGGCAGGAATCTTTATGCCCCTCGCACCTTCAACCCAATGTGTCTTGCCATGAATAAAAGCCTTTGTTATTCATCTATCTGTGACCACCAGAGTGTGCAACCAGAGCACGCCCCCACCGACCCGCTTCCAGCCCAGCAAGCCTCAGCCAGATCAGCCTCTTTGCCGAGCACCTGGTTCTCACTGGTCGCCAGAGTCCCAAAGTCGTTCTTATTCATTTATGCCGCCATCTTGTGACTATGGTTCTGCTCAGATGGCCTCCCTCCCGGCAGCAGTTCCGCCTCAAGAAGGATAAAGAATTTAATGTGGGTCAAAAGGCTGAGGTAGAAATATCCTTGAGTGCAGGAGAAAGGGGAACTGAAGCAATTAGAATATTCCACCAGCAGGGTCTTAAGATTCATCCTGTTTTACCTCTGGACAGTCAGGTCTGATGAGACTGGACTAAAAGCTTAATCAGGGCCAGGCAAAGGGCTCTGTTGCTCTGGGTGAGTCTTGGACTTGAATTTAATTCTATTTCACACAGGCATCAAGCAACTATGTCTTCCGGTTCATAAATGTGTGCCCATTGGAAGAAAGGAGTCGTTTGACATCTGTAAGCGAGTCTATGGGGAGAATTCACATTTCCAGGGAAAGAATAAACGCATTGTGCAATGCTCACACAATTATCACAGGTTTTTGGCAAAAGATGGGAAAACTTATGGTAAAAACCTGGTTCTCCTAACACTCTTGTCCTTTTAGCACAACATATGCAAAACTGGGATTGTTTTGATTCATTTTATTTCTGGTGCAGGCAACATTTCAGTGTCTGGCCAGAGAAAGAGTTAGACAAATGTGAAATTCCTATTGATTTGATTCACAGGAGGACTTCTCCACTGCATCCAAATTACTTCTTTTTTTTTTTAGTAAATTCCACTTTGAGTATTTTAACTTTGTTGGTAGCAAGAGCTATTTTGCAGTCCCCACATGTTTAAATTTTTCTTTGAGATTTTTGTATATGAAGATTGTATCTATATCACTCTTACCCCCTCCTCCCCTCAAACTCCCCCTTTCAAATTCATGATCTCTTAATTATTATTGTTACATAGACTTGCACACATACATGCATATGTACATGCATGTATATATACATATTTATATTTATATGCACAAATGGAAACACAATCTACTGAGTTCATCTAGTGTTGCTTGTATGTGTATTTGCCCATAGTTAACTAATTTGGATTGGATTTAGTTTATGTTCACTGGTCTTGTGCAAGCATCAAGCTGAATGGTCTTTCTTTGTTTGAACCCCTTTCCAAAGTCCTTCCTGGGCACTTTCATCAGGGGAAGCCTGTACCCCACTACCTGTGAAGACCCTTAGGGGTATCAGCCTAAGGGTCACAGGTGTAGTTTCCTTTTTCTCCTTTGCCTGGGAAGTGCCCCTGAGCATCCTTGAATGAATCAGAGAGAGAGAACAAGGAATAAATACCTAGACACATTTGGGAAAGTTTCATTAAATACTTTATATATACCCGTGGGGGGTGGGGAGGAAGGGGGGATCAGAGTAGAGTCTTTATGTGAACAGATAAGAAAAGAAGAAAGCAAGAGAGAATGGAAGAGAGGGAGAAGGAAGGAAGGAAGGAAGGAAGGAAGGAAGGGAAAGGAAGAAAGAGAGAGAGAAAAGAAAGAAAGAGAGAAAGACAGAGAGAGAGAGAGAGAGAGAGAGAGAGAGAGAGAGAGAGAGAGAAAGAAAGAAAGAAAGAAAGAAAGAAAGAAAGAAAGAAAAGAGGGACAGACAGTGGAGAGGGAGGGATGGAGGAAGGAAGAAGAGAGAGAAAGAGAGAAAGAAAAAGGAAACTTCAGTAGAAAACCAACTTCATTTAACTGTCGGAGGGAGCCGCTTTGTTGGGTTTTCTCCCATGCTGGTGGATGCTAATTCTGTAATGCTAGACACTTGCCTTCTCCTGGGTACAAAGAGAAAGGGAGGGTTTCCTTTGTGTTTTCAGTGCAAAGTGATTCCGATCAGAGAAAACCAAGGTTTCGGCTCCAAGTACCTGACATTTCCATCTGAATCCACTTTTTTTTTCTTTTAAAGGAGGGGGGAGGTCTAGTTTTTCAGGAAAAGAGACTCTCCACGCAGTCCTGAAACCGATCTTCAGATTTACTTTTCCTTAATCAATAGAAAGCAACTTGATTGCAACTCAACACTCCCCGACGCTAGTGCAGGACGAACCGAATTTTTGGTTTTAAGAGTTCAGGATTCGGACGTCATTGCAGGGATCAGAAATAATTGGCAGAGAGACGGGAGAACCGGTGTGAATTCTTATACCTAATTTTCCTGACTCACCGAGATTTGGCTTCTTATTTCCCACTCAATTCCTCCAGCCTCGACAGAACAGGTTAGTGGCATGTTTTCATCAATACAACTATCTAAATGACTCCTCCTTGCTGCTTCTGTCCGCCCCGCTCCCCCAAGGCCTCCAGCCTGAAGCTTGCGCTGCCTCCGCCCGAGCTGCATGTGATATCTGCTGGAGTCCTCTGCCATCTGCAGCCAAACTAACTAGATTTGCTCTATGCTTGAGACCTCCATGGCCATGACTGATAGCTGCAGATAGCCATGAGACTCTCACAGTATCAACTCATTGGTTTCTTCTAAAAGTTTGGCTTTAAAAAAAAAAAAAAACCCGATAACCTCAAATGATAAGAGCAGGGTGTTTATCTTTAAGAACGCTGTGGGGAGCAGGTTTCCTGGTCTGTGCCTGGGTTCTCAAGCAGGTGCACGTTGAACTTGGAGCTTGCGGGTGTGTTTGCATCTCAGCTTTTTTGGAGCATCGCAGACCATCCACGTTCCTAACAGAGGGTAAAGCCACCCGCTCAACTGAGCGTAAATTAACATGCAAACGAGTTCAGCTTTGTGATGTTCCTACTTTTAATTAATTTCCTGGAACTAATGAGTTGCTCACGTGCCGGTTTCTATTTCTGTTGTATTTCCAAGGAGCCACTCTGGTAGGATGCTCTTTGAGCACCAAAACCAACCACCGATCATTCATTTCACTGCGGAATGTTGGTGGGCAATCTTAGACCACCCGTGAGTCTGATTAGTAAAATACTGGGTTGGCTTCATGTCATTGAGAAGAGGATGACATACTCTAAATCCTCCTACCTGGAGAAACACGTGGTCTTTTAACCAACATTTCTTTGACCCTGATGGAGAATGCCCTGTGAGATTAGGACTGCTGGGTCTTATAGAGGCTAGCGTTCCCGAGACCCAGTCTGGGACCTGCATTTTTGGAGTTGGATGCTATTTTTGTTTGAATCAGATGCAGATTTCCCTTGCTCCTTGCAAGTTGCATCGACTCCCCTCTAATTCCCTGACCACCCATGTACACTTCTAGGCAGTCTTCTTCTGGGGGGTCTACCTTGTTCCCCAAGTGTTAAGCTCAGGAGGACCCACGAGCCTTCTGGGAATTCCGACCAACTCGGCAGGATTGACGCCATGATGTGAATGCGTTCTGTGATGGTTGTGGTGTGTCTCGGGGGGTGGTTTGCCACCAAACACACCTGGTGTTGTATTTACTCTGGCAAGCAGGGGATTTTTTTTCTTTTTTCTTTTTTTAAAATTTCAGGATGAATTATTCATCATTACTTAGAATTTGGGTCTCTTTCATCTTCGCACTTGTTCAGCACCAAGGTGAGTACGACAGAATCTCATAAAGCTCTTGATCAGCACGCTCTTGAATTTATAAAGAGACACTTTTGTTGGCATCATAATTGCAAGGGCAGGTGTACATGTGTCTGCAGATACAACAAGGTGGGGAAAAAAGTAAATTAAACTCTGTTGTCAAGGGTAAAATGCATTAACTTTGAATGATGCTCACTTTTTCTTATTTAACTTTGAATACAATTTGTATATACTGGTGAAGGTCTATAAAATAATGCAGACTAATTCTCGTGCAAGTACATGTAGGAGTTGAGGCTGTTCATCACCTCTCTCGTCATCGATCCCATCTAGCGTATGCTGGAGACTTTAAAGAGTGTTCTTATGTTAGCTCCATGTTAGGAAGCTGCAGCAGTAATGATGGTGTTGGTGACCTGTTTCTCAGGGACCGATGACATTGGCCAAAAATGTAAAACTACAAATGGAATAAGCTACTTAGCTCCCTGAGTGCTCATGATCCCTTCTTTTTTCTCTGTCTCTGCCTTAAGTTAGCAAAGGACCATGTGTATGTCTTCCTCCTGCTGTTCTTGGGCTTTTAGATTAGAAAGATAGGGCAATCCGTGTACATCTTGTTCTTCTAGGGTTTATATTCCAAAGCACCTTTGTTTTGCATGTTTATATGTTAAGTTCAGATGCCACATGGTTTCAGGTCTTGGAAGGACCTTTCCTTTAAGATCATGCCCACTGTCCTAGAATTGGGTGAATTAATAGTTGTATTACAGCCGGGTGGTGGTGGCGCACGCAGGAGGCAGAGGCAGGCAGATCTCTGTGAGTTCAAGGCCAGCCTGGTCAAAAAGAGCAAGTCCAAAAAAAGAAACAAAAAAAAAAAAAAAAAAAAAAAAAAACTACAGAGAAACCCTGTCTCCAAAAAAAAAAAAAAAAAAAAAAAAAACCAAAGTAACAATAGAGTGATTTCCCATCAATAATCCCAGTGACTCCATTTCCCACCTCTACTCCAAGGAAGTGTGGTTTTTTTTTTTTTGGTGAAAAGGAGAAATCTTAGAAACACAACTCTACTTACTGTGTAATTCCTAGTTTAGAGAAAGCATGGGTAGGGATAGTGTTTCTGTGGCTAACTCTGACACTAGCCATAGGCCATGCTGCCAAATGTGCTGTTTTCAATGGTAATAGGTTCTAAGATGGCAATCACTGCTGTTTACTTCTGTCCCCTTTTGTTGAGTGTCCTATTTATTCAACAAATCTTTATTGAGGTCGTACGGTATTGGATGTGCTTATCTGTAATATTCTTGAGATGGAGACTGTTAGCTGTGTGTTATTTCTGTTCAACATCACAAACTAAGTGAAGAATCTTGGAACAAACAGAGAGTTAGGGCGGTCTCCACCGTCAATGCTTTCTGTGTCCTTAAAAGCAGGCTTGATCTTCCCTTCTCCAGACAGATTGGCCACTGCTGTGCAAAATACCAATTAGACCTTTGCCTGGCAAGGATTGCATGCCATTGCATGACTCCCAAAAAGTTCCCCATGAAGGACAGATCTGTAGTTTGCCTCTATATGTGCTAGCAATTCAAGGCAGCCTATCACCTTTGAATTTAATAAGCACCTGTGTTTAATACCAGAGGAAGAATTACAAACAGTTTTTTTAAGTTTCTATCTTCTAAAAATTTGCACTTTGTTGCCATAATGTAAGAATGCTCAAAGAGCCTTTCTAAATACGGATTGTGACATCAAACCCAGATCACTGGCTGAGTGCTCCCCAGATATGATCAGCCACAGCCTCTCCTACAGGTTAGGATTTGGTCAGTTTCCCAGACTTCTGAGATGCGCGGCATAATGTGTGAATACTAATGACTGGACTAGTGCCCTGCTTTCCTGATGCTGTCCCCCAGAGAGTGAACCTTTATCGGGGCAGACTTGCACCAACTCCAGAGCGAAGGTGCGGGCGCTTTGCCTGGCCCTCCAGGCTGCTGTCTGTCCACTCTGCAAGCTCTTTTCAGGGGCTGTTGTCCGCTTACTAAAAGGCTCCCCAAGGGGAAGAACTGGCCACGACCAGCTATCCTCCCCGCTATCAGCTCCATCAGGGCAAAGCAGGGATTTTCCCGGAGAGTGCGGTGACATGAGACTGGGTGTCAGCTTCTGGACAGACAGGCTTGAGGGCTGTGACCACAGCCCAGTGTGGATCAGCTGCCCCACCCCCACATGGATCAGCTACCCCCACCCCCCACCCCCAGAAAACTACAGATAAACTTTCAAAGGAAGAAAAATGTTCTGTTATTCAACTTTCATTCAAAAAGAGAAAGAACAGTGACAGAGAAAAGTGACACCAGACATGACATGTTGATTACTTCAGAGGTGCAGTTGTGCCAGGTCCCTGGTAGCATAAGCCCTGGGGACATTGTCTTATTTTTTTCCCCACCAGTCTGGGCCATAACTTGCAAGAGTTTGCACCCCAAGCATCCAGGAAGGGGGTCTGTGTAACGCTTCATCTCTGACTAAGAGGACGAGGAGGAACATTGTGTCCACCCTACAGAGCACTTCAGCACTCCACGTACACACACACACACACACACACACACACACACACACACACACGCACACACGCACAACTCCCTCTGCTGGAGAATCCCATGTCTGCTTTTTGTGACTAGAGCTGGGCAGACAGCCTTGGGCCAGTCTCCGTCAATGTCCCTTATAGGCAGTGACTACCTACCCTTTTCAGCCCACTTTGTGCTGATTCCAATATTATTCTTCTTGGGCTCTGATGCCTTCTGCTGTGTGGCAGGAAGGACAGGGGTCTTAGGAAAAAACTCTTGGGACCCTCCTGGTAAATAGAATTCTTAGCTTCGGAGGGTGCTCTCTGGTTACACCCACCTTCTCACCATCTGGTCGTCTACTCAAGAAGCAAGTCCTCCTCAGCCATGCAGATCTAAAGGCTGCCTCCATACCCTGAGAGCCCCAGGTACCCATGGTGGCATGACCTTCCCACCCACGCTCACCACTGCTCTCTCCAATGCACCGGCACACAATAATAAAGCATGCAGGTCTTTGCTTTAAGTAGAGACAGTGTGTGTCCCTTTCCCCCCAGAGACAGAAGATCAAAGATCATGAACTAGGTATAGCATAGACTCGGGGTGGAAAGCCCGTCTGCCTTGCCTTTGGCTTATAAACCACACTCAGACAAACTGACTTTAGTGGGTGGGAGGGGAGTAGCTTGCCGAATGGAAGTGGCAGCTGCCGTCTAATCTTTGTAACCACCATCTCTCTTGACAGCCCAGCCCAGGGAGCTCATGTATCCATTTTGGCAGAATGACACCAAAACCCCTAAAGTAGACGATGGAAGCTCATCTGAGATTAAGCTGGCCATCCCTGTTTTCTTCTTTGGTGTTCCTTACCGCACCGTCTATGTAAGTGCAGCAGCGGCTCCCGAGCGCCTCTCCCTTCTGTTTGCCATTAAGGAAACCACTTTGAATACCCCTTTCTAGGGCTCTGACGATAGAGGATTTATCGGCGGCCAAAACGGCAAGTTCTGAGATTTCATGAGCCGATGGGTTTTATGATTAAGAAAGTCAAAGGTATATTTAATGGCTAATGTTCATAGTGGAGGAGTATACAGGGCAATAAATTGCCTTTGTGGGTGATTAAACCCCGAAGTGAAGCAGAGGCTCCAATGCCATGCACATCATTTTGGCTACTCAACAAGATAAAGAAAAAAAAAAAAGATACAATGAACCACAATAGGAGCAATATCTTTTTTTTTTTTTTTTTGCTCCCTTCTGGGGGTGTGGAAAGTTTAGGCATCTGCTCTTCTTGGGCTTCCAACCAATTTGAGGCTGAGCTGGAGCGCGAGAGATGGATAATCAATGATTGCATAAAAGTTGTTTGCAGAACTGGCCACCCTTCTCAGGTCGGTAGCTGTGCCAGAGGGTGCCATTGTCGAGCCCGTGCCATCGCTGAGCCCGCGCTAGGAAGTGCTTCCGTGGCTGTCAGAGCTCTTCCGGCACCTGCCTTCTCAGGCTGTGTAGTTTGGAGGGTTTAAGTTGCTGCTGGGGAGACTGTGGTTTGGAGCAGCTGAGCCTGTCTTCATCTCTGCCTTCACGGACCAAGGGAGGCATAGGCAGATTCTGCCGCATCTCACCCTAGGTCTGTGCCCTACCCTGGAGGAACAAACAAATGAATTTGGAGCATTTCCATGTCTGCCCCGAGGCTGCTGCTTTGGCGGCTGCTGGTGTGCAGTGAGAAAATCACCCCCTCTCCCACTACTCTAAGGAAGGGTTCCTGAACCAGGGGCAGCGCCACCTGCCTTGTCACCTTCCACCCCAGCTGACTCAGAAACCAGGGGAGAGAGCCCACTAATCTGCCTTAATGAGCTCTCCAGGTAATCCTGGTGCCCCTCAAAGTCTGAGAGCCGCTGCTCTCAACCATAGAATACAATCAAAACACATACGTCTTTCTCTCTCCCCGCCAGCCTCCTCCGCAGGTGAGCCTCTGTGTTTTAATTACACCGGTTCTTCCCTAGCAAATACATGGCTCTGGCATCCTCCTCACAGAGGGGGCCTCCCTGGACTGTGTCTGAGGGAGCTGACTGTGAGTTCTGAAGTGTGCTGACCTGCTTTTGAAAATGAAAGGCCTTCCATTCTGGGAGTCTTAGCCTCCCAGGCCCCTAGGGCCTGTATTTCAGCCAGTTCCTCTTTCTCTCTGGTTGCACAGTGTGACATAGAGCTCCACAGTTCATGGCCTTGCAGAAGCACAAACCATAGTTGAGGGCAGGATCATTGGGGGGGGGGGGGGGGGAGGGCAAACTATCCCACGAGTTCCCAGTGCTTTGAGTAGTACAGTCTTTCAATCATCCGAAGACCTCTGGGTGGTTCTTTGTTCCTTGAAGACAACAGGATTCCAACATTCCCCGGCTCTGGCCCTCTCACACCAAAACCTCACAGAATTTCTTCCGATGCGTGCTGAGGTGTCCTCAGTCTAGTGTCAAAGCACTTCCCCAAGGAACTAGGGTCACTGCTAATGTCTAGCCTGTTGCTGATTGGTGGGAATAGAACAAACAGTGTGACGTAGAGGGCAATCATCCCCGGCTTTCCTCTGCCCAGGAACTGTGAGTATCCCCATCACAGGTGTTTCTCTCAGACACAGGATGGATTTCAGGTCCTGAATGGACTGAGGGAACACACTGCAGTAAGGTTTTGTTATTCCTAAGCCATTTTTACATGCAATGCGAAGTACTCGTGTCTCAATTTCTATGCAGTGATGGCACAAAGACACTGTCAAATGACAAGAGCCGGACATCCTTAGGTCTTAACCTTGTCCTTTTTCTAAGTGAGGAAGAACTTACAATAGCAAGAGAAGTTTTTCTTTGTTTGTTTATGTCTTACCCAGAGCATGGTATGGCTCACCCCGAGATCCGATTTCATCGAAGGGGTGTTTGAGTCATGTATCTTTGACTCATTATAGAGTAAGTCTTACTCATTATAGAGTAAGACGCTAAGAAGTGCTTCAATTATTAACTTGAACTGTACTTTCGAGTTTGTTTGTTTTCCCCTGTCTGGTTTGCATCTGTGAACATGTGGCTCTCAACAAATTAGTCTTTTTTGTCTCATTATCCCCAGGTTGACCTAACACACACACACACACACACACACACACACACACACACGCACATGCACACGCACCCCCCCACACAACCCAGTAGCATTTAATAAATGCAGATAGAGATCGGACCGAGAACATGGAAACGAAGCTGGTTATTAATAAGGAATGATGCTGACTACAAATTAAAAGTGAAAGCAAACCAATGAGACTGTCTGGGAGTAAGTGAACCTCCTCATCTGAGCGTTGGGAACAGGTACTCAGGGCTTCAAAGTCAGCAATTTAAAAGCCCTTTTCATCCAGGTGATTGGCTGTGTGTCTGTCTTAATCTGTGACTCTGAAGTTTCCCTGTTTTCAGGTCCCCTGTGCAAAACCTCTCTTATTTTTGTAGGTCAATAACAATGGTGTTGTTTCCTTCAACGTGCTAGTGAGCCAGTTTACGCCGGAGTCCTTTCCCCTGACGGACGGGAGGGCCTTCATTGCTCCATTTTGGGCAGATGTGCACAATGGAATTCGGGGGGAGATCTATTACAGAGAGACCATGGACCCCGCCATCTTGAGAAGAGCCACCAAGGACATCAGGAAGTACTTCAAAGACATGGCGACCTTCTCTGCCACTTGGGTTTTCATCGTGACCTGGGAGGAAGTCACGTTCTACGGAGGCAGCAGCACCACGCCTGTAATCACTCAACTTTCCCCCTTTCCGCGGGCCTCTGACACCTCGTTCTTGTCCGTCCTCGCTACCGAGCCGCAGTCTAATTGCCAGAGCTGAGGAATGTCAGCTCGCTTGAGTTACACTAATGGGTCTTGCCACCCACTTTCCAGGAAACAGAGGGAAATATCAGTGTGAACCAGTCCAGTCAGCTGAAATATTTCAGATGCGTCACCTGTCACAATTCATTACCAGTGTCTAAGAGGCGTCCCTTGACAATATTCTTGCAGGAGGCAGCACTCGATTTTGTGAGAGAGTAGCTGAGACCCCGAGACTTGTTCAAGGCCATGCGATTAGGGATCTTTTGAGGGACACAGAGGCCATTTTCTCTTGCCAGGGGCACAAATGTTTCTCACTATCAATAATTTCCCTTTTCTCCCCCTCAATAAAATATGATAGGAAGAGAAAAGCAGGGTGTCTGATTTGGGAACAAACAGCCTGGTTCATTTTATTATGTTATGACTTTTTTTTTATTGTGACCAGGGCTGAAATGATTCATATTTGATGTTAATTAGAGTGGACAGTTAAAGCAATTCCTGAATAAAGTTTCAACATCTGCTCTGAGATCCCAAATGAGCAGTCAAATAAAAGTCAAATAAAGAAGATTATCTCTGGTAATATCATAGAGGCAATCAACTTTCTGCCTATAGGGGAAAACCCCCAGTTTCCATGGACACATACAGCTTGTTTGGGTGACCACAATAATGGAGGTTTTTGAAGTTGCAAACACATGCATCTTCAACTCCAGTTCCCTAGTAAGCAGAGATGCTTTAAAAATATCTGTTCTCTTCTTTCGTAGGGTTATTTCTAATTCCATCTGTTTTCCTGGCAATGAGTTGACTATTTAGGGGTAGAAGAGAAATCCCTGTGTACCAGAGAGAGGTTCAAAAGTGCTGGCTTTGCAATTCATGGCTAGGACGCAATGAGCATGTGGTTTAGTATTGTCTGACTAGAGAAGCTCAAAGCACTTTATTGCTAAGAGGTCCTGCAGAACAGAAAGACGCACATATAAATGGCAGATGCATTGGCTAGAAGTAACCCCTAAAGAAGCATGCCTTTCCCTCTGTCACGTTATGGCTCGCTAACGACTCCTCGGGTGATACTTTATGTTCTTTAAGCCTCATATCTTACAGCGCTAGAATGCAGGGTGCCAGCAATCGATAAATTTTAGTGTCAGTGAAGGGGTAGGGGAGAGAAGAAATGCCCATCAAATGCTGACCACCATTTTTCCTCTACCGAAACCTCTACTGGCTGTAAAAATGGCCAGATAATGTGGGTGCTTTCTGCTCCCTACTTTGGGGTGAGTTTCCGAAGCAAGTAAGATCTATTTCCATGAGGATGAACAGTAAAACTTTGAAGGATTTGAGCTCTATGAGAGAAAAGAAAAAGATGGTTTCTGTAGAACAGCAAAGTGCCCATCATCCCTATCTATGATATGGATCCACCTCTCCAATCCAAGACTGCCTGCTTATCACTGGGTCCACTAAACAGGGGGTTGGAGAGACCTTAAGGAAAGGAAGGGACATGGAAGCCCAATTAAAGAGGAAATGGATGTATTTAGGGAGAACTGGTGTTTACTGAAGTTCTAACTATGTGTCAGCCCTGGAGTCGGCTCTTTCTTAAGCCCCATAAAAATTCCCCAAGTGCTATGTTCCAAGGGGACAATAAGAGGGGCTCAAGCCTCCTAAGAGACAGAGCAGAGGCTTCACGCTGAACTCTGTAGGCTGGCTCCTAACTGCTTTCTTCAGGCACTTCCCCCAGGTAGTATTCTGAGAAGTTCTCTGAATTCTTGTGCTAAAACAGATCTAGAAAGGTCTTAAAATGAATATTGGAAAAAATGTGTTCATAGGTATGTGTGTGTGTGTATGTGAGTGTGTGTGTATATGTGTATGTGTGCGTATATGTGTATGTATGTGTGTATGTAAGTGTGTGCATATGTGTATGTGTGCATAGGTATGTGTGTATATATGAGTGTGTGTATATGTGTGTATATGTGAGTGTGTGTATATGTGTATGTATGTGTGTATGTAAGTGTGTGTATATGTGTGTGTGTGTTTGTGTGTGTATGTGTGAACACCTGAGGAGTGTGCATATGTTAGATAGGTCAGCTTTGGGGTGGCTGGTTGGCTTAGGGAAAACATGAGATGGCTGATTTGGGGAGGTACTCTCAGGACTTGTTTGAGCCACAGGTATTTCCAACCTAAAGTTGATAGAAATTCACTTCTCAAGGGGCATCTTACTATGAACAGGGTCCAGCTTCTTTCCTTGCACGACCCTAACTTTGCACCTATCCTTTGAATCTGGCCCTACTAGTGATCTTGTAGAAACCTTGAGTTTATTGATCATTCATTTCTGTGTCCCACTTTCCTCTTTTGTTGAACAAACCCAAAGAATGAAGGCATATACACAGCCAACTCTATCATAAACGCCATCGGCTGTGGCAGGCACAGGGCCGGAGGAGAAGGCTCTCTTTCACAAAAGGGGCTTTTCTTTACTAGCAAGGTACTCTTCCCTGGGACTGTCTAGAATGGGCTTCCAAGATCCTCCACCCCAGTCTGATTACACAGGATAGGAATTTGGGTCTTCCTCTGCTCTCTTGCTGAATGCTAACTGGGGCGCTCTCAGGCAGATGGGAAAAGGATGAGGCTTGAACAGAGAAAGGTCATAACAGCTACTTTTAATTCTCTTTTGATCTGCATTACCTGAAAACACAGGTCCAAGGGTGGGGATTAGGAAAGGGAAATAGGAAAGGTCAAAGCTTGATGCATCTTATATCTGAGTACCAACTGCAAGGTTGGTTTGGATTTATGTAACATCTCTGTCCTCTCAAAAGTTTGTGATTAAGACTGCATGGGGTGACCATGTCCTGAGAGGCAGACTGAGTGTTCTGGCTGCCCCATGTACCATGACCCTGTCACTGCTCAGTTTCCAGCAACTCATTTCCCTCAGTCCCTAGTTACTTAGCTCTAAATGGAATGGACTGAAACCATTGCCCATCTTAGCATCAGTCCGAGTTACGGATGAGCACTGATGATTTGCAGATACTAAGTCATGCATAAATGCTCAATTAGAGGAACATTTTCTTTCCAGAAAGTGAGTCTTAAAAATCACTTCCCAACTTTCGTTTTAAAAAGGGAAGACGTCTCATCCGGACTAGCGATGTTTTCCAGGAACTGGGAGAGCCCAGTCCAGAGGACCACTGTACTGGAGCTTTGGGTTCTCTGCATCCCTCCCCGCCCCACCCTGCCCACTCTGGCTGTGGGTGTAGGTATGGGTGCTGAGATCCCTGGCTTGACTCTTTTCTATAGTTTATTCTCATGCTGCCATCTGTAGGTGTTCTCAAGTCATAGCATGCTCAGACAGGTCCTCTGAATCTTCTGTTTTGGTCCAAAAGAGATATCACGGGGCGGGGTGGGGTGGGGGGGAGCACTGAGTCAGACTCCAGGTTTATCTCAGCCAATTTCTCATTTGGATACACAGTCCTACACAGCTTGCTTTTTTGCACTGGAGGCGAGGACAAATTTCGAGAAAAGACAGAGCATGAGGACCGGGAAGCAGTACAGTTCAGAGCTGTTTGGTGGTAGGGTGGAGGGTGGGGGTGGGGTCGGTCCATAGAGGTTGTGGAGTGGCGGGGAGCCACCACTGGGTGAGGAGCTCCTGAGCTTGTTCTACACATTCTGCAGGTGAACACCTTCCAGGCCGTGCTGGTGTCCGATGGCTCCTACACATTCACACTCTTTAATTACTATGAAATCAACTGGACTACCGGGACAGCGAGTGGTGGCGACCCCCTGACAGGCCTTGGGGGTGTGATGGCACAGGTAAGAGGCTCCTCGTCTTGTCCTCTTGTAGATTTAAATTATTACATTTTTTTGCTTGCTTTGCTTAGCATCATGGACAGAGCCCTGCCGATACCTTTGTTCTAGAAACATGTCTGATCTTGTAGTTGCACTGAGGGGCTAGCCTTGTTCATCTTTTCTACCTTAATCTGGGCATGAGGTGAACTAGACAGGCCTTCCACACCTTGAATGGCGGCATGGTGGAGTTCAGAGAAAAAGGATCCTCTTGTTTCCAGGTGTGATGGATTCTTAAAGTAGTTGGCACTGTGCAGTGCTGGCACATGCCCTTAATCCCAGCACTGGGGAGGCAGAGGTAGATGGATCTCTGTGAGTTTGAGGCCAGCCTGGTCTATAGAGCTAGTTCCAGGACAGCTGGGGCTGTTACACAGAGAAACCCTGTATCAAAAAAACTAAAAATACAAAGCAAACAAACAAAAACAAGTAGTTAGCTCAGATAACTAATAGAAACGGTGTTCACTCAAAACTCTCTCTCTCTCTTTCTCTCCTCTCTCTCTCTCTCTCTCTCTCTCTCTCTCTCTCTCTCTCTCTCTCTCTCTCTCTCTCTCTCTC